>NC_134404.1:18195410-18795410 GCF_038048845.1 Mixophyes fleayi | reverse complement strand
GTTCTGATCCCTGGCTACGTCTGACTACGATTCTGGCTCTGATCCCTGGCTGCATCTGACTATGATTATGGTTCTGATTCTGGTTCTGATCCCTGGCTACGTCTGACTACGATTCTGGCTCTAAACCCTGGCTACGTCTGACTATGATTCTGGTTCTGATCCCTGGCTACATCTATGATTCTGGCTCTGATCCCTGGCTACGTCTGACTGCGATTCTGGCTCTGATCCCTGGCTATGTCTGACTATAATTCTGGTTCTGATCCCTGGCTGCCAAATACTCAGTGCTCCATTCCTGGCTGGTGGTGTCCTGAGAAAGCTGGACCTACGCTACAATTACCATTGATACAAACCGTTCTGTTTTCTGACGTCTGGTGTTACATCTCAGTTGTATAGTTCCACTCAATCCAATTGGAGTGTTGAGAATTTGCATTGCCTTTTGTCCTGCATCATGTGCTATTGTGGTCGACTGTTCTGAGGGACTCTGGGTCTGTCTAAGAATACTTTGAATACTCTGGTCTTTGTTATATACTGCTGGTAAGTACACTGTGACATTCCACTGTACCACGACTGCTGATTAACGTTAATGTACTCCTCTGATATTTGGACTTTCTGTATCCTGCGTTTCTCCCTGTTGATAACAGAGTCATCTGCATATTATTCTGATTCTAATGAATCTGCATCTTATTCTGAACCCGATAAATCTGCATCTGATACTCTGCATGTAATGTTTATTGCTGTTCAATTGTGTTACAAAAGGACTTGGTCTGTCTGTGTGTATGTTAGGGAATTTAAACTGTAGCTTCAATGGTGCAGGGACTGATGTGAGTGTGTTCGCTGTACATCGCTGCGGAATTAGCGGCCCTATATAAAAAGATGATGATGATGACTGTCATTTTAATCCCCATGCCTCATCATTTCTGATGCTAATCTGGGGCTGGGTACACACTACAGAAAATTTCTCCTAATGCGACATCTTTAACGATTTTACCAAGGACAGTAAAAAAACCCCATCAGCATGCTGATTCCTGTGTACACACTATACACATTTTACATGATTTACCCTCTGATCTGTGCTCTTCATCTGTCATAACCATCAGATGAAAAGATTGTGACCCTGCACATTCCATAGAGATCTATGGACACTGCCGGTCCTGAGTGCTTACACACTGCAGGATTGGAACGAATTGTTCCATTGTTGAGCAACATTGTTAGTTCAGTTTAAAAATCAAATGAAACGATACAATGGGCTTTGGAACAATAATCACTCTAATGCTATATTGGGCCTGTGACAGGATGGACTGCCTATGTCACCCTGTCTGTTGTTGCTGGGAACTGGTTGGGCTTACTTTGCCACCGTCCCCTTTCGTTATTCCGAATACGCCGCTCCTTTCACAGTAGGAGGAGCCTGCTGCCACCACTGGACTCCTTTATGGCATCCAGAACCACGTTCCTTCTGGGTAACTGTCCCTGCTAGTGTGCTCCCGTGCTGGTACACTGGGGCTGGTACCCTTGACCGCTTACTATGGATCAGGGTGCTGTAGATGGATCCCCCCTGGCCTATTACACTGGCCAGAGCTGCTGGGTAGCGGGCAGAGCATTGGTACTAGGAGCTGGTTTCTAATTTTAGGGCAGCCGGAGGACGGATTAGATTTAGGGTCTAATCTGTAGGTCACAGGATTACAGCAATATTGAAAAAGTTGTCAAGCAGGGTCTTGAAGCAGAGAGTGATGTTTATTGCGCTCAAGTGTCCTGGCAAGGACAGTTCCACTGATTAAAGGTATCAGTGGTCAGGTCAGATGGAACATCAGAATGATACTTTTCAGTACACGACAGTGCTTTTATACAGATTTGAACACAGCCTCACGGGCTATTTTTAGAATCAGGATGCAACTTGTTTACCCAAACATGAATTTACAGGTAATGCAAAGCTAACAATATTTACGATTATCTGTGATATCCCAAAACTCGCTGTGATTTCCTGCATCTTATTTTGGACACAGGAAATCTAACATCAGTCTAATTAAATCTTCCTATGTCTTCAGGTGCTAGACCCTCATACATCAAAAGGTCTAATTAACATGGGTCCTTTCTTCCAACAGTTGCAGAATACACATTTCCTCCAAAGAAAAGAATTCCCTAGGAAAAGTTGTAAAACCCCAAACAAGGCATTTCCTTACACCAGGATACACAAAAGACTTCCTAAACAAAGGCTTATTGTATCAGATGTATACATCAGATATAATGCATTTCCTCTAGCAAGGTTAAAACACAAACAAATTTCTTGGATTTCTGGGATTCAAACCAGGATGCCTAAATGGGGTAGATCGATCAAAACCTACTAAAAAGGAAAGTGAAGGTGTTGCCCATAGCAGCCAATCAGATTCTAACCATCCTCTTTTAGAATATACTTGGTAATTGATAGTATGATTGGTTGCTATGAGCAACAACTCCTGTTTTCTTTTTTAGAATGTTTGATCAATCAACCCCTTAGGGGTAGATTTACTAAAAATCATGGTAGGGGGCAATTTTAAACTGCCACACATCGCCGGTGGTGTAGTACGCCAAACCGCAACATTAACTATAGGCTGGGATGGTAAACGCCTAGCGATGTGTGGCGGATTGAAAACAGTTAAACCGCCGGGTTAGTCAAAACCCGCTATAAGAAAAGTATTCCTTAATGCCTGCTTCTGATTGGCTAGACATCTGTTATTGAGAACATAAGACAAGGCACCATTGATTTATAAAATATGGGGGCTCTCATTACTTATTGATTAAGGGGCAAAATTAATTTATAATTAACTTATGGGGGGAAAATACATTTTTCATTAAATTAATGGGCCGATACTATTGTATTATATTATGGAGGTATCATGTAGTGCCACGTGTGTGCATCAGAAATAATTATACCCCTCCATTAACACTAGTATTGCCCAGTTAATATAAGTATATATTCATAATATACCGTATATACTCGTGTATAAGCCGACTTTTTCAGCACATTTTTTATGCTGAAAAAGTCCCCCCTCGGCTTATACACGAATGAACTTACCTGGTCTCCGGTCCCTCAGCTCTTTACTTCCGCAAGTTTGCGTTCCAAATGCCGAACTTCCTGTCATTGGAACGCACATGCGTTCCACTGCGGAAGTAAAGAGCTGAGGGACCGGAGACCAGGTAAGTAAGTAAAAGGCTGAACATTCCTAATATATTGTACTGAAGATTAATAACTGTTATGGATTTGTCAGACTAGACTGAGTGAGCCTTTGAGTGAGCACTATAGGGTGACATTCATGACCCAGTACGATTAGTAGACGCGTGTTCCAGCCATGTACACATCAAGGAGGGATTTTCATTGGCATGTTTCTGGCAGATATGACACAAGTAACAATGTTCTCCAACATCCATTTAGTCTGCCATGATAGGTAGTGCTCGGCAAACGCACACAAGTATCAGGTAAATCTATTCTTGCCCGTTGAAAATCTCTTGTCTGGCTTTCAAACAGGACACTTAAATAAATGAATCATGTCTGCTGAACACTTCATCATATCCACATAGGTTTCAACCACAGAAGTCCATTTATATTTAAATATGGACATTTTCATTGTCACTGCTATTCCTTCTGATGTGTGGGCTCTATTGATTGCTGAATGTTTTCATTTCTTGAAACATTTTTTTTTTTTTTTTTGCAACAATCTTTGCGCTTGCAGTGGCTGTAGGGAGGCTGGAATGTGCAAAATGTATAATATTACTTTATATAAAGTGCAAAACTAAATCTTAAACAGTTATAGCTTTCTAATCTTTCCTTTGCTCTGTACACACCAGAATAGTCTTCAGTCCAAAAGAGAAAATGTAATGTAGCTGCAGGTCAGGGAGATGTACAGTAGTTTGTAGTAACACTGACGTGCTAGAACTTACTGACTGGTTAGCCAGTGCTGTAAAGGAATAATTATTTTTTTCTCTTCCCTGTGGCAACATACTAGTAGGTTAATCAATCTCTCTGTCTCTCTCTCTCTCTCTCTCTCTCTCTGTCTCCCCTCATTAGGTAATAATAGCTGTATATGTATTTATCTAATGCATAGAAGCCACCCCCCGATATTTTTATTTTTGAAATTTACCAGTAGCTGCTGCATTTCCCACCCTAGGCTTATACTCGAGTCAATAAGTTTTCCCACTTTTTTGTGGTAAAATTAGGTGCCTCGGCTTATATTCGGGTCGACTTATACTCGAGTATATACGGTAATACAATAATATTTCATCGTAAAAATAATGAAATTTTTTTTTTGCCCCTTAATCAATAAATAATGATTGCCCCCATAATGTGTATGTCAGCGGTGCCACCTGTTATGTTCTGCAGCGGCTTAGTAAATCTAACTGCTTGTATTTTTATCACGATAAAAATCGGGATGACTATCTGTAAAGTGGTGGTTTGTTAAACTGTGTTTTTCTGCCTTCTAAGTAGCAGTTTGACCTATAGTAAATTCAGCCCTTAGTGTTAGACAGCGCCCTCTGAGCCTGAGTCATTAAGGAGAGCAAAGCATAAAAATTAGTAACTTTGCACCTGGGCAAAACCATGTTGCATTGGAGGGGGGGGGGGGGGGGGTAAATTTAAAATGTGGGGATAGATTATTATTTGGGGTAGGGCATATCTTATACCAACTTTAAATTTCAGTGTAAGAATAAAGCTATCAAGTATGTGTGTGCTATATGAAAAAACAGCGAGTATTTCACTTAAGTGCAAAATAATAAACTAATTTGCACCCCTTGCATTGTGACATGGTTTATCCCGGAGAACATTTGCTCCTTTTTTTTGCCTTACTTTCCTTAATGACTCTGTCTATGAAAGACAATTGTTTCTTTAAGATGCCAAATGCAGTAGAGAGAATGTTATTCCCTCTATTTTTGACATTTATTGCACAGCAACAGAAGTCTGCCTTCTAGTTATATTGAAATATTTCTGGCAGCAAAACCTGGTAATATCCTGAAAAAGACTGTGACGCATAGTAAGTGTAAATATAATGCAAAATAAATGATTCTCCTATATGTCCACAGGCAAACCGAGGAAGGGGGGTTTCCTAGGGCCTGGAAACCCCCCTCCAAGCCTGGGGCACTGTATAATTGATGTGGATGGACCCTGCCCCCGCTTTACACAGCTCTGCTTGAAAATGGAGAGCTGTGTGCACCTAACAGTAGTGCACTCAGCATTGCCCATGTATATTATGTGGATAGGAAGAGTTGGAGAGCAGCCAAGCACTGTCTAAAATTATAGCCACATCCCCATGCATGCTGGCCACGCCCACTAATGTTGTGGTGTGGAAACCCCCCTCTACAAATCCTGCGTTTGCCCCTGATGTCCTATTTCCCTGTTCCATGCTGGACCCTATCTAATATCTGCAGCCTGATCCCAACTTATTTATATCTTGTCATTTTGTATTTGAATCTTTTTGCATTGTATCACATTGGCCACACGTACTTTGTGTAATATCGGTTGTAAGAGTCTATCTTCCCAATGTTTTGTGCTTTGTTCTCAGACACTTTTCCATCACACTTCATCTTTTACTTCTATCAGCTTCTAGTATACTCAGTCTGTGTCCTTGATATTCTACAATCTAAAAACACAATGAACCGGAGCTGAGAGGACTGGTAGATCATGGTTTCTACGGAGACACGTGGGCGCGGAACGTTCGTGGCCGAATCATCATAGAAACTTTCTTCAGTGAGTAATAATCTGTGTTCTTCCAGCTGTACCACACAACACCGTCCGGGCCCATCGTCCTGCGATCTTTGACATATCTACCCCCCTGGAAATAAAAGTAATGACTGAATACATAGTAACTGTCCAGCATCCTTACACTCTATTAAGAAACAAGTCTGACTATTACTAACATCACTGGAGAGATTTGTATCAAAGTAACAATGGAGAGAATTCCGGGTCAGGCAGCAAAACAATGACCCTGTGCGATGTCTTTACCAATGTTGTTACATTGTTACAAAATACATTAGAAAACAGACGGACAGTATACAATGATGGGATTAAGTCCTAAATGGGGTCAACTAAATGGAACGTTTTTTGTGTTTCATATCTTCTACTAGTTTGATTTGCAAATTATTGCTTCTCGTTTTTCTGCTGATTGCCTGTGCGCATGTTAAAGTAGTTTCTATCCCTGTGGAGATTTCAAAATGTGGCCCTATGTAGAGTTGATGTGTCTTCGACTTCATCGTCATCATCAGTTATTTTTATAGCACCACCAATTCCGCAGCGCTGTACAGAGAACTCCCATCAGTCCCTGCCCCATTGGGGCTTACAGTCTAATTTCCTTAGCACACACACACACACACACACACACATACATACACACACAGACACATACACACAAGACACACACACACACACACACACACACACACAGACACAGACACACACAGACACATACACACACACATACACACACAGACACACACACACACACTCATAGACACACACACACTCACACACACACACACACACACACACACATAGACACACACACACATAGACACACACATACATACACACACACACAGTCCAACCACTTAGCCACCGCGCTGCCCCACTTGTGGCCCTTTGTACTTGGAGAGGCGTGTCGGGGGCCTTCACGTGAAAACTGAGTACAGTGAGGTCGTGAAGATTCAAGGCAACCACACCCCTTAGAGGCGCATCTGATTTTAACACGTATCTTTAATATAAGACTCAGGGTGTGTATCTTTGCACGCCCCATATGCCTAATGAAATTTTCCTTTCTGCTGGATTACAAGCAGGGGCACCAAGAAGGGTAGGGAGAGAAGATATAAATTACTGGTGGGAGGAGTCACCAACCTGGTGTGATCCCGCCTCCATCTGGGGCTATGGAAGGGGCCCCAAGAAGTTCCAGTACCGGACTCCCTTAATTTATCTTGGAGGTCCTGATTACAAGTTGCAGAGGCGGAACTAGCGAGCTGTGGGCCCCGCTGCAGGGAGGCGGGAACCGGGGCCCTCGACCCTCTGCATCTGCCTGCAGCAGTCCTTTTTTTTCCACAGGCCCCGGTGCACCAACAGTAGTTACGCCACTGACAAGTTATATGTATCTGAAGCTACATACGACTGACAATACTACAACCTCATTTTGGTGAACATGTTTTTAGTCATCCTTTCAGGCAACATTTTTGCTGCCAATTCTCTGTGAGGTCATGATGACGAGACGACCACCACATAGATATAGACAAAGGATTCAAAAATTCGATTTGAACGGTCTTATTGGTCGCACAGTCTAAAGGGAACAAAACGGCCTAAATCCTTCCTCGCTTCCTGGGTCTGTCTGTTATGCAGAAAATATAAATGGGAATGTAAGTGTCAATCACCTTTCAGTACACGGCAATCAGAAGGGTCACGGGTGGCAAAATTAATAAGTTCCTGTTGCGAATTGAACGGTGATTGGCCTAAAGGAAAATAAATATTGTGCTGCATTCAAGACTTTTGTTCATGGGACAGTTATTTATTGTTCCCCAGAGCTTGGTTTTATCTTGATTGGTTCCTTGTATTGGAAATCATTTGGGAGTAATATATAATATCTATGCACTTACCAGGTAGTAGACCCCATTGAGGTTAGCGTAAAAACACTCGTGGTACCACCAGCCTCCGTGAGAAATCTCTGCGCACAGGTTCCCTGACTCCGGGGTACTGAAGCTCTTTCTGTTGTGGTACCAGGCGAAGGAGTCCTCCGCGGTCCCGCTGGGTCCAGACACGTGCAGGCGGTAGTCGTTGGTTTCATCTTCTATGCTGCAAAATAATCACCCAGAACCTCTGACTCCATTGCAGTAAAATCATGTTAAATGCAATATGGAATTGATGCAGCAGAGATAAATGAACACAGGAGAAGCATCTAAATATAGTTGTTATTAAATTGAACATTAATAACTGTGGGTATTAGATATGTACAAATAAATATATATATATATTGTAAGTTAGTGTTAGTGTCATGCATTTGGGCCATAGCCCAGGCCTCAACCACCAACCACTCCCCACTGTCACCCCCGGCAACCACCAACCACTCCCCACTGTCACCCCCGGCAACCACCAACCACTCCCAACTGTCACTTCTCCTTCAAGAAATATATATATATATATATATTTTTTAAATCTTTATAAACACTTTTAACAATTAACAAATTAAATTAACAAATTAAAAACATCTTAGTATACCAAATTTCAGCCCTTTCTGAATTTTTTTTTACACATACACTAAGAATTTAGTAGGTCAGTGTATAACTCCGCCCAGCAGGTGGCGCTGCAGCTTGGTTTTCTTTTTTCCACACACACACACACACAGACAGACAGACTAACACACGCCCCTAGACATTTATATATTAGATATATATATATATATATTGAAGTTATGCCATATAAACGTTGCTGCATAAACGCGGAGAGCTTATAACTTATAATTATGTGAAATACTTTGCTCTGTTTAACTAACGGATTTTTTCTAGTCTATTGTTAGGGGCAAATAAATTATTATTATCTGTTTTTATAGCGCCTACATATTACGCAGTGCATTATAGAGAAAATGTAATCATTAGCCCCACTCCCTGCCCCATTAGTGCTTATGTATATAAAGATATGGAGTAACAGATGTAGAGATCTGCTATAGACTACGCTACTGATACAGGGACTTTATATGTTGATCTAAGTCAGTGATTATACACTGTGAGCAAATCCTGAATGAGTAGACAAAGTTATTCTGACATTCAAGTAAATGTACAACAGTACAGTCCCCCTGCCACAAGCAATCAAACCTCTTATATAAAGTCTACTTCTTTTATCTATTCCCACATTAGTATTATTACCTTAGTATTATTACTTGCCTGAACTCCCTGTAGAGAGCGTATTTTTGCTGACCGCTCCAGTCCTCCAGGTCAATGCGCAGTGAATACCCCCCGCCGCGCGTCATCTTGTGGATCTTCTCGTTTCCCAGCCAAAACTCGCCGTCGACCTCTCCGAAACCTTCTTTATACTCTTTCCAGGTCCGGTTGAAGTTGACCGATCCATCCTGACGCCGTTGTATAATCGTCCACCCTCCACCTTCCGGAAAATCATCACCATATCTAAAGTTATTGATCTCTAATTGCCCATGAACGAATGATTGCTTTGAGACAATTGCTATGAAACTATGGGGTCTATTTACCAAAGGTAGAAAAGCCATAGTGGTAAACTGTGTGATAGAAGTTTTCAATATCACCCAGTATTACTTATTATTTATATTTTACCTATGTACACTGACATATGTGATTGCATGACGAAATATGAAGAAATTATCTTACAGGTCACACTGAGAATGGTACCGCTGTTCAGAGCAACCCTGCGCAACTCTTTTATTTTTCCACATGGAAAGGCCAATTTTAACACTATAATTTCCAAAATGCTAAGCTTAGAGGGAACCATCAGTAATAGGAGGCTTTGCATTTTAGATTTCGGGAGTGACGCTCAGTCTGTCTCCTCTTTTTATTTGCATCCTGAGCTCCTGACATTGCACACAACATGCCAGGAGAGTAACAACTGAATGTTGAGTAATAACCTTTTAAACATAGCGAAAACTCATGCACACAATTACTTATTATCTTATATGCATTCATCAACCAACCGGACACTTGCTTTCATTGTCTAACTTGCACAAGACAGATGGACGCTAATCACTAATTGGCCGGGGTTACATTCACCCAATTACCTTCAGTGTCCATGTCGCAGAAAACTTCTGTCGGGTTCCCACCACTAGATGGCAGTAACGTATAAGCTCCCGAGGTGCGGATCCCATCGTAGTAGAGGTTTGAACAGTCGGTGTGGCAGAGGTCTGCCTCTGTAAATGTATAGGTAGATTTATTATTAGAATAATAGAAATGTAATTATTCTATTATAACCAGAAATGGCTAGAGTGCAAGTTATAACACATTTACCCTTAGGTCTTGTCTTGGCCAGATTATGGGGTGGTCCACCCAGTCCTATTAATGCCCTCCTGGGGCCAGTGGGTGAGGACTTACCCGGTGTGCCGTTGAGGGTATGTTGTCCCGGTGAAACTATTTTGCTACAAGTCCAGGGAAAGCATTTGTTGTGTTGTATCCCTGGAGTGTGATGGAGTTTTCTTCCTTTATTGTAATATTTTTAATAAAAATAAACTGTAACCCAGAAACCTTTCCCTTTGAAGATTATAAAGGCTTTGGGCACATACCCGTCACTATTGGGTCAATAAGCTTAATAATAATAAATAAAAGTGGTCTATTTATCAAAAGGAGAAAAATCCTTAATGCAGGAGTTTTTCGACAGATTTAGAGCTTATCCATATTTAATGAAGTCCCCTGACCAGCGAAGACTGTGGCTGGCAGTAATTCTCACCGGGGTTCCTGTAAGGTTTAGTTAACAAGGTCTTTTTTTACCTATTTTTCCCCTTTTTAGACAAAATGAAATATATATATATATATATATACATCATAGGCAAACTGAGGGGAGGTTTCCTAGTGCCTGGAAACCCCCTCCAAGCCTGGGGCACTGTATAATTGAGGTGGCTGGACCCTGCCCCCGCTTCACACGGCTCTGCTTGAAAAGGGAGAGCTGTGTGCACCTAACAGTAGTGCAGGCAGCATTGCCCATGTATATTATGGGGATAGGAAGAGCTGGACAGCAGCCAAGCACTGTCTAATATTATAGCCATGCCCCCATGCATGCTGGTCACGCCCACTGGCGGCGTGGTGTGGAAACCCCCCTCTACAAATACTGCATTTGCCCCTGTACATATATATTCTAAATCTTTATTATTCTTTTTTTTTAACGAATATGGACCTGGAAGTGCATGTGTGAGCCGGCAAGCAGAATCTCCTCCTATCTGGCATTTTCCGCCTCCATTTGTCCAAACTTTAGTCCACCCTAAATGCTGTGGTAAAACCGTTCTTCATCACTGGCTTCTCTGCATCCACCAGACCACTCTGTAAATCCTACATTGGCTCAAATACTCACGTCACCTACAATGCTCTCACTACAACACTCCTTCTCCCTTTCACTGATTTCTCAACTTTCAAATCTTTAACTGTTCTCTGAAAACAAACCTCCCTTTCTGGACCTACTTCCACCTCTACTACCCACACTAATGCACCCTAATAAATGTCCCAATCTCCACTCTGACACCTCTTGTCACATGACTTCCCTTTTCTCACTAGATTGTAAGCTCCTCTCATCGGCAGGGACTTTGGTTTTCCCCTCTGCATTTGTTTTGTCTATTTCCCTGTTTTAGGTACCCTCCTTTTATCTACTGGCCATGGCTACAGTGATCTGGGGGACCTTACAAATCTTTCATATGTATCATTTTCCCTGTTCAGTAATCCTCTCTCATTTTTTCATTTCCTTTCTTCTATCCTTTTTATCTTTTCTGCTATATTTCGATTTTCTCTTTTTATGCCTATTTTCTCTTGTATTTTGTCTCTTTCTGTTTTCTTAGGGACATGGGAGAGGAGTGGATTTTGCCAACTTTCACTTAGTGCCTAATCCCACCACTGACGCCAATTCTCAATTCTACCATAGTCTGGTACAGAAAGAAAAACAGCACACCACACCAATATTTCTACCTGCTGAGTTCGCCAATTGCTGAGCTCTCAATGCTGCAGGAACTGGGCATGACGAGTTCCTACTGTTCACCAACAAGGACAGGTTGCGGACCTGAGTCTGGATGTCATGGATGGCGTTGGCTTGCAGGCGTTGCAGGGTGCTGCTCTCTCTAGCCCAAATCTCCAGACTGTGAACTCTGTGCATCACGGTAGAGTTATAATTATCTTCCTCTGGCTACAAGGATAAAATGATGGATATAAAGTATTAGGCAGATATGCTGTCCTGTATAAATACATATATACCTATTACAATACTCTACCTTAGACCAGTTCTTCTAAACATTTACAATTCCATATCATAGTATTTAAGGATTAATTAACTGATACATGAGTATTGTGACTATTTTACAGGTAAATTATCCTTATCTTTGGTGACTTTTGTCACAATATCTTTCACTACAGTGTCAATTTTAGAACACTTTAGAACATGGTTGTTTAGAAAATTGGTTATCCCTCCGTGTTAGTTTCCTCAGACCACAATGGATCCTACCCCTAGAAATGGATTCCTATGAATGAGGCACAATTAGGCAAAGAAACAATTAGGATTAGGATCACAGCTACCTCAGGGAGAGGACATCTTTTGTTAACTAAAGGATATTCAAAGAGTAAAAACTGCCCGTACACACAGATCAATCCTGCCTCCATCTTAAAGTCAAATACCAGAATCATCGTATAATTGGACACACTTGGACAAAATTCGCTTGTCTCTCCTGTCAAATGGGAAGATTGTTTCTGGCCAAATGCAGCCTCCTAGTGCGATTGGTGACTGTATTTTCCCCATTGCCTGATAATGACCCTATAAATTTTGATAGGATCCTTGGGCATCACTGTAGTTTTAAGGCCACTCACCCTGTGGTACCGGCTTGTTGCCGGAGAGCAACTGTGATATCACAGTAGGGGAGAGAAAACACGATTGTCTCATGAGAGACTCAAAGTAGGACTAATCTCAGAGGTCCTCCAAATTTAACAGACTGAAATACTGCTCGTACCTTTGTATCTCTTACCTTATAGCCATATCTTCTCCATTTGAGTAACCACTTGTTTTTGCAGCTGGCAATCATAGGGTACGAGGACTGGAAATCAGTCATTACATTAATCCAACGGAAGGCAAATCAAAACTCCAAGAGTGACTGCCGCCAAAATCACGTCATTGGGGAGAACAAGATTCCTTCCTGACCCAAAAATGTCTAACTGATAACTTCTCTGGATCAATAACCCCCATAACATCCTCTAATAATAATACCAACAGATACAATTTCTTGTACGGAATCCATTAATTAATCCAACAATTAATGAAAAAGGTGTTTTCTTGTCATTTGACATAGTACATATTTCAAAATAAACCGGTTTATTGCTAGAACAGATACAATTTTTTGTAAGGAATCCATTCACTCCATTTTTTAAATTATGTTAGTCAGTTTGTCCTCACTACTTGATGTGGTATAGAATCTCACAGCTTAACCACCCTTACAGTAAAGAATCCTTCCTACACTTATGGTGAGACAGCCTTATTTCTATTGGTAATCGATATCCTTGCCCTCTGTATTGTCCTTAGTACGAAAGGTTTGTCAGACCAATCACTGGTCATTATGAAGTCATCGCTAAGGCACCTTTTGTTAACAAGTAAACAAACCTATTTCTTTTAACCTCAATTTCTAAGTGAACTGTTTAATTCTTTTTAGGAATAAGGAGGCCATTTCTGAACCCTCTCATGTTCTCCAATGTTCATCTTACAGTGTGGTGAGTAAGTAACATAAAACTAGCTATTACTAGTATTGATTTATTATTCACTGCTAGGTTTTTAACACAAGAATTAATGAAAAAGGTGTTTTCTTGTCATTTGACATAATACATATTTCAAAATAAACCGGTTTATTGCTAGAACAAAAAGACAAGCTCTTTACTTTATATAAATTAGTGTATTTTTTTCTTCATTTGTTTTTAATTTCTCTTTCTAGGAAAAATCGTAGTAATTACCTGTTGTTCTAACACTCTAAGGCGATGCCGGTGGTTCCTCAGCTCCTCCTGGAGCTCCGAAATGAGTTCTCTGAGCTCTAGAATTTCCGTCTTTCTCTCCTGGTTCTCGTGGAGCCAGTACATGACCTCGTCGGTACAGCGGAACATGTCTGGGCAGCGATGCCCATCTTGGTGAGGCAGCGTGGCAATGATCTTACACCTTCCATTTGCCAGGACCTGATTGCTGTATTCCCCGCACCGCGTTACTCCGGGGTCACCACCATGAGCCGGAGACTGTGGTGTCTGGTGGTGGGAGTTTTCATTTAGAGCTAAGGTGCTCTGTATTAGATGCCATATTAAGGTAGACGTCAGCAGGCAGGTAGCCATTGTGGGAAGCAAAACCGTCAATAAAACCAAATATAAAACATGTTTTTCTAAAACTGTACTTTAAAAAATTCAAATCTGACAATTGTGAGTCTTCAGTTTCATAATATAATGGAAAAATATAGGTTCCGTTACACACTGGATTATAAAGATGGACTGAATCTGACTCCTATAAAAACACAAACATAAGAAAAGAGGTTAAAATCAGTCGGTCAAAAAATAATATAATCGTGTCTATGGAGCACATAAGGGGCCTTATTCATTAACAAATGTAAGTGCAGATACGTGCCGTACTTTGCATAAAATCGCTCTGCACATACCCAGAACCGGACCATACGCCTGAGAACGCAGCAACGTCCAATTCATCTTCGAGCGCTAAGAATCCCTACTACAGTCTATGATTTCATAGGTAGAACGGGGGTGGGAATGGGCATATACACGTAGTCATTGTACAGTAAGGACCTGCCAAGATGGAGTGAATGCTCTAGCATCCGACTCAAGCTCTGGCCATCTCTCAGGTACGTGTTTTTATGTCGTATCATTAGCACCAGCTGCAGGTCTAGTCCAAGTGCTGATTACTAGTGGTGACGGCTGAATATACATTCTACAAGGTGTTTACAATCAGGAGCAACTGTAAAAATGCTTGTCATGCACAGTAGACACTAGTAACATCCTCATGTATTTAAACAAAAAAATAGGTTTTGGACACAATCTGCGATGTATTGTCTGTTAGAGCAGAACGGACCTAGACCCATATTCAGTGACAGACTTATCTTCAGTTCCGCTTCTTGTTGAGCACGGACGTTTGTATGCCCGAGGTGCATGCGTTTTTAAAAAAATGCACATTACATTAGTTTTGCATTTGTTAATGAATCAGGTCCATAGAGACTAAGCGCCAATGGGATTTGTGGGGCACCAGTTAAACTAGTTCTATGGAGGCCCAGATTTATGGAATGGTAACATATGTTTAGGCCTAGGGTGGCAGAAGTGAAGAGGCGACAACCACCTCTTTGTCCCTCATCGTATCACACTTTTGCATTATGCATGCTTGTTGCCTTTCAAAAGGTCAATGGCAAAATTGCATTAATTGTCTTAATCAGATGGTAGAATTGGATCATGGAACTGAGCGATGATGAAATGTGCGTAGGGCGGTGTGACAGTAGCATAACAAATGTGGCCTAACGGCGTAAAAGAATTAATCATGGCATGCCCCGCCCAGCCTGGGTTTATCGGATGGTTTTGCATTTAGTGTAAATTCACAGACCTAGTGCATTTAATCATTATTATCTTTTCAGCTTTTACTTATTTCATATACAGCACTGCATTTATATCAGTGAGAGGCAACATGAACGAGGTAGAGGGCAGTGCTGCAGCTAGAGGTCCCTAGGGCATAATCTGCGCTGGGGCAATTCTATATTGTGTGTTCCACACAGTGGTCACAATAGGTGTGTCATTTGCTCCACTAGTTTGTGGGCCATAATAAATAATTACCTGTAATATTAATTGTGGTACATACACCTATGTAAAGTAAATTGTATGAATTTCAACTGCAAAGCAGCTGGGCTGCAGCTGTACGTAGTATGCTCTCCTGAACGGGCACTGTACGACATTGCAGTGCTTTGTGCACATGACATTGCATCCATAGGTCACGCAGACTAGCTGGCAAAGCGGTAAGTATAATCTTAATAGTATACACGTAATAGTAAATAGGCCCTATAATGAGATCAGTAGGTGTTGGTACTTATCTTGTAAAAATAACCTAGGTAAAATATCTTATATAATTAGTCTTTGCATTACTATTAAAAAAATACTTTCAGATATGACAGTGGTCTTTGATTATTGATCTCCCATAGTCACATTGAATGCAGTTGGCCTCAGATTTAGTTCTGTAACTACCACAAGTAACGTTACCCTTAATCTGAACAAAGTGGCAATAGAGGTTTGAGCTTGTGCTGTAAGACAAGCATCCTTGGTTATATTTGTATGACAGGAGAACAGAGGTGAGATAAATACATACAGTGATCATAGATCTCTATGGAGAGAATACAAGTTATCCTCAACTCCTCCCTCTCTTTCACTCCACACATTCAATCCTTCTCCCAATCATGGTGCTTCCATATTTGTAACATCTCCAGGATCAGACAATTTCTCACCCTGGAGGTAACCAAGACCCTCAGCCACTCCCTTGTCATCTCTCGTCTGGACTAATGCAACCTCCTTTTTTCTTGCCATCCATCCTCCTGTCTCTCCCAACTCCAATCCATCCTCAGTGCTGCTACTCGTCTATTCTTCTTTTCTATAGATCTGTTCCTGCCTCTCCCTCTCTGCTAGTCCCTACACTGGCTCCCTTTCCCCTACTGAGTTCAGTTCAAACTCCATATCCTCACCAAGAAAAGCCCTCACGCAATCGTCTCCCCCCAACATCTCCAACCTCATCCCCCTCCACACTCCCTCCCGCACCTTCTTTGTTCTGCCAATAACTTCTGCCTCTCCTCACTCATCACCTTCTCTCTCTAATGTCTCCAAGACTTTTCCTGTGCTGCCCCCCACTAGTGCGACGCATTCCCTCTCCCTATCAGGCACTCCATCTCTCTCCAAGACTTCTCCCATGCTGTACCCCACCACTTGGATCCATTCCCTCTCCCTATCAGGCTCTCCACCTCTCTCCAAAACTTCTCCCGTGCTGCCAACCACTAGTTGGACTCATTCCCTCTCCTTATCAGGCTCTCTACCTCTCTCCACGACTTCTCCTGCGCTGCCCCCCCCACCACTTAGACTCATTCCCTCTCCCTATCAGGCTCTCCACCTCTCTCCAAGACTTATCCCATGCTGCACCCAACCACTTGGACTCATTCCCTCTCCCTATCAGGCTCTCCACCTCTCTCCAAGGCTTCAAACAAACTCTCAAAACTCATTTCTCCACCAAAGCCTACAAATGTGGTGCCCCAAAGCCCTATTAAACAGCACAGAGGAAGTACATAAACGCTTTTGAAATGCAGGGCTACAAGGGGTTACTAGAGGCTGAGAGAGACACAGTGGGAATGACAGTTGACAGTTGAACTGAAGAGGTCGTACCCAGGATGATGTGCAGGAAGGAGGAGTTTGTGTCATAGCAACAAGACCACTAACTTTGGTAATAACTGTGAACTCCCAGAAGGCAGTGGGAGAGGAAAGTTCTAGACTTCTGAGGGAGAGAGATGAGGTTTATGAGTTACAAGAAGACAGACCGAGAGATAAGAAATCTGAGTTGAATCTTTCCATGTAGCTGCTCACTACCTCAGGAACAGGCTGAGAGAGATAAGAGGTATTACTGCTGGAAGTCGATCATATGAAGGAACTCTAGTTGAAAGTACAGTAGGTCTGCAAATCACCTTTGTCACAGATTCCTCCACTTGCTTTCCTCCATGCTGACAGATTTAATGTACTACAAAATTCCTGTGCACAGGTCAGCCCAGGACTGAGTGTAAAATATGGTAACGTTACCAGAGATAATATTGGTACCAAATGTTTTAGATGAATGTTAATGTTAAGTGATTTACCTAAAAATTGATTTATTGTTATTGAAGATGTTATCGCTATTGTGCCTTATACTCACCAGTTGTATATTATATGTTAGATGCTATTGTGCTCTATGTTGATCAAATTAATATTTTGTAATTACCATTGAGCTGAAGGGGTCAGTGGCGCGGTTGCTTACCAAAATTATCCTTACCACATTATTAATAAACCCAAGTTATTTGACCAATCCTTGTTCCTTTCATTGAAGTATTTATCTCCTGACCACCGGATATCCAACCAAAAAAGAACCTGACTCGTGTCTGGGGGACAAGGTAAGGTAAGGATTTCCCATCAGTACTCGACCACCACACAAGCTCTCCTCCCAGCCCTCCCCTATCACAATCACTCACCCCCATTTTCCCAGTCACAAGCAGGTCCCTCTTCCTTCATGTCCTCCTCCTATTACCTATGACACCAGCACACCTGTGTGTTCTGCATTCATCCTCCTGGGTACAGGCTCAACTTATTTTCTGCCTATTCTGTCCCCATTGCCTCTCCTGCCTCTTTCCTCAAGTTATAGTGAGAGGCTATACCCTGCCCAGCACCTTATTGAGGCCGGTTCTGCTTCTCGTTGCTGTGAATTGACCTGCTTTTCCCTGTTATGTCATGGGGTGCCTTATGAATATAATATAATAATAATACTAATATTGCACATAAGCTGTTTACCAAAGCCAATGATGGAAAAGAGGTGGGAGTAGATAGCACCTACTCTTCTATTCTGAATCACCCACTTTGGTAAATTGTCCACTTGTACTATTCCTGGGTCTCCCTGTAGAGAGAAATGATCTCTGTATGAGTATCCAACTCCCCTCAGATTGAAAAGTTTCCTGTGTGTGCACAACCTTTATTTGATGACATCTCTACTTTGGATTGATTTGTTTAGAATCTGCTGTTCTGTGCAACTCTTCTTTCTAATCACAATTATTTCCAGGTTGCGAAGATGAGCAGCAACCTTAAAGCAGCTTATTTACCAACTGGAAAGTGTTAAATATAAGGCAAACATTTTTGGCTCCTGTTCCGATTCCGTCTGAATGATGGTTTCTATTTTTTACATCTCCAGAAGAAGTTGATGTCCTTGTAGCCGATTTTCTCAGAATCTCGAACAGTTATATTGAATATAAATTAGTAAACCAGATTCTTTTTAAATGATAAGCACTGAGAATCTTAATGAAGTGCATTGATATCACCTTTCCCGTAAATTCTTTTTCACAATGTACACCAATTAATCCGTGCCTACTTGAATTCTCCCTAATTTAGGGCACTGTAAGTAGGATTGAGGGCTCTCGTAGCCTAGGTGACTTTAATATGCTTTTTTGGCTCATTTTTGTCCCACATTCAAAGGCCATCAATGGGTCGCTCTGAAGCATAAGTACATAAATAGACATTAATGTCAATCGGCTTTCAAATAGGAAACTTGTTGAATTTCTAAAGGAAAATAATCTACTGCCTTTTCCAAAGGGGCTTTTTTTTCTAGATTCAATTAACTTTAAGTGCTCTTTATCCAAGGCTGATCTTCATACAGTAAATTCAACAATGGGAGAGTACAATTGCCAAGAACCCATGTCTGTTCGGCTGATTGATCTGCCTGGCCAAGCACTCTCCAAGTACCATTTTATCCATACAACGAGTCAATAAACTCCTGGATTGAAGTCCATTTTCAAATCTATAAGAAAAACAATAACTTGGAAATGGGGAGATGGGTATTATTCAACTTGTATACGTTTTTTTGCAAATCTAGATTGATTTTAGATTTCTATATATATATATTCCCATTATTGACAGTCAACGCAATTGCAACCCCAAACTTTGCTTTTCTAAAATGGTCTAACAAGCTATAGTTTTATAGTTTCAAGTATCACTAACTTTAGAATGTGGGATTGTGTCTATAAAACTCTTGTATGTGCAACTAATGAACAAAAAAATTAAAAGTTGACACACATGCGTTAATTGGGGAAGATAAAGTGATTCTGGGAATTAATGGGGGAGGGGGGGTTATAGTGCTCACTCAGTGTGAGATCCGTGCAACAAGTTCAGTGTCATTATTGGCTAAATTAATGATATCTAGTCATTTCCTCCGGTCCACCAGATGGGACTCTTTTGACACAACTGGGGTGAAGTGCCATAATGATCTGATTTTGGTCGAGATTGGGCCAGTTGTCTTGTATCATACATGGTGGTTTATATAAAGCACTATTAATGACATTCACAAATACATATGTAAAAGTTTCAGGATCTAATTGGAACTACATGGATGGCACGTCAAGAGGCATGACTAATTTATGGTTTTCCAAGGCAGCTCAGTAAACAAGAAGTGCAAAAGTGTAAAAGTGACCTTGAAGTCCAACCTCCTAAAGCCCACCTCCCATCTGCCCCGATTTCAGCGGTACATGACCAGCGGGTGAGTGTATGACTTTAATGTTTAGTTGGCAATGATAAGCATTGCGATCTAGTTGCTTGATAAGTTGCCTAAACAACCAGATTGGTGCCATCTTTTATCAGTTGCATGAAAGGATCAGATTGCAGTGCGTCTGGGCACTCTACTAAACATTATGTATAGATTAGAACATAGAGACGGATTAACTCCGCAGCGTTAATCTTGAAGGTCAAGGGTTTTTTTTTTTGTTTCTCTAATAAATATTTAGATGCCTCTGATAATCTTTGTAAACTAGGGAGTCAAGGAATCACTGGTATACAAAAAGCCATAATTACTGGGGTCATGTATCTTATTTCTAAACAGGAGAATAAATATTTTCCACATTCTCGGTCCATCTCTCATACTTCAACTTACTTCTGGAAAATAAGTAAAATTGTAGATTTTCTAGATTATACCATTTCATGGATAATTAATTTAATAAAAGTGGCTGGCAAGGCTTTGAGGTACACCTGAGTCCAATTCATGTTGTCCCACTTCCATTGAAGTGGGACAATTCTTTTTAAGTAGATGTGACTGGTGAATTCATTATTTTAACTGAATTGAATTCAGGCTGGTCCTAGCCTAGCACAGACTCACCACATTCCCATAGACTGTAAGCCTGCGAGCTGGACCCTCTTACCTCTCTGTATGTCTGTATTACCCAGTATTGTTTTATCATCATCATCATCATCATCATTTATTATAAAAACACAAACACAAGAAAAGAGGTTAAAATCGGTCTGTCAAAAAATAATATAATCGTGTCTATGGAGCACATAAGGGGCCTGATTCATTAACAAATGTAAATGCAGATACGTGCCGTACTTTGCGTAAAATCACTATACTCATGCCCAGAACCGGACCATACGCCAGTGAATTCATCATCATCATGAGCTATTTATATAGCGCCACTAATTCCGCAGCGCTGTACAGAGAACTCACTCACATCAGTCCCTGCCCCATTGGAGCTTACAATCTAAATTCCCTAACACACACTCACACAGACAGAGACTAGGGTCAATTTGATAGCAGCCAATTAACCTACCAGTATGTTTGTGGAGTGTGGGAGGAAACCCAGGGGTGCACGCAGGGGGGATTTCTGAGTCTCCAGAACCCCCCCCCCCCACCTCAGCGGATCGTAGTCGGCAAAAGCATGTTTTTAAACATTCAAAAGATTTTTTCTATTACAGCACCGCCGCGACGCTTCTGTCACAGCGCCGCGGCTGCTGTATAACTCACAATCGGTGAGAAGGGGCTGCTGCACATGCGTGAGCACAGCAGCTCCTCCCTTGAATACCCGGCATCACCCATCCTGGCTTCCCTGGGGCACGGTAGGGCTTGATATTTCAAGCAATATTTCAATTAATATATAGTAAAATATCGTCAGATACTGGCCACAATCAATCTGATTTACTGTTTCATTAGGGTATTCAGAGCTGTGTTATTGTATATAAATATTGTATTATAGGATTAAAAAAGTACAGGATTCCTCTACTTTTTTAATCCTATAATACAATATTTATATACAATCACTCAGCTCTGCATACCCTGCAGGCTGCCCAGAAATATAGTCTTTGTTCAATTAATAAAAAAGCTACATCAGATTGATTGTGGCCAGTATCTGATTTCACCCTGTAACCCAATAACAAATCTATATAAATATATATATATATTGTTATGTGCGTATTGTCGCTAACCAATAACGATTGTCGAACCTCGATTTGTGTTTCTAAAGCTCAAAGATTTATTCGCAATAAGTAGAATAATATGCTCAAGCGAAGTAATAGTAAATACAGCCGTTACTTATCGCAGGCGCTCTGGATCCAGTGCAGTCATTCAATCCTGAAGTCTGGGGACAAGATGTCTGCACTCTGGATCACAAGCTGCTGCTTATATACACAATCAAATACAGTAATACAATGAAGATGGTATAGCTTGCATCTATTGGTCCGGGTCTAAGGAATGTCCAAGGGGTTGTCAATCATTGGCTGGTTCATCCTAAGGAATCCAAAGGAGGGGGTCATCTCTGCAGGGGGTATGCTCTGCTCTTCCCGCCAGGTTTCCTTAGTCTTAAGTAGTTCATAATTCCCTATCATTCATAACTTGCGTATGCACTCTGCGATTCCCTCGCAGAATGAACCAAACAGTAGGATATGTAACAAGGTTCATTATGATACCACTCATGATGTTATTCCTTCAACCCGTTCCGTGTATTTCACTAATATGCATGTAACTCTGATATAACATATAAATACTACTATATTTCGACATAACTGACTATGTGTTGCAACTACCATTAATGTGTACTATTTTATAAGTATGCGTGTTTGTGCGAATGTATGGTAAAAGACCAATTACTGTTGCTGCCACGTGTAGTGGATGCGTACGCCCTTTCACGCCGTAGCGTGCCCTTGTACGTAGATGTGTACCATACGCATCTTTTCAGACAGCGACAACCAAGTTTGCTAGACTTTAATTGAAATGACTTTATCCAATTTGCTGACTTCGACAGCTCCACCCTTTGATAGTGTAATAAACTATCACCCAATCACCGTTTCAAGTTCAGGATTATACAATACTTCTTCACAGACCATGATCTCAGTATCTGGTACCACCCTTTCAGTCTCTTTCTCAGTGTTACTCCCATGAGACCGTTTTCCACACTTCAGCACAGTAGGAACACATTTGACAACTAAACCAATTGCTAAGATGACACCCAGTATAAGGAGAAGGAGCTTACCTACACTAGCAACCATTTCTTGTACCCACTCCCCCAGACCGGAGAACCACTTCACAGGGTTCAACCACGAGAACCAACCCGCCACCTTTTCCCCGACCTCATATAACGAAGAATTATGGCTCTTTCGAAATTCCCATTTCAGCTGTAAAATTTCATCCATCTTCCGGTCTATAACCTCTTTAGGGTCATCAGTATTATTAGTAATGTACGTGCAACATTTGACACCGAACTGGGTGGCCAGTGTCACACAGTACCCACCAGTAATAGAGGTGAGATAATTTAGTACCAGTCTATGTTGCACCAACTCCTTCTTGTACGCTTGTAGCTCCCTTCCAGTATACCTGAAAGTGTCATCATACATCTATTAATTTGGCTAGGTCTTGGATATATTTAAAGTTTAATGTTCCCCGAGCGGTCCTGGTGAGATCTAGAGTAACCATAACTTGGAAACCAGCAGTTTCACTAATCAATTTTGTAGCTATGGGTTCCTCACCAGGAATCATATTTCTCTTGCCACGGTGTTCATACTGTGTGTGTATGTATGGTGGTGATGTAGTCTTGTGAATATCAACCATTTCTTCATGAGTAATAGTCATGATTTCAGGAACCAGTTTAGCTAAGAAACACAAGCCCTTGGAACTCAGAGTCACCCAGGAATAAGCTTTTCTTCCACAAACAAAATACACATCCTCAGGGAGAACATAAGGGACAGTATGCCCATAAATTATATCACACAGAGTTTTGATAAAATTACCCATGCCTAGTGTCTCCATCTGCTCTAGACACGTGTCGGCATTAATGACATTTTTACATTTATCTGTAGAGACTTTTCCAATGGATACCTTCTTATGTTTGGTTATACGCCCTAATTTGTGACTTCCATCAACATTCCTGCCTAGTAGTGACCTTGTGAGTCTCCCTCTAAGATGAGTGTGGCGAGCCATTGTCTGATCTGATAGGTCAGCCTCCCAATTCTCCAGGCGCTTTGCATGAGATATGTTTAGAGGGAATGGCACTAGTCCTATATTATGCTGCCCTTGAGGCACGTGAGAGCACACCCAACACTCGGTTTGGTTTAGCACCTTACCCACCAGGGAGTGATAATCCTCCAAAGGATGCCCGCCTATATTCAGAGTACTGGGGGACTGGCATCGTTGGATGCATCTCTCTTCAACTAGGGAGTCGCAGAACTTGCAGATACAATACTCATCAGACAATAGCCCCTCACACTGCCTCCGAGTTCCTGAGCTAGCAGACCTTTTCATAACCCCTGGACCAAGTTTGATAATGGGCTGCTCAGAGTATCCTATTAACTTTTCTTCGGCCTCCATTTCATCCGTATCACTCCCAGAACTCTCCTCCGTCCTCCATCCTCCTTCACAAAAATAGAATGTCCTAGAAAAAGTAAAAACAAGAAAATTCCTGGAACAAAAGAAAAACAAAAACCGCCACTCCATCGCTGGAAAGATAGTTCTGAGACAACGTCTCTGGTTCAGGTGTCTCAACTGCAGGCTTTAGGTCTCCCGGAACAGGCTCACAAGTGACAGCTCTATGTCGTTGGTCTGAGTTTTGTCTTGCACTTTCTCCGGATTGTGGACTCTCCTGCAGTGGGTGGAATGGACCCAAGTGTCTCTCTCTGCAACCTTCAGTGATGTAGGTCAGCAGCACTTGGTACGGGCCTTCCCAACGGTCTGTTAAACAACCTGAACGTAAGAAATTGCGGATCATAACATAGTCTCCAGGTTCAACATCATGACAGTTCGTCTCTGGCATATCAGGTGACAGCATTTTTAGTTTTTGTAGTTGTTTTAGCTGTCTACTCATTCTTATAAGATATTGTACAGTCACTTCATTATTACACTTCAAGCCGTCTTGTGGACTCACGATCAAATGAGGTTGTCGTCCGAACAGTATCTCAAAGGGGGACAGATTAAGAGGAGGTCTAGGAGTGGTTCGAATGCTATGGAGGACCAACGGCAAAGCCTCAGGCCATGCCAACCCAGTTTCAGCCATTATCTTACCCAGCTTGTTCCTTATAGTACCGTTTACTCTCTCCACCTTACCACTGGCTTGTGGTCGGTAAGGGGTGTGAAGTCTGCTACTGATTCCCATGAGTTTACACACATTTTTTAAGATATCACCAGTAAAATGGGTACCCCTATCACTTTCAATGATTCTAGGGATACCGAACCTACATACAAAGTCTTGTACAATTTTCTTTGCAGTGAACACAGCAGTATTAGTGGCTGCCGGATATGCTTCTACCTAACCGGAAAACACATCAATACACACTAACACATACTTTAAATTCCTGCACGGTGGTAATTGGATATAGTCAATTTGTATTACCTGGAAAGGTCCGTCTGTAGGAGGGATGTGGGATGGCTCAGTTGGAATAGTTTTCCCAACATTTTTCCTCAAACAAGTAAGACATGACATTGCTTTCTTACCAGCCTGAGAGGAAAATCCGGGAGCACACCAGTATGCTCTCACCAGTTTGCACATACCTTCTTTACCCAGGTGAGTCAGACCGTGTGCTGCTTCAGCCAGGCTTGGATAGTATGTTCGGGGAGCTACAGGCTTACCTTGTCCATCCCTCCAGAGTCCTGAGGACTCTTGACCACATCCCTTCGCCTTCCAGACCGCCTTTTCCTGCAGGGAACACAAATCTTGCATTTCAATTAATTTCTGCATGTCTAATGTCTGAAAAACCATCATAGTCTCAGTCGATACAGTCATAGGTTGCCCTGCTGCCCATTTAGCCGCTTCGTCTGCCCTGTTGTTGCCCAATGACACTGAGTCTTCTTCAAAGGTATGGGCTTTGCACTTTATGACGGCTACTGTTCTGGGTAACTGTATCGCTGTCAGAAGTCCTTTTATGTGTTGTGAGTGTGCCACTGGTGTACCTGCTGCTGTCGTAAAGTTTCTAAGACGCCAAAGGGCCCCAAAATCGTGCACTACCCCGAAGGCGTACCTAGAGTCAGTATATATATTGGCTGATTTACCCTCTGCCAATTCACACGCTCTCCTTAGTGCTACTAGTTCCGCCACCTGGGCTGAGTGAGGTGGACCAAGGGGTTCAGCTTCTACCACATCCTGATCGTCTACAACAGCGTAACCAGTACATAGCTCTCCTGTTTCTGTCTGTCTATGGCAACTTCCGTCTGTATAAAACGTAAAATCTACATTTTCTAAGGGGGTGTCACGTATGTCGGGCCTTGCAGTAAAGGTCTGATTCAGGTGTTCCATACAGTCATGCGTGTCAGTATTCTTGCCTAACTCATCATCAACCAGGGTCTCCTCACCTCCCACCCTTTGTGTCTCTAGAGACACATACGGAAGGTATGTAGCTGGATTTAAGGTGCTACATCGTTTGATGGTGATGTTTGAGGGTGCCATCAGGGCTAGTTCCCACTTTGTGAATCTAGCTGAAGAAACATGTCTGGTTTGGGCTGAATTTAACAGAGCTGATACAGCATGGGATGTATAGATGGTTGAATTATGTCCTAATACTACGTCCTCGCTCTTACTCACCAGAAGAGCCGTTGCTGCTACACTTCTGAGACATGTTGGGAGTGATCTTGCCACATTGTCTAATTGTGCACTGTAGTATGCTACTGGTCTGCTAGCGTCACCATGTTTCTGTGCGAGGACACCTGCTGCACAGCCATCAGCTTCTGTATAAAATAGCTCAAAAGGCTTTTCATAATCAGGTATTCCCAATGCAGGTGCTCTAGTCAGACTATCTTTATGATTAAATAACGCTTGCTCTGACTCTTCTGTGTGTACAACACGTTCTGGTTTTGAGGAAGAGACTAGCTCCTGCAATGGTAATGCCAGAATAGAAAAACCTGGGATCCAGGATCTACAGTATCCACACATCCCCAAGAAAGTACGAATCTGCTTCTGGCTCTGCGGCAGAGTCATGTGTTGTATGGCCTCAATTCTGTCGGTTGTCAGGTGTCTTAGCCCCTTAGTGAGGCAGTGTCCTAAGTATTTGACCTTAGTCTGACATGGCTGTAATTTATCCTTTGCCACCTTGTGCCCTGTTTGTGAAAGATGAAGCAACAACAATTTAGTATCATGCAAACATGACATAAAAGAATCAGAGCACAACAACAAATCGTCCACATATTGAATTAGAACAGACCCATTGTGGGGTTGAAAGGATTGCAAACAGTCATGTAAGGCTTGGGAGAAAATACTGGGGCTGTCAATGAACCCCTGGGGTAGTCTGGTCCATGTGTATTGCACTCCCCTTTAGGAGAATGCAAAAAGGTATTGGCAGTCAATGTGAAGAGGGACTGAGAAGAAAGCAGAACATAGATCAATGACAGTAAAATGACTGGCAGACGGTGGAATCTGCATGAGGATGACAGCTGGATTTGGCACTACGGGGAATTGGCTCTCAACAACTTTGTTAATTCCCCTTAAGTCCTGGACTAATCTATAGCCCCTCCCCTCACTCTTCTTCACAGGGAAGATGGGACTATTTGCTGTACTGGCTGTACGGATTAAAATCCCTTGTTGTATCAGCCTCTCAATAACAGGATATACCCCTAGTTCCACCTCTGGTTTAAATGGATACTGTGGGATTTTTGGAGCTATCCTACCACTTTTTAGATTGACCATGACAGGGGCTACGTTTGCCATCAGTCCAGTGTCCTGTCCATCTCTGGTCCATAGGGAACCTGGTATTTCCAGCAACATCCCTTTTACTTCAGATGGACTTTGTTATATAACAGGAGAATGTAACATTAACCTATGAGGGGTGTCCAATATGTCCTGTACCTCATGTGCAACCTTCTCGGGTATGTCTAGGAACACACCATCTGAAGTACAGTATATGACACATCCCATTTTACATAACAAGTCTCTCCCTAGCAAGTTAGTAGGAGCCGCTGCAGCTAAGAGAAACGAATGCTTAGTATGCAGAGGGCCGATAGTAACTTTAGCGGGTTTAGTTAGAGGATAATGTAACACTTTTCCCGTTACCCCCATAGCTGGAATAGTTTTACTGGTCACCTGTAGATTGAAAGGAGAGGTTATCACAGATCGGGCCGCCCCTGTATCTACAAGAAAAGTTTGTTTCCTACCAGCTATGTCAACTATCATTGTTGGTTCTTCACTCTGACTCTCAGTTAACCTCACTGGCTGTAGACTACAGGTATGACCTGACCCCTAGCGCTGACTATTGATTTCTCGCGCAGCATTTGCTGCCGTAATATGCGCGGGTAGATGTGAGTCTTCTAGTCTATGTGAATCCCTCCTTGAAGGATATCTATGTGACGCACCTTTCTGTGTATTGAGTCTTTCCTTTTTAAAATCTCTAGCGTAATGTCCTTCCTCGTTACAGTTGAAACACCTGATCACTTTAGGTTTCTTGTTATATGGGTTGTATGCTGGTGGTCGTGTATGCACCCTTTCTAGAGCCTGTATACTTACCGTCATTAACCTATCACTTTTCTCCTCCCTTTTTCTAAAAAGGTTTTTGTCATGCTCCACAGCAGACTCCCTAAGAGAGTCTACCGTGACGCCTCTCCAATTTCTCTAAGGCCATCCATCAGTACCCCTACAGCTACCTCTTTGTGATGTGGGTCCTCACTTATGTTGGATATCCCAGTAAACCGTGTTATCGCTGCTATAGCTCTAGTGAAGTAATCTGCTGCTGTTTCACTATCCTTTTGTTTAATGGTGAAAATCTTACTCCAATTTACTACTACTGGAAAATAGATGGCTAAGTGTTTGACAATTTGTTCTATATTCTTTTGGTTAATCTCATCAGTCAAGGTGTCATCTTCCTCCAACAAACAATCTTCAATTAATTTTTGTATGTTAGTATTGGGAGGAAGACACGCCCTCAACACTACACGCCAATCCTTATTGGTTGGTTCGTGGGCATTTCCTAAGTCTTTAACAAATTTCTGACACTTAGCAAACTCTTTTCTAGGATCTGGGAATTCAGTCATAATGGAACGTAATTCTGATCTAGTCCAGGGACAATGCAT
Organism: Mixophyes fleayi; assembly: GCF_038048845.1. Lineage (NCBI taxonomy): Eukaryota > Metazoa > Chordata > Amphibia > Anura > Limnodynastidae > Mixophyes > Mixophyes fleayi. Next base: position 18,766,693 of record NC_134404.1, on the reverse strand, counting down.
TGTAACATTTCTTAAAGGAACTACACCATCCTTATCCGGTTTCCCATTGGGAACTGATATTGTGCGGACCGGGAACGCACCTTCTGGTACACTGACTTCAGGGGACACTACAGGATTTGCTGGTTCTAGATTTAGAACACTTTCACTCCTAGTGATGACGCTACTCTCACCTATCTCAGCCATTTTCTCATACTTGCGCTGAGCCTCTACTACACTAACAGCATGGGCAATGGCCGAAATCACAGTGGGTTCATCTTCACTTTCAGATACACTTGATTTAAACTGGCTTAAAACAAGATACAACTTAGCAATTTTTTCTATTTTCAGTTTTAACAACGGCTGTACTTACCCCTTCCGCCACAGAAGGTGGCGGGGGCGCGCTTGCGCTGAGTTCGCCATGCTTCGCAACTGTTACATCCGCCTTGCGCGCGCTTTTCGTCACGCCTACTTCCGGTTTGCATTCGCTGCTCTGCCACGTATTACCTTCCATTTGCCACAATTTTAAACAATCATTATGTTTATTCCTCACTTTCGTTGAGGTAATCAACCATACTTTATCTTTTACAGTATTTAGTACCTCTGCATTAAAACTTCCTATTGTTGGGAAAGGCCTATCACAAGTTTTGGTCATCTTGACCCACGTGTCACAATACACAGTTGCGTATGCACCATATTTCTTACACATGAGAAACCTTGCTGAACCAATAGGGCCTTCCTTAGGCAGTACACTGACCATCTCTAGCGTATGCTTAGCACCCATGTTGAACAATATACCAACTCTTTTGCTATAATCACACCTAAAGATCTCTAATGCTCGGTGAACGTATTTCCTTTAGCCGCGTTCACTCGCTTTTCTCGCCCCTGGCGAGGATCCCTAATACAGAAATATCACTGTGGGCCCCAAGGGCTATCAGCTCCTCGATACCCTGGCTCAACCACAAAATCTGCTGAGTTTATTATAACTGGGAGAACAAAGTCAATACAATCAACCAGCCTTTCCAATATAATTCCTCTTAGCTGCTTCACCAATTCGCACTCAAGATGCGGTTAGATCGCACTGCCTACCAATACTAATTATTAGCAAACCTTGCGATCTATTGGTAGCGCTTTGCGAAAACCCGGTTTTCGCATTCGGTATACCTGCCCTGTATACCGTCCTTCAGTTGGGCAATCCGCCTCGTCAGACAGCAACTGAGCACAATGAATAATGAACAGTGTATCTACGTTACAACATCACACACTATACACCTTTTCTGCGCAGAAAATCAAAAGTTCCCAACAACAGTAATAATATCTCAGAGGCTTTCACAAGTAATTATACTATACATGTACAATAACTATCAAAACGATTGTTTAACCACGTGGCAAGTCTACCGGAAGTTCGCGTACGCACAGCATGAAAAATACACATACGCTAAGCAATGCAATACAGTTAAAACGCACAATGACAGAAAAAAGAAACAGTTTTCTCTTTTGTCCCTAGGTTCTAGTTAGCGTGCCCTAGATAATGCAAAACGGACATTCGGTTTCACAACACAGAGTAAAATTCAGGTTTTGAACACCATGCGTTCTTACCCGTTTATGACGCGTCTCCACCCTTTGTTGAGGAACCGAAATCCGTTGGTCTTGCATCGGCAACGAAACCTCCAAAGCTCACGAGCCCCCAAATTGTTATGTGCGTATTGTCGCTAACCAATAACGATTGTCGAACCTCGATTTGTGTTTCTAAAGCTCAAAGATTTATTCGCAATAAGTAGAATAATATGCTCAAGCGAAGTAATAGTAAATACAGCCGTTACTTATCGCAGGCGCTCTGGATCCAGTGCAGTCATTCAATCCTGAAGTCTGGGGACAAGATGTCTGCACTCTGGATCACAAGCTGCTGCTTATATACACAATCAAATACAGTAATACAATAAAGATGGTATAGCTTGCATCTATTGGTCCGGGTCTAAGGAATGTCCAAGGGGTTGTCAATCATTGGCTGGTTCATCCTAAGGAATCCAAAGGAGGGGGTCATCTCTGCAGGGGGTATGCTCTGCTCTTCCCGCCAGGATTCCTTAGTCTTAAGTAGTTCATAATTCCCTACCATTCATAACTTGCGTATGCACTCTGCGATTCCCTCGCAGAATGAACCAAACAGTAGGATATGTAACAAGGTTCATTATGATACCACTCATGATGTTATTCCTTCAACCCGTTCCGTGTATTTTACTAATATGCATGTAACTCTGATATAACATATAAATACTACTATATTTAGACATAACTGACTATGTGTTGCAACTACCATTAATGTGCACTATTTTATAAGTATGCGTGTTTGTGCGAATGTATGGTAAAAGACCAATTACTGTTGCTGCCATGTGTAGTGGATGCGTACGCCCTTTCACACCGTAGCGTGCCCTTGTACGTAGATGCGTACCATACGCATCTATTCAGACAGCGACAACCAAGTTTGCTAGACTTTAATTGAAATGACTTTATCCAATTTGCTGACTTCGACAATATATATATATATATATATATATATATATATATATATATATATATATATATATATAGTCCAAACTTGTGTCATGTTATAAATGTTTTTTTTTTGTTTGTTTGTTTGTTTTTGTCATGTGCGGTTTCATTGTTAGTTTTAATGTGTTGTATCAATGCTATTATCTTATTGTGGTGCTTTATTTTTTAAGTTGTATTTTTGCTTCATTCAGAATTCAACTATTTGGAAACCCCCCCTTAAAAATCCTGCGTTTGCCCCTGAAACCAGAGCACCTGGAGGAAACTAGGGGTGTGCACCGGCCACTTTTGGTGTTTTGGGTTTTGGGTTCTGATTAGCTTGAGATTTTGGGTTCTGATTTGTTTTGCCAAAACACCCCACGAAAGGTTTTGGTTCTGATTTTGGGTTTTGGGTTCTGATTTTTTTTTAAAAAAGCATAAAAAGTGCTAAAATCCATATTTTTGGTTTTTTTTCACTCCTACACTATTATTAACCTCAATAACATTCATTTCCACTAATTTCCACTCCATTCTGAACACCTCACACCTCACAATATTGTTTTTAGTCTAAAAGGTTGCACCGAGGTAGCTGGATGTCTAAGCTAAGCGACACAAGTGGGCGGCACAAACACGTGGCCCATCTAGGAGTGGCACTGCAGTGGCAGACAGGATGGCAGTTTGCAAGAGTTTGCTAGAGGTGCGAGATGGAATTGTCCTTGGGCACTCGCACCCACCCTGATGTTGTTGAAATAGGACATTCGCACTTTAACAAACCAATCAGGAACAGTGAACGTAGTTTAATCTCTGGTACTAATATTTCTGGACTGCAGGAACAGTGAATGTAGTTTAATCTCTGGTACTAAGGCGTGCTGCAAATGGTGGAAGGAGCCACCTCTTCCCGTACAGTGATGGGAAGGTCAGGCTTCGCAACCACCAACACCCTTGGACTCGCCTTGGGGATTTGTGATCCCATCTCTTTAGAAGGCAGAGTTGTTTGCTGTGTTGTTGCTGACAGCATAACTCTTTTTAATGTTTTTGAGGGGGGGGAGGAGGAGGGCTTAGATCCGTGGGTGAAGCTGAACCACTAGTCATGAACACGGGCCAGGGCCTAAGCCGTTCTTTGCCACTCCGTGTCGTAAATGGCATATTGGCAAGTTTACGTTTCTCCTCAGATGATTTCAATTTTCTTTTTTTGCTAATTTTAGTGAACTTTGGCTTTTTGGACTTTACATGCCCTCTATTAGGAGATTGGGCATCGCCCTTGGCAGATGACGTTGATGGCATTTCATCGTCTATGTCATCACTAGTGGCAGCAGCTTCAGCATTAGGAGGAAGTGGTTCTTGATCTTTCCCTACTTTATCCTCCAAATTTTGTTCTCCATTATATGCAGCACAAGAGAGCGTACCACTAAACCACACACACTCGGCAAAGCCTTTACAAATGATCTGCGGCACAGGAGAGTACCACTGGACTGGAGTTATACAGCAGTACCTATTTTTTGGTACAGCTGCAACAGTGAGCGTAGTTTGACTTTGAAATAGCAGTAACTATTTTTTGGTACAGCAGCAACAGTGAGCGTAGTTTGACTTTGAAATAGCAGTAACTATTTTTTGGTACAGCAGCAACAGTGAACGTAGTTTGACTTTGAAATAGCAGTACCTATTTTTTGGTACAGCAGCAACAGTGAACGTAGTTTGACTTTGAAATAGCAGTACCTATTTTTTTGTACAGCAGCAACAGTGAACGTAGTTTATATAAACTATATAACGTATTTTTATATATTGCAGTACTAATATTTCTTGACTGCAGGAACAGTGAACCTATTCATATATTGCAGTAGAAATTTTTAGAGACTTTTTTTTATAATTTTTTTATATTTTTTTTAAATTATTTTTGTATAAGTTTTTAATATTTTTTTTTTTATTTTTTTATATAACTTTTTAATAATTTGGAAATAACTATGCCCTTAGCAGAACAGAGCACAGGACACAGGCAGCACCACTGGACTCACAAAGTAAAGAAACCACTGAAACCAAAAGCAGGACAGGAGCTCCCTAACTACAACCTCCCTCACGAGTTTTCGCAGCCAGACTGAAGATGGCGGCCGCGAGCGGTGAATTTATGACATCCGAGGCTCGCAAGATCTGACGCGAGACTTGGATGTCATAGCTCGTTTCGGATTTTTTTCCCGGGCGGAAGTACTCGAACAGTGCTTGGATCCCGTCGGATCCGCACTGTTCGGGTGGGCTCGGATTAGCGAAATCCGAGCCCGCTCATCACTAGAGGAAACCCACACAAACATGGGGAGAACATACAAACTCCACACAGATAAGGCCATGGTCGGGAATTGAACTAATGACCCCAGTTCTGTAAGGCAGAGGTGCTAACCACTGAGCCACCGTGCTGCCCTGTGTTTGTTCCCAATTACACAGCACTATGGAATTTGCTGGCGCTATATATATAAATGTTGATGGTGATGATTATACACTCCCTCAGCGACTAGTGGGCTCGTTGATGACTACATTGACCAGTTGATTATGTATTTTAAAAGCTTTAGAGTGGCGATTAATGGGAAAATGAATATGTCTAGAGCATCATCTGCATTTATGCCACCTTATAGTCTGTGTTATCTATCTTTTTATTAGCATGGCCTATGTCTAGGATTCTACTTACTTTTCGTCTGATGCAGAGGTGTAGTTTGTGCTCAAAAAAGTTGGCTGTTAAACTAACGCATTTACGCCGATATGCTGAGCCGTAGTCATTTTAAAATCCATGCAGATTGGCACTAGTAGAATAAACTCCCGGATTATTGAAGGCGCTGGTCACAGACCCTTACCTCCAACTAGCTCCCATTTTTTTATCCATTTTTTTTTTGTGCAAAAACGCATCGGCAGCACGGTGGCTCAATGGTTAGCACTTCTGCCTTACAGCACTGGGATCATGAGTTCAATTCCCGACCATGGCCATATCTGTGTTGAGTTTGTATGTTCGCCACATGTTTGCATGGGTTTCCTCCGGGTGCTCCGGTTTCCTCCCACACTCCAAAAACATACTAGTAGGTTAATTTCTGCTATCAAAATTTATCCTAGTCTGTGTGTGTGTGTGTATGTTAGGGGATTTAGTCGCTGTGTATATATTAGGGAATTTAGACTGTAAGCTCCAATGGGGCAGGGACTGATGTGAGTGGGTTCTCTGTACAGCGCTGCGGAATTAGTGGCGCTATATAAATAAATGATGATGAGGATTATTCGCTATTAAGCATCAATAAAACTTTTTCAAAAAACCTCTATTACAGCAGAAACAACTCGAGTACGTGAGAAAGGAAAATGTTTTGCTTAAACACGTACTTAAAAGCGTAATATGTGCCCGTGCGGTGGTTAAAGCGTCAATCGGCATCCGCGGTGCAGTCGTAAACAACCAATCACAAGCTGTCCGCTAGCACTGAAGACTGTCATCATCATTATCATCCGCTATTTGCCCCTGCCCCTGACCACCTGCAAATAATTTGGCTTCCTCAGGCGTATGTGCACTAATTAATAGTGGCAGCATTGAGGATCTGCCGTGTAGAGTCCATGGGCCTGATTCATCTTCGAACATAAGCTGCAAACAACTTGCGCTTACAAAACCATTGTGAAACTTGACCGTAGTTCAGACCATATTCAAGTGCAAGCGGATCTCAAGAAACTTTTCCATTTGAATCTAGGTATACATATTCTACGGCTAAATGTTACTTGTCATATATAGACAGACAGAACAGAGTGCAGGAAACACACAATGCATACGTGCAATATAAAGTCCCATCAGGACACATGTAAAAAAAATATATTTAATAAAATAACTAACATGTTATAATAATATAATCATTAATAAAAATGTGTTAATATTTTTTACAGCAAATACATAAATCGGGATGTTCTTCATGCGTACTGTACATACAATCCAGTTGTTTTAGTCTATCCCCTTTGCATACACAAGTTCTGTGCTAGCTAATTCCACGCATACATGTAGGTTCTAAAACAATGACTGCGCTGTGTCAATCATCACTATCACCTGCCCTGTAGCTGGTGCAAATGAAAAACACATAATTTAGAGATTCGCAGGACTTGAACGGCCACAGCTGCTCCCTACCCTGTTCCGCTCTTCAAGCCATACGCAGCAGTAAGTGTCATTTGTATTCGGACATTTGGTCATGAATGGCGTGCAGTTGCCTCCATTGGTGTGTTGAAGTCGTATAATTGGATGAACGAAAGTATATTGGTTTAATATTGGTTTGCCGTGCGTATTGTGAAGCGTACGCCACGTGTTACATGGCGTGATGCGATCGCACGGTAAAATACGCACGCACACACTCGCATTACAACAGTTAGTTACTTATATAATTTCATATTGGTTCTGTTACACTGTAATTCAGGAGCAGATAGTATTCGGTTTATTATTAGTCTATATATATACATATATATATGTATATATATATGTATATATATATATATATATATATATATATATATATATAGTGATTATATGTACATTGTAGTGTTATTAAAGGTTTAGGTAATAGGAAAGGTGTCATGCCTGATATCATATTGAAGCCCTAATCATCAGCAGCTGTCCGGTGCAGTCGGCGTAGAGATCGCACATTGCATACTTTAGTTATTGATATTAGAGAGTAAACCTTTGTATGATGCTGGCTATGAAAGGAGCAGACCCCCTGGAGAGAAGACCCCACCTTTGGATTCCTTAGATTGAATCAACCTATTACCTGTCTTGCCTGGACCCACCCAACGTCTGGACCTATAGAAACAAGCTACGTCATCTCTATTGTTCACAATGAAACACTGACTGTATATATTAGCTGTATCCCCCACCAGGGCCTCAGTCTACTCTGACCAGTTATCTAACAGATACACTGTTCCATTGGGACCCATGGAAGCGCAGCGATTGCAGCTGTATGTATGTATGTATGTAACTTTTGGTATTGGCTGTGCTGTACTGTACTGTATCATAATATAATAATGTATTGAATGGTTGACTATTTACATCTGCTAAAAAATAAAATAACTTTGTGCTTTGGACACACATACAATTGATTGGGCAATGCTTATTTTAAAACAATAGAATTACTTTAATAATTTGGGGGCTCGTGAGTTAGGAGTTACGTTACCGGCAGGTATGCAACGCTTACGATATTCGGTTCCTCAACAAAGGGTGGATTGACGGACGCGTCGCATAAAGCAGGACAGAACGTAATGCGTTTAATACCTGTGGTTCACTGTGTGTTGCGAAACCGAATGTCCGTTGTTGCATAGACTGAAAGACTGAAGGAACGCTAATTAGAATCTAGGGACAAGAAAGAAAAAAATGTTTCTTTTTATTGTCGTTTTATGTTTTAAAGTGTATTGCATTGCTGAGCGTATGTGTATTTCCTGCTGTGCGTACGCGGACTTGCCACGTGGTTGAACAATCGTTTTGATAGTTATTATATGCATACTGTAAGCACTTGGTAAAGTCTCTGAAAAAATAGTGCCATTGTTTGGGAAAGTTATTTTCTGTGCAGAAAACTAAGGTTGTATGTGAATGGTATGCATAAAGATAAGAGAAGAATTTGCATACTGTTGAATACAGACAAAGAGGTGATTTACTATTGAAAAGACAGAGATATCGGTTGCTGCCTGACCAGGGAAACTGGATGAGCAAGGTTGTGTTTGAAATAAGAACAATTTAATAGGTAGTATGTGGATTTTTTACGTAACATACGGTGTAATTTAAGAGGTAGAATGTGGATTTTTTACGTAACATACGGTGAAGTTTAATAGGTAGTATGTGGATTTTTTATGTAACATACGGTGCAGTCTAATAGGTAGTATGTGGATTCTTATGTAGCATACGGTGTTATAAGTAGTATACAGGGTATACGGTGTTATAGGTAATATACAGTATTCTAATCTGTATATGGTGTGGGTTCAGGTAGTATGTGAATTTGTATGTAGCATACGGTGTTATAGGTAATATACAGTTTTCTAAGCTGTATATGGTGTAAGAATAGGTAGTATACAGGGTATACGGTGATATGGTAGTATATAGGCTACACGGTGAAAACAGACTTTGTGGTAGAGTCCAGGGTATCGAGGAGCTGATAGCCCTTGATATTTCTGTGTTAGGAGGTGTGTGGGCATAGCCTGTGAAACCATCCACGGATAAAAAAAATTCTAGTAAGTTCTGTTTGAAAGGAGAACAGGTAAAAAGTCTTTTTGCGTAGCGTTGAGAAATAGGTTGTTTTCACAATGGATACGAAGCAAACGCTAGAGATAGTTCGTGTTGTGCTGCCTAATGAATGGCCGGTTAGTTCAGCAAGATTTCTCATGTTTAATAAATATGGTGCATACGCAACTAAATATTGCGACAAGTGGGCAAAAATGACCAAGGATTGTGAAAGACCTTTCCCAAACATGGGTAGTTTTGAGTCAGGGGTGTTAAATATTGTTAGAAATAAAGTGCGGTTGATTAAATCAACAAAAACGAGAATTAAACATGAGGATTGTTTAAAATTATGGCAAATGGAAGGTAACACGTGGCAGAGCAGCGAATGCACAGCGGAAGTAAGTGTGGCGAAAAGCACGCGCACAGCGGAAATGAGCGTACCGGAAGTGTGCGTTCCGGAAGTGTGCGTTGCAAAGCGTGGAGAACTGAGCGCACGTGCGCCCTCGCAGCCAAATGCGATTGATGTGATAAGTACAGCCAATACCAAAAATGTTAAGAATGTAACCAGTAACTTGTATCCTATAATTTACGATAAGGATAAGCTATCAAGGGAAGAAGGTGAACCCACCGTCATTTCGGCCACTGCCCATGCTAGTAACATGCAAGAGGCACCACATGGACAAGGAAAGGGAGCGGTTCCACCAGCAGGGGCAGCGGCTGAAATCAGTGAGAATAAGGTAGAGATTAATAGAAGGGGAGACATCCATTATACTACAACAGCAATTCCAGCAACTAGTTCAGAATGTAGTGATTTAGTAGGTTTGCATCCTGTCCGCACAATAGCAGTTCCCAATGGGAAGGCAGATAGAGATGGCGTAGTTCCCATAAGACATGTAGAAATGCATTGTCCATGGACTAGATCTGAGCTGCGTGCAATTATATCTGAGTTCCCAGACCCTAGGAAAGATTTAGCCAAGTGTCAGAAATTTGTTAGCGATTTAGGTTATGCACATGAGCCAACTAATAAAGATTGGCGAGTGGTGTTTAAGGCGTGTCTTCCTCCCGGTACTGATATACAAAAGTTTATTAAGAATTGTATGTTGGAGGAAGAGAAGTCCTTAACAGATGATATAATCAGGAAAATATTAAATGCATAATCTCTCAGTTGGCCATATACTTTCCTGTGGTAGTGGACTGGAGTAAAATTTTCACTATCAAACAACAGAATAGTGAAAATGCAGTGGACTATTTTTCTAGAGCTCTGATAGCGATGGCCAAATACACTGGGTTATCAGACATAAAGGATGATGTACACTACAGGGAGGTTGCTGTTGCAGTACTAATGGATGGCCTGAGAGAAAATTTAAAAACAAGGGTGCAAACTTCATTACCAAACTGGAGAGGGATCACTGTAGATGCTCTCAGGGAGTCAGCTATAGAACATGATAAGAATATAAAGAAACAGAAAGAGACACTAAGTGATAGGTTAATGATGGTGAGTATCCAAGCACTAGAGGGACGGCACACACAACCACAGCAAAATAACACCTGGTTTAAGGAAAAGAAACAACAGGAGTTGAGGAGGTGTTTTAGATGCACTAAAATGGGACACCAAGCAAAGGACTGTACAATGACAAGAGCGGAAGCAAAGAGACCTGGCCAATCTAAGGGGGAATCACACAGACACCCACAGAGACGGCGCACACAAGTCTCAGAGACTTCTCAACAGTTTCCTGTGCACCTCATAGAAGCCAATGCCTTGGGGGAGAACCATAGCCAACCCAAGAGGTTAGGTCAGACCTGTAGTCCTACAACCAGGTGGGGTTTAAACTGTGGTAAGTATAAGTGTGCAGGAAACTGATTTTAAAAGGTAATCTTTGTTGATTTTGTTTGTTCGTTTTATGTTGCCAAATGCTTGTTTTTCTAAATCGCTGGCCGATGGCAAAGAATAGAAATGTTTGTTTTGTTTGCTGTTTTATGATAACTATCTTGTTTTTCTTCTCACAGATAAAGGGGACATAAAAGGAGTATAGACTTAGTGATCAAAAGGGGAAGATAGAGAAATAGAAGAATCACTCTTGAAAGACAAATTAACAATAGACAATTGGAACACTCTTTTGTTTTAGGCTGCAGTGTCTCATGATAATTTGTTTGGCTGAGAATCATTATCCAACAATGAAGTATGTACATACTTTGCTCCAAAATATCGTTTTATGTATTTCAGAGAAAATATGAGTCACTAAGAGTAAATTTTTACATTTCTCTATCATAAGTTAGGAAAGTCCGTTGAAAAGGTATGTAGTCAATAAGATACCGAGTTCTTAATGAACAAATGACGGACGACGCTGGATTGCACTGTTAAGACCCCCTAGCCAAGTATGGGGAGGGGTCATAGTTAGCAAATAGCTAAGGGGAGCAGTGGAATGAATACAGCCATTTCCCCATAGAGTCAGAGTCCAATCCAGCTGTCATTTTGTTGTAAAAATCTCCCTTTCTACATGTATGTTTGTATTCAAATCTTTGTATTCCCATCATTCATTGCTTTCCTATTTCCCATTCTTTACACAAATGCTAGTATCTCTCTCTCTCTCTCTCTCCCTCTCTCCCTCTCCCTCTGTGTCTCTCTCTCTCTCTCTCTCTCTCTCTCTCTCTCTCTCCCCTCTCCCTCTCCCTCTCTCCCTCCCTCTCTCTCTCTCTCCCTCTCCCTCTCCCTCTCTCCCTCCCTCTCTCTCTCTCTCTCTCTCTCTCTGCTCTGGTAGAGATAAAATCAGACACAGTCTCAACAATGGGGCTAAAACATATTTTATATTTTTTACATAAGACAAATTCAGAGATACACACACTAGATTGACATGAGTTACAGAAACAGTCAGGGGTTTTGTTTTCATGTGTATAGAAACTGCTGATTTTAAGCAGAAAGGTTCTGTTGTGGAAATACGATTCATGTGTTATAGATTGCATATCTGTTTTGTTTTGTTTTTTTGTTTTGGTGCGTGCCTCCTGTATAAAAATGTGCCTTTATATGGATGCACAAAGGGTGGGGAGGACAGGAGGACAGAAGAATGCTAGAGGTTAGGCATACAGATATGCATCTCTGTATAGAACATTGGAGTAGGATTTTTACTACAAGATGTGACATAATGTGAAACCCTAGAAAATGTAGAATTTTCATGTTTTATATTTTTCACTGTTAGACAGGCATGTACTGGATACTGTTATATTTGAAGAAAGTGTTATAGAAAGAGACCTCTTTGCCTTTCCTACTTAGTCAAGTAGCTGAATATGAGGTACTGAGAATGACATGTGAGTTGGCAGAGGGAAAATCGATTGATATACATTGGTCTTTAGCATTTTTCTAGTCTAGAGGGCGATGTTGAGGTGACTGAGAAATCGTTTTATAGCAATACCAGCACATGATTAGGACACTACATAGAGGACTTTATACAGTAACACAGTTACCAACTGAAGTAGCTGCTAGTAAGGTCCACACCTACACACACAACCATACATGGCTGTCACACCAGGGAGAACATAGCTGTCAAATAGACAGCAGGGTTTTATGTGACAGTTAACAAATCTATGTTTTGTTTTGTTTTTCGTTGTATTGTTTTAGTTTTAAAATGTGAACACACACACACACATGCACGCATACACATATTGGTTAATATAGGAAGGTTTGTGTTACTTGAGGAATAAACTGTCTAGAAGGTGAAGAGATGTGGTGAGGAGTCTGGTGGACTCTGGAGAGATGGACAAGGTAGACCAATAGAGCCATCCCATATCCCTCCTGCTGATGGGTTTTACTCCAGGTAAAACAAATACACGTCATCCAATTACCACTATGCAGGATCCTCAAGTATACACAGGTGTACCAATGAAAAATGTCTGGGTAGAGGTGTATTGAAATGTGTCTAATGTATTACTGTATCATACTCAAAGCTTTTGTTATTCAATGTGATAGTCCTAGAGTTATAAAAGATGATAGGAGTATTCATGTTATTGATAATAGATGTATAATGTATGAGTAGTGGTAACAAATCACATACTTTCAATTAGCCATAAACCAGTGTGAACATAAAGTAGTGGTACTCGGTAGAACGAATTGAATAGAATAAGAGTTGGAACTTAATTGAAGTGACTGATAGCTTCGGCCAATAGTCCTTTCCCGCTACCAAAAGATCACTCCTGGGCAGACTCCTAACCTGTCAGTTTTTGAAATGTTCTTGACCCCTCGTGAGATGAGATTGTAACTGGGAGGCTAGGTTAGACCTTGAGAGAAGGTAAATAGTGAGACAGCAACCGAGAACGTCCAAAACACTGTTTCCTGAAAAGTCAGACTAACTGTCAGGATGTTGGATCGGGAGAGTAAGTTGTGGAGCAGTAATTTCTTAAGCTTAGGTTATTTGCCAGACAGGTACCAGGTGTAGGCTACCAGCATCACGGCTTCAAGGGTAGCAGAGACACACTGGTGCCCATTCCACCCACTGCAGAGGGGCCAACACTCAGAGAAGGGTCCAAGGGCACTCATGAGTCTGTACTGTAAGGCCTCGAATGCAGTTAGTAGCACCTGAGCCAAAGGCTAAGACTGTTGTCCAGCATGAAGTTGTAGTTTTTCCTGTTTTGTGTTCTCTCATTTCATTTTCTTCTCAGGGCGGTTAATTCTTTTGATTATTAGCAGAGACTGGTTCAAGTAATGATAAGGAGGTATTGGGGAGGAAGAAGTTAGTAGCATAATCAGTCCAGCCAATTACTCTATTCAATTCAGGGGTAAAGGAAAATGTAGAAACCTTGGAGCTTGGAGAAAGTGCGAGGGGCTATTGTCTGAGTAGCATTACGTCCGTAAGTATGGCGACCCCGTGGTTAAAAAATAGATACACCCAGCGATGCCAGTCCAGTAATATCCGGACTTGAGCAGGCATCCTTGAGAATGATTATCATTCTTGGGAGGGTAAGGTTTTAGACCAAACAAAGTGCTGGGCGTGCTCACACGTGCCTCAGTGATTATATCAAGTAGGATTAGTTCTCTTTCCACTAAGTATTCTTGAGGTACCCGAAATATGGGTGGGAGGTCACTAAGGGAAAAAGTAGGACACCTAGGTCCCTTAGTCTGAAGTCTCCCAATGCTTTGCAAGCCGATCACTGTTAAATCTGAGTATTGAGAGACTGGGAAGAACGAACAGACAATAGCCCGCCCACAAGTGTTGATGAAAAGAACTGATGACATTATTAGACGTGTGTATATTAACGCAAGCTGAAGGAGATTGCATATGACATTATTGATAGACATAGGATGATGCTATTGATGAACATGAAGTGTTTAAATGTATTCTGAGCTTAAAGACATGCGTTGGACAGAAGAACCTGTTAAACTTGAAGAACTGTAGTAGAGAATTCTGTAAAGCTTCTGTATAGCTGATACATGTTCTACTGTACCTTGTACCTTTCCAAATAATGTATTAAGTGTTTTATTGCACCCTTGAAGGGCATACAAAAGGTTATCTCCAAGCTCCAGAAGTGTACGGTTTATAGTAAAAGAAGAAGTCGTTTAGAGGATTAAGACTTTCTCTTATGATAACTTGTTTAGATCTACAAACAGCGTGGTCATACACCAAGGGGGATTTGTATTACATAACAATGAAACGTGGTACTGAGATCCTGCATATAACATCTTTAAGGTGATAGTTAATTATACTATCAAAGGGTGGACTGTTGTCATCTTCGAACATAAGCTGCAAACAACTTGCGCTTACAAAACCATTGTGGAACTTAACCGTAGTTCCGACCATATTCAAGTGCAAGCGGATCTCAAGAAACTTTTCCATTTGAATCTAGGTATACATATTCTCCGGCTAAATGTTACTTGTCGTATATAGACAGACAGAACAGAGTGCAGGAAACACACAATGCATACGTGCAATATAAAGTCCCATCAGGACACATGTAAAAAATATATATTTAATAAAATAACTAACATGTTATAATAATATAATCATTAATAAAAATGTGTTAATATTTTTTTACAGCAAATACATAAATCGGGATGTTCTTCATGCGTACTGTACATACAATCCAGTTGTTTTAGTCTATCCCCTTTGCATACACAAGTTCTGTGCTAGCTAATTCCACGCATACATGTAGGTTCTAAAACAATGACTGCGCTGTGTCAATCATGACTATCACCTGCCCTGTAGCTGATGCAAATGAAAAACACATAATTTAGAGATTCGCAGGACTTGAACGGCCACAGCTGCTCCCTACCCTGTTCCGCTCTTCAAGCCATACGCAGCAGTAAGTGTCATTTGCATTCGGACATTTGGTCATGAATGGCGTGCAGTTGCCTCCATTGGCGTGTTGAAGTCGTATAATTGGATGAACGAAAGTATATTGGTTTAATATTGGTTTGCCGTGCGTATTGCGAAGCGTACGCCAGGTGTTACGTGGCGTGAGTCAAGTCTTACCCCCCCCGGGCTAAACTTTGCCAGACCCCCCTGCAGAGAGGAAACCAGAGAGGGTGTTATAGCCCAAAAGGACACTGGTGACACTGTCAGATTTACAGAGCAAGGCTGAGAGTGCACCAGGGCGGACAGAGGGTTAGAGCCAGTGCCAATTCCGGTAAGTGTGAGAACCCAGGAGCCGCACAGCGGGCATGTGTCATAACACAATCAGGCCCGGCGCTCCCATTAGGCAAGGTTAGGCAGTTGGGCTCTGGAGGGCGCCACAGAATAAAAATTACTTTAAAACTGTACGGCGACCGCTGACCATACCTTCCACGGCCGCCGCACAGCTTCCGATAAATCCACGGGGAGGGGGGAAGGGGGCCATGGATCCCCACCGCCAACTCTCTGCTCCGTCTCCTCCCCTCCACTCACTGTCAGGCGTGACATCATCATCACGGCCCGACAGTGTCAGTGAGTGGAGGGGAGGAGACGGAGCAGAGAGGAGCAGCTTTATGGCGGAAAGTAAAGGTAAGGAAAGACGTGGGGAGGGGGGGGCGCAGATTGTGAAAGTGTGCCTGGGGGGGTGCGGATTGTGAAAGTGTGCCTGGGGGGGTGTGGATTGTGAAAGTGTGCCTGGGGGGGGGGGCGCGGATGTGAAAGTGTGCCTGGGGGGGGGCGCGGATGTGAAAGTGTGCCTGGGGGGGGCGCGGATGTGAAAGTGTGCCTGGGGGGGGGCGCGGATGTGAAAGTGTGCCTGGGGGGGGCGCAGATGTGAAAGTGTGCCTAGGGCGCCAAGGACCCTAGCACCGGCCCTGAACACAATGGATAAGATCCCCGCACAGGAGGGGTGAGCAGGGCTGAGAGAGAAGGGAATGTGCACTGAGGAACCACTTTATATGTGCCTGTCGTAGTAATATATCCATGTTTACTGTTTGAAACCTGTGCTAAGGAGACTGGAGGGTCAATAAAGAGTTTACATTTTGCAATATAGAGACGGTCTGGTGCCCAACTTACCCTAACAGCTATTGCAGTGGACCAGACTGGGAGTTATACATCAGTTGCGACTATTTCCACATGAACCTTCCACATCTATCAATCCAATCCTTAGTACATAAGTCACGGAACTCACACATAACACACAGCGAGTTTCACACTCAGAGATGTTGGTAAATATCTTTCTCTGTCCCGCAAACCGTGAAGTCGCCCAATTTATTCACGCGTGTCCATATTACAGAAAAGTGGTAATGTAATTATATCATATACAATTTCTTTTCAAACATAGTGATTGTCTAATATTATTTTTCGAGTTGCTTGTGCAGTTTATCTCTCATAATAAAGTAATCTACCTAATGGAATTGAAATTTGCAACACCGGCAGATTGCAGCCTTGTTCCAGAGGTACATTGTCTGCAGCTTTCCAATTAATTTTTGTGTGTCTATATATTTCATTTGCTTAAAGTATTCTTCACAAATATTGACACAGCCTTTTAGTAAAACTATGCTATAGACCGTAAGAAAACTTTACACATAGAAACAAGTTATATAGCTCAAAGATGAGTACAAGCTACACATTATAGATGGCCTCACTCACAAAATACATATTCTACAAAGAAATCACACGGCCAAGCTGCCGCAGGTAAATATTAATGACAACATCACCACCAAATTACCTGTGGTACTTATAGTGCTGAAATTCTAATTTGTCAACTCATTTGCAAAACTATTTCATTTATAATATAAATTGTTAGAATAAATCAAACAGGTGCACTGTACAGTCTGACGAGAGTGTATTCCATCTTACCCAACGTTGCCATACAGCCTCTTGACAAAACTGCTGTGCCTTGCAAATTTTTGGGAGTCAGAGGTAGTTTTTGAGAGACGTCTTTCATTCTCTCCATACGGCGTCTCTATCGTCCTCTGCGCCTTCTTCCATTATGGAATAAGAGGACGTAATCCTGAGGTTTTACATGCCTAATTAGCTCATCCCTGTATTAGCCCTTTACAGTTAGAGCAGAGACCGGACTTAATCCAGATAAATACACGGCTAACATAATCCCCATAAAGCTCTTGGTTTAGGATAAAATATAAAAGTAAAGAAAAAGCATTAACTATATATACAGCGGGTGAAATAAGTATTGAACACATCAGCATTTTTCTCAGTAAATATATATTTAATGTGGCTATTGTAATGAAATTTACACCAAATGTGGGTAACAACCCTTGCAATCCACACATGCAAAGAAATCAAACTATAGATGTCCACAATTTAAGTTCTGTGTAATAATGTGAAATTACACAGGGGAAAAAGTATTGAACACATGAAGGAAGGGAGGTGCAAAAAGGTACTGAAAGCCAAGACAGCAGCTGAAATCTACCAATAACTAGAAAGCAATCCCGCCAGCTGGTTCAGCCGCAACTGATGGCCTATAAAAAGGTGTCTCTATTTCTTTGCATGTGTGGGTTGTAAGGGTTGTTGCTGACATTTGGTGTAAATTTCATTACAATAGCCACATTAAATATATATTTACTGAGAAAAATGTTGATGTGTTCAATACTTATTTCACCCGCTGTATATATTTATAATTAATTAATTCCAACTTGTGTCAGGTGAGTCCCAGGTCTCCCATGGCTGCTAGTGCTTGGGAAAGTCTTGCCTTTAAAAGCTGTGTGCAGGCAGCGCCGGTGCTAGGGTCCTTGGCGCCCTAGGCACAGTTTGAAAATCGCCACCCCCCCCCTTTAAAAATCGCCGCCCCCCCTTTAAAAATCGCCCCCCCCCCCCTTTAAAAAATGGCCGCTGCGCTTCCCTCCCCACCCCTCCCCATGTCTTTCTTTAACTTACCTGCATGAAGCTGCTCCTCTCTGCTCTGTCTTCTCCCCTCCACTCACAGACACTGTCGGGGCGTGATGATGACATCATCACAGCCTGTCACTGTCAGTGAGCGGAGGGGAGAAGACAGAGCAGAGAGGAGCAGCTTCATGCAGGTAAGATTCATAGCCCCTTCCCTCCTCTCCTGCCCGTGGATTTCAGTTTTTTTTTTATTTCGAGGCGCCCTGCAGAGCCCAGCTCCCTAGGCAATTGCCTAACCTTGCCTAATGGGAGCGCCGGGCCTGTGTGCAGGTAAGCCTTAAGCCCAGATAAAATAGCATAGCATTTGATCACGTGAGGACTGACCAGAATGGGAAGATTTTGGCGTGAGTTGTTCAGCTTAACATATATTGCAATATGTGGAACTAACATTTCCTATTTTTAATATAGAAAAGTATTTAGTACAGCATTAATTATGTGTTTAGAGAGTGCAGAGTATCCCTGTTTTTTGTCTATACAATGTGGGCAACCCCCTAGTGCACCTCAGTCTGTACATGAAGAGTGCAGAGGATCTATATCTTTTTTTTTTATGTGTATATATATATATATATATATATATATATATATATACAAGTTAACCCGTGCATGATACTCATGCATTCTAGTCAAATCAAGCTACTTAAGGTGTTAAAAAGGTTCTTGTCCTGCATTTGGGCCATAGCCCAGGCCTCAACCACCAACCACTCCCCACTGTCACCCCCGGCAACCACCAACCACTCCCAACTGTCACTTCTCCTTCAAGAAATATATATATATATTTTTTAAATCTTTATAAACACTTTTAACAATTAACAAATTAAATTAACAAATTAAAAACATCTTAGTATACCAAATTTCAGCCCTTTCTGATTTTTTTCCCCACACACACTAAGAATTTAGTAGGTCAGTGTATAACTCCGCCCAGCAGGTGGCGCTGCAGCTTGGTTTTATTTTTTCCACACACACACAGACAGACAGACTAACACATGCCACTAGCCATTTATATATTAGATTTATATATATATATATATATATATATATATGTGTGTATAAAAATCTAATATATAAATGTCTAGTGGCGTGTGTTAGTCTGTCTGTCTGTGTGTGTGTGTGTGTGTGGAAAAAATAAAACCAAGCTGCAGCGCCACCTGCTGTGTGTGTGTGTGTGGGGAAAAAATCAGAAAGGGCTGAAATTTGGTATACTAAGATGTTTTTAATTTGTTAATTTAATTTGTTAATTGTTAAAAGTGTTTATAAAGATTTAAAAAATATATATATATATTTCTTGAAGGAGAAGTGACAGTTGGGAGTGGTTGGTGGTTGAGGCCTGGGCTATGGCCCAAATGCATGACAAGAACCTTTTTAACACCTTAAGTAGCTTGATTTGACTAGAATGCATGAGTATCATGCACGGGTTAACTTGTATGTATATATGTGTATATGTATATATGTGTATATGTATATGTGTATATGTATATATGTGTATATGTATATATGTATATACATATATTGGAAATATTGTACCCTCTGCTGAAAAAATATTAATATTTTAGAAGTGAATGAGGACTACACAAGTTCAAGTTTTGGTTTGAAACAAAAATAGTGACTTGTTACTTGTGTGATCCGTTCCTCCTATCCAGGCGTGTGTTATCTTCACTGACAGTTACCTACATTCGGGTACACAGATAATTTTGTTTTGTGCAAATGCACCTAACTGTCCGCAGGGCGTGTGCCCACATTCCAGACACTTGGAACGGACTGTACGCCAGTGACTGCAATTGCACGCGATTCATGTCCGAACGCAAATGACACTTACCCCTACCTTCTTTTTGAAAGGTGGAACGGAGGTGGGCAGGGGCGGACGGACGCTGCCGACGTACAGTAATGTTATGCTGGCGCATGCGGTTGATTCGGGTACTGGGTTTCAATAAGTACGCTTATTTCAGTCTCAGGGCAGGTGTAGGCAGGGCTGCCAAGAAGAATTCAGGACCCGGGTACAACAAATTCATGGGGCCCCCCTCATAGTCAAGTAAGCCCCAAAAAATTTTTGCGCCGCCTTAAGTCGGCGCAAAAAAATTTGGGTGTATAGTCATACATTCAGGGGCGTGGCTAGCCAAACGGCGGTGCAGAAATTTTGGGAGGTGTGGTCATGCATTTGGGGGCGTGGCAAACGTGCCATTGGGGCGTGGCTAACATAAAAACCACTAGGCTCTCAATTCGCCGGAGCGTCACATATGTTCAAGCACTCCTGACTTTCAGGACATCTACCACCACAGTGTAGTATACAAACAATGCAGTGTGTACACAAACAGTTCAGTCTTGGCCGACACCTTACATTGGGCACAACATTCACCAAAAATTGGTATTGTCCCTACTAGAATCACAACATTTCACACACTGTGCTGCTCTCTCCTACCTGTTCTTCCCACTTTCTCCACCTGTGGCAGCTGCTTTCTTTAGTTGTGGCTTGTCTGGATCCTGGAATGTTGAAGGACCTATTTTGAAAAAAAAATGGCTACATTTAGAAAATTACAGTCAGCCCCGGCGTTAAATCAATAGCACCCACGATTAATAATTAGGCCTTCCTCCAGCCCCAACATTAAAATAATACTATTCACATTTAATAAATAAACCTATTTCCCTTCCTGCAAACAGCCCCAGCAGTACCTATTTCCCGCAACCATCACTGCCATTAAATAATTCATAGTCACATTTAATAAATAGACCTCATTCTCCCTAAACTCACCCCAAGATTCAATAGCCCCCAAACCACCCCATCTTAAATTAATAGTCCCTACTATTAAATTGCCTCACCATCACCCTACAAACAAAATAGCGCCTATTAATTAGCCCCCACCTACCTCACACACACTACATTGCAACAAGCCCCCTGTGCCATCACACACACAATACTGTGCCCCTTCATCACAACTACACTGTGCCCCCTTATGCTCACACTGCGACCTCCATGCTGCTTTTCCCCCTTCTTTTTTACTTTGTGCCTATCTCCCACTTTTTTCCCTCCTCTGTTCCTCTCTCCCCAATTTTTTTTTATTCCTCTGTTCCTCTCTCCTTTCTTTCCTCCTCTGTTCCTCTCTCCCCTTTCTTTATAGTACTGTCCCTCTCTGTTTTCCTCCCCTTGCCTCTCCGTTTCTTTACTTACCTTTTGTCAACTTCTTTCCTTTCTTTTCTGCTCTTCTGTCTCCTCTTCTGTCTTCTTTCCTCATGCTGGCTGCGGCGCTCCTCACTGACTGACGGGCGTGACTTGATGACGTCACGCCCGGCAGTCAGTGTGAATGGAGGAGAGGAGGGACACGGCGCCGCGCGATCACTTGAGTATTTTTTTTTTTTATTTTTTTTTTTTTATTTCAGCTCCCAAGAAACCCAAGTACCACCCCCCCCGCGGGAAAAAAAAATAAAAAAAGTAAAAAAAAAATAGCGCAGGAGAGAAAAATAAAATAATAAAAAAAAAAAAATTAATTAGCAGCGAGGGCCCGGCCCGGGCCCCCTGGCATGGCCGGGCCCGAGTAAACTGTACCCGCTCCCCCCCCCTCTCGGCGGCCCTGGGTGTAGGAGCCGACTGATGACTGACACAGCATAATTTTTGTTTGGAAAAGTACACATATGCGTGCCACTATATGGCACAGAACATGTGTATCAAGTAAGACTGTAAGCATGCATTGTATGTGCAGTGCGCATTAAGTATAACGCATAGCTTCCTGATTTATGTATTTAATGTAACAAAATAATATATAAAAAATATATTTTTTAAAACCAACTATATATTTATTAATGTTTATAAGTTGTTTATTTATTTTATGCTATCATTTTTATTGTATTTGTTCTGCTGTGACTTTGTATTGCACATATTCTTGTGCGTATCCTGCAGTCTGTTGGGTGTGTCTACATACGACAAGTCACATGTAAGCAGAGCGCACTTACACCCAGATTCGGATGCTTGGATTTGAATTGTGTCTTAACTACGCTCAAGTGCAAGTTGCTTTTTGATTTGAATCAGGCGACAAATGTTGAAAAAAAAATCAATATTAGGCAAGGTTTCCAAACACGGCAAGGAATTTTACAAATTCACTCGTGTCATTAGCTGCTGAAATTCATTACAGTCAGGATGAAAAGGCAATGTCTAGCGATGCAAATAAGGGATTCCGATGCAATTCGGTTGAGGCTGTTAGAGGTCAACAGTGTTTTCAATTTTGGGTGGAGTTACATAATTGCTATAAAATTTTACCTACTTAGATTGGGCATGCTGGGACTTGTAGTTTCCCATATAATGGAAAAAGAAAATGGGGAGAGTTCTCTTTTTTTTTAAAAGAAATTAAACTAGAATTGCTTTTCCTGCAGTTTCCATGGCACCGTGCTTGAAAAGTCGGTAAAAACTTTGATCCATATAAGATAATGATAATATAAAGATTAGAGATGGTCACTGACCCCCGTGTTTTGGTTTTGGATTCGGTTTTGGATCTGGATTACCGTCGTGTTTTGGTTTTGGTTTTGGTTTTGCAAAACCGCCATTGCGTGTTTTGGTTTTGGTTTTGGTTTTGTTTGGTTTTGTTTTGCTTTTTTTTTGGAAAATCCATGTTTTTGGGCCTAAATTAACCCAATTTAGTGCTCCAACTGTTTTAGAGAAAAGTAATCTA
Organism: Mixophyes fleayi; assembly: GCF_038048845.1. NCBI lineage: Eukaryota > Metazoa > Chordata > Amphibia > Anura > Limnodynastidae > Mixophyes > Mixophyes fleayi. Next base: position 18,744,056 of record NC_134404.1, on the reverse strand, counting down.
ATTGTTGAGGTAATAAATCATCCAAAAAAACAGTTTAATTCTTCGTTGGTAGGCCTATTCTACACACAAAACAGATTGTCTTCCTCTCCATCTATGCATATTGGCAATGCAGCCATCGTCTTTGAATGTATATTACACCCTACACTTATAGTTAAATATGTAAAGAAATGGAAAAAGCCAGTTTGGTTTCTGATTCTCAAGGCCCCCCTCCACTTGTATAAAATACCAAAAAATTCAGCCATTATAGACTGTACAATATTAATTGACATGGAGAAAGACAGTTTGGTTTCTGTCTCTCTAGGCCCCCCTCCACTTGTATAAAATACTAAAAAATTCAGCCATTATAGACTGTACAATATTAATTGACATGGAGAAAGACAGTGTGGGGTCACTCTGTCTCTCTAGGCCCCCCTCCACTTGTATAAAATACCAAAAAATTCAGCCATTATAGACTGTACAATATTAATTGACATGGTGGAAAAAGCCAGTTTGGTTTCTGTCTCTCTAGGCCCCCCTCCACTTGTATAAAATACCCAAAAATTCAGCCATTATAGACTGTACAATATTATGAAAAATGGACAAAGCCAGTTTAGGGTCACTCTGTCTATGACACCCTACCCTTAAGGATAAATTGCCCTAACAGCAGCCTTTCAAGATGGTATGTGATATGGAAATGCCACAAGTCCCTTTCCTCTTTGGGGGTAGATTGCACCCTACACTTAGATAGAAAGTTTTAAAAAGATGTTATCGGCATCATCTTCAGCTTAATCCTCACCCTCATCAGTGTGTACGTCATCATCACAGACTATCAATTCATCGCCGCTTGAATCCGCCATTAGAGAACAGTCAGTGCTTGGATGTCTTGGATGGTGAAGGCCTTCCTCGTGGAAGATGTAGTTCATTTTTATAAACATCATTTTCTCCACATTTTTGGGAAGTAACCTTCTACGGCGATCACTGACTAAGTTCCCTGCTGTGCTGAACACTCGTTCAGAGTACACACTGGAGGGTGGGCAGCTTAGGTATTGCAAAGCAAGTTTGTACATGGGTTTCCAAATGGCCTGCTTTTCTTCCCAGTAAGGAAAGGGACTGTCTGACATTTCCATATCAACTACCTCTTGAAAGTAATCCTCCACCATCCTTTGCATGTTTATACTCATATTGGATGGAGTTATGGGCAAAGTGACACATTTTTTTGAAAAATCCTTCAAACCAGCCCAGATGTTAAATTGTTCTGGTCTGCCCCCTGTGTCTTCCCTGCTTCTTTTTTGGAAATTTAATTTTTTACGAGCAACAGCTTGAGAAAGTGAAGGAGGACACGTCGTCAAGCCGAGGCCCAGTTCAGCGGCCAACTTGCTGAGCAATAGCTCCTTGCAAAAGTTCACATCTCGCTCATTTACAAGTAAAGACTCAATGTAGGTTTTAAACCTTGGATCAAGCACAGTGGCCAAAACGTACCGAGTTCAAGATCTTAATAACTCGAGGATCATTGTGAAGCGAATTAAGTACTTGATCGACAAGGCCAACATACTTTGCTGAATTGCTTGCTTTCAGCTCCTCCTTCATTTTCTCAAGCTGCTTTTCCAATAGTCTAATTAAAGGAATGACTTGGCTCAAACTAGCAGAGTCTGCACTGACCTCACATGTCACAACTTCAAATGGTTTCAGCACCTTGCACAGCACTGAAAGGATTCCCCACTGTGCAAGAGTGAAATACATCCCCCCTCCTTTCCCAATGTCATGACTTGTGCAATATGCTTGGATGGCTTTGCGCTGTTCCTCCATCCTCTGAAGCATGTACAGGGTGGAATTCCACCGAGTTACCACCTCTTGCTTAAGTTGGTGGCAGGGCAAGTTAAACTGCTCTTGGAGCTGCTGTAATCTCCTACATGCTGTGGCTGAATGCCTGAAATGGCCTGAAATTTTACGGGCCACCGAAAGCATCTCCTGCACCTCACGGTTATTTCGTAGGAAGCTCTGCACCACCAAGTTGATGGTGTGAGCAAAACAGGGAATATGTTGGAAATCACCCAGCTGTAATGCTCGCACTATATTGTTGGCGTTATCTGAAATGACATACCCTGGGGAGAGTCCGAGTGGTATAAGCCATGCATCAATCACATCTCTCAGTTTGCGTAACAAATTGTCAGCCGTATGCCTGTTAGTGAAGCCGGTGATACAAAGAGTAGCCTGCCTGTGACAAATGTTACGTAGTGGTGTACATGCTGCTGCTGTTCCTGCTGGTGAAGGTGAATGACCAACCCAGTGGGCTGTCACAGTCATATAGTCTTTGGTTTGGCCACTTCCACTTGTCCACATATCTGTGGTTAAGTGAACAGTGGGCAGAATGGCATTTTTCAGCGCAATCTCTACATTTTTACACACTTTTTGGTATAGTTGTGGAATAGCTTTACGGGAGAAATGGTGTCGCGATGGAATTCTGTAACGCGGACACAAAACCTCAATTAACTGTGAAAAACCAGCTGCGTTTATTGTGGAGATTGGACGCAGATCTAACACTAACATTGCAGCCATGGCGTCTGTGATTCGCTTGGCGACTGGGTGACTGCTGTCATATTTGCTTCCCCTCGCAAATGATTGTTTCACAGTTAATTGCTGAAATGTAGGACTGCTCATTTTATTAACCTGCCTCTGGGATGACGATTCACCCCCAGCAGCAGCAACAGCAGCAGCGGGACTAACGCTTTCTTCAGAGGAATCAATAATAGTGCCGGAGTCATCCAGCCTTAAGTGGGATGCCGGGCTAACTCCAAGCGCTACTGAGGATATTGATGAGGATGGTGTGGTGGGTGTATTTTGTAGCCGTCGGTATGTCGGTGAGCGGAGGGTCTTAGCTGATGAGGGAGTGCTTGTATTCTTTTGGGAAGAACTTTCAGCTTTTCCCAACACTTTGCCATGAACTCTCGTTAAATGGCGTAACATAGACGAGGTTCCAAGATGGTTAAGGTCCCTCCCTCGACTGACTGTGGCTTGACATACACTACAAATGGCTATACAATTGTTGTCTGGATTTGGGTAGAAATAATTCCACACATAAGAAGTGGATTTTTTTGTTTTATGCCCAGGCATGACAATGGCCTTTTTCTTGTCACGTGCCAGAACTGCTGCCACTGGTGCAGGACTTACACAAACAACCTCATCCTCATCAACATCCTCATTAGCGCCCTCGTCGCCTACACAAATCTCCCCCTCATCCTCTTCTAATTCCAAAGTGGCATCCTCAATTTGGGTATCACCGGCTACACTCGGGCTATTAAGGCACACATCAGCAGAATGCTCACGATTAGACATCCCACTGTTGGATGGACTCTCCACAGGGATTGTTGTCATTTGTGAATCAGAGCAAATATTCTCCTGTAATGCCTCACTGTTATCTTGCAGCTCGGCTTTGATGCGTAACAGTAGTTGTGCACCAATTGTAGGCTGGGTAACTTTTTGGGATCTGCCACTAATAGCCAAAGGTGAAGGCCTCATTCTCTCTTTGCCACTGCGTGTGTAGAATGGCATGCTTGCAATTTTTTTTTTATCGTCACTTAACTTTTGCTCAGTTACACTTCTTTTTCGCTTCAATACAGTAAATTTTTTTTTGGTTTTTGTTTTTTGCACTAATTTGAAAACACTCTGTTGTTTGACATCGCCTTGGCCAGATGACGTACTGGGAACACTAACATCAGGACTGGTGACAGAACCTGGTTGCTCATTCAGATCATATGTGGACTGCTTTGAATCCATTCTGAGCGCAAATCACTGGGGAGTGCTAAAAATTATTTAGTAGATACTGCTGACAGTTATGACTTTTGACAGCCAGAAATATTAATGCACAATTAGGGAGGACACCCCAAAAGCACTGAGGAGTGCTAAAAATTATTTAGTAGATACTGCTGACAGATATGACTTTTGACAGCCAGAAATATTAATGCACAATTAGGGAGGACACCCCAAAAGCACTGAGGAGTGCTAAAAATTATTTAGTAGATACTGCTGACAGATATGACTTTTGACAGCCAGAAATATTAATGCACAATTATGGAGGACACCCCAAAAGCACTGAGGAGTGCTAAAAATTATTTAGTAGATACTGCTGACAGATATGACTTTTAGCAGCCAGAAATATTAATGCACAATTAGGGAGGACACCCCAAAAGCACTGAGGAGTGCTAAAAATTATTTAGTAGATACTGCTGACAGATATGACTTTTGACAGCCAGAAATATTAATGCACAATTAGGGAGGACACCCCAAAAGCACTGAGGAGTGCTAAAAATTATTTAGTAGATACTGCTGACAGATATGACTTTTGACAGCCAGAAATATTAATGCACAATTAGGGAGGACACCCCAAAAGCACTGAGGAGTGCTAAAAATTATTTAGTAGATACTGTTGACAGATATGACTTTTGACAGCCAGAAATATTAATGCACAATTAGGGAGGACACCCCAAAAGCACTGAGGAGTGCTAAAAATTATTTAGTAGATACTGCTGACAGATATGACTTTTGACAGCCAGAAATATTAATGCACAATTAGGGAGGACACCCCAAAAGCACTGAGGAGTGCTAAAAATTATTTAGTAGATACTGCTGACAGATATGACTTTTGACAGCCAGAAATATTAATGCACAATTAGGGAGGACACCCCAAAAGCACTGAGGAGTGCTAAAAATTATTTAGTAGATACTGCTGACAGATATGACTTTTGACAGCCAGAAATATTAATGCACAATTAGGGAGGACACCCCAAAAGCACTGAGGAGTGCTAAAAATTATTTAGTAGATACTGCTGACAGATATGACTTTTGACAGCCAGAAATATTAATGCACAATTAGGGAGGACACTCCAAAAGCACTGAGGAGTGCTAAAAATTATTTAGTAGATACTGCTGACAGATATGACTTTTGACAGCCAGAAATATTAATGCACAATTAGGGAGGACACCCCAAAAGCACTGAGGAGTGCTAAAAATTATTTAGTAGATACTGCTGACAGATATGACTTTTGACAGCCAGAAATATTAATGCACAATTAGGGAGGACACCCCAAAAGCACTGAGGAGTGCTAAAAATTATTCAGTAGATACTGCTGACAGATATGACTTTTGACAGCCAGAAATATTTATGCACAATTATGGGGGACACCCCAAAAGCGCTGGGGAGTGCCAAATATGAAGAAAAAATAATAAACCTCTATCCTCCTCTCTGCACTAGCGATTTTGGTTAGAGCAATTGCAAGAACAATATTGTATTCTCTGTCCCTGCTCTAGCCTATGACTACACCCTGCTCTCTCCCTCTGTCAAATGGCGATGGATTGCTGTGGAGGCGTGTATTTATAAAGTTGAAGTATCGCGAGAACCGAGCCCCGAGATCCGACGACGTCACAATGACGTTCGGCCTCGATTTGGATTCGGAATGGGCGGGAGAGTACCGAGCTGCTCAGTTCGGTACTCGGATACCCAAAGTTCGGGTGGGTTCGGTTCTCGGAGAACCGGACCCGCCCATCTCTAATAAAGATGCACATAAAAGTTTTAGATACCAGTTTATTTATTTTCTCCATGACTAATCCAGGTACCTATACAATGCTACAAAGAAATGTCCTTAGTAATGTATTCTTACACGTGTTCTGTACAATCTATTGAGCTTAATCTTGACATTCAGCTGTTCAACAATACTGAAAACTATTGTCTGGTGTTAAAGACAATTATATTGTTTTGGGTTTATTCTCATTTTTGCAATAGGTAAAATAAATGGATCTAAGTGATGTCGTATCTACAGACCCCTGTGGCCCAGATCAAGGTTTATATTTTTCTTTCTAACCATTATCCAGCCTCATTCCCTCCCAGTGGTCGTTCAAGGATGAGCGATCTGGGCCCGCGGGAGCAAGTTGTGTCCAGGGGGTAAATGTATGAACATGCGGGTTCTTCAACACCCGCGTGTTCAGCGTGTTCAGCGTGTTCGGCGATTAAATTTCAAGCGGCGCTGCATTGGAAAGGGAAGTTTCCCTTTCCAATGCAGCGCTGCTTGAAATTTAATCGCCGAACACGCTGAACACGCGGGTGTTGAAGAACCCACATGTTCATACATTTACCCCCAGGTCCGTGCCGGGAGACATAGGATTCTGTCCAACCGTTCTCTGATTGTAATTTAAACACAATCGGAGTAGCCGGGCAGCATACTGTGCCTGTCTGTCTGCCAGCACAGACCTGCACATAGTGTTCAGCCACAGACAGCCCATTGATAGAATAAAAAGGGGACGGGGACTAAATTACCCACACCCCCCCTAAATATATTCTAGATCTGCCCCTGTTCCCTCCCTCTACTTCTCTTCCACCTAAGCAGATCCAATGTCTTCAGCCACACCTCGAATGGATATGTAGGGGGGTCACGATATAGGGATGTACAGATTGGGGAGCGGGCCCAGTAGCAGACATTGCCAGTTTTGGATGTGGGAATATGAATTTTTATAGAATTTTAATCCATCTCATTAGGGCCTCCTGGCAATTCTGATAAATGCCAGATGGGCCGGTGCCTTGATGGACTAAGGATAGCCACATTTAGTCAGTACCGCGGTCACATTTGTACTTAGAAGGTTGGGTGACTAAATGGTGTAGCAGCCAATAAAATGTGCTGGTGGGGTGGGCCATGTTTGTGATGGAACAGATTAGGAGTTGTTACAAAAGGCCATGTCTGCCTCTGGGAGATGGAACAGATTAGGCAATCTAACAAAAGACCATGGGGTTCATAGGCAAAATGACTGTATAATAGAGGTGGTTGGACCCTGCTCCCGCTTCACACGGCTCTGCTTGAAAAGGGAGAGCTGCGTGCACCTAACAGTAGTGCATGCAGCATTGCCCATGTATATGATGGGGATAGGAAGAGTTAGAGAGCAGCCAAGCACTGTCTAAAATTATAGCAACGCCCCTATGCATACTTGTCACGCCCACTGGCGGCGTGGGGTGGAAACCCCCCCTCTACAAATCCTCCTGCGTTTGCCCTTGGGGTATTCTAGCTGTCATTTGGTAGAATTCAGTAAATAAATGATAACTAGAATCTAAGTAGTTGCTATAGGCAACATCTCCAATTTTTCTTAGCCGCAGTTTAGTAAATATGGCCCCATGTGTGCCATTTGTGTGATGGAACAAATTAGGAGCTCTAACAAAAGACTGTGTGGTATTACTATCAATGCTAACTCCAAGAAAGCTGTGCTGCTCCTTCTCGACAAAGAGACGGCTGCCCCCTGAAATGAGCAATAATTCCTGCATGTGATGTGGCCTCTTCTACACACATAGGGGCTGATGCAATGTGGGGCCTATGTCTGTATGTGTAACATAAAATATATACGTAAACAGCACTGCGTATGCCAATAACAAAGTCGTATGCCTATGTCTGTACACAGATGTAGTACTTGCACCTCCTTACGTTTGGAAGGCAGAAGAGGGGGAGACAATGGATGGTCTAATGTGATGTCATATTCACGTAGTTGGCAGTAGGCCACACCAGCACGGATACGCATGTACAGCTTTCAGGAGCCGTGTCTAAGAGCCTGGTACACACTCTGATGATGATGACAACTGCTGCCTCTTTCGCATATCTAACAATTCTCTCCCATATTGGATAGGAAGTCCATTACAGATCCAGTTTTGTGACCGATGTATAACTCATGGAGGGTAACGCAATCGTTATCTTCGGAGGGCATATCATGCAAAGACTCAGATGACGTGGAACTAGTCCCGATAACTTTGTTGGTGACTCAAACAATTAAGCAAGACCAGACAAATCTTCTGGGTCTTTTAAAAGGCCCGAACCAGGGTACTCTCAACAGCCTCGCATGATCCTTCATCTAGTGTAGAAATGCATTCAACTGGTTGATATGGCGTTGCCAGAGCACACTGTGAACGACATCTAATACATAAGACAGTAGCCCCCATTTGCTTCTTAACCTTTGTGACAGTCCACTTCTGTTTACCTCGGTAATTCCGAGAACTCACAGTCTGCCCCAGGTTTCTGTAGCACCTTTGGTGGATGCTTGTTTCAATTGTTGGTCATGCACCAGTTGGCTGGTGTTAGGTTTTAGTAGATCTAGCCTGAACTGAAGGCTCCGATCAAAGAATAGCATGACCGCAATCTGATTGGGTGTGGCTTGAGTGGCATTCCGATAGACGGATAGAAATGAAGCAAGCTTCTTTTGTTAGGTGCCCCTATCATTTACTATAGCTCGACATTGCTTGTTTTAGCGTTTGTAGAAACCTCTCAGCCAGACCATTTGTGGCCAGAAGTGTTAGGAACCCCTCCAGCCGGCACAACACAACCCGGAGTCTACTCTGCCAATCAGGTGTTCACTGGAGCCCCTGATGGTGGGGACAGACTGGGCTGCAGACTGACAGAGGGTCGTGAAGTGTGTACCGGCTGGGGAGAACCCAGGCCAGCGGAGTGAGGTCCACGCAGAGGTCAAGGGCCGGCAGCAGGTTGCAGTTCCAGTAAACAAGCCGGGGTCAAGGGTCACAGGCAAAACAGGAGAAAGGGTAAACAGGCCAGAGGTCAGGGTCACAGGATACACAACCGAAGTCCAAATCCAAGCCAAGGGTCATACACGGGAGATCAGTAGAAGTTCAATAGACAGGAACAGGAACAAGCAGGTCAGCAGACTGGGTAGCAGAAGCTATAACCGGCAATGAGGCAGCAGACCTCATTGCCTTAAATACCAATACAGACAAATCAGTAGTTGGATACACTGCTGCAGGCTAATTACTCATACAGAGCAGGGCCAATCAGGGCTTGTCCCTGAAATACACAGATGCAGGCTAATGCCTGTAATATCAGCCCACTAATTAAATCAGCCCACAGGCTGCCTGTCATGCGCATGCGCCCGCCTACCGCCGGGACGCAGCGCTATTGTAGAGGCGTCCGGCCGTTGCCTCGGGGACGGCTGGGCAGGAAGAGGAAATGACGTTCCGGTCATCAAGGTGACGGCCGGGACGTCAGGGAGAGCCAGAAGCGCCTGAACATCCTTGGGCCAATAGCACTAGTTGTTGGTCAAGTCTTGGCCACCAAACAAAGCTTATGGCAAAGGCCTTAATTTTGACAATTCCAATGTGCCCCACATAAAGCTGATCAAGTACCTTTTGCCTGCAGCTTGGCAGGAACAATGATTTGCATTTGCCCCATGATACAGCCAGCGTTAATAGTCAGCTCATGCCACCATTGGCCCGTTGGCAGTATGGGACAGGTGAAACTTAGGTGGGCCTGTCCAGCCTTTCTGCATAGCTGGCAATACTTGGGCAAGTGCTGCGCATCTTGCAATCTCCCTTTGCATCATTGCTGCTGTAATGGGACGATTTTCAACTTGTGCCAGTGTAAAGACATCTAATGTGTCTTGGTCCCCATGTACTTTGGGAGCAACCTCTCATTGGCAATCTGAACAGCCCATAAGCGTTAGCGTGGAGCAATATTCCCTTGAATTCAATGTCATAGCAAGAACCACCTAAGAATAAGGCCCAACATTGCATGCGTCTTGTGGCAGCAGAAATGCAAACTCATACATTTGGGTCTCAAAAACCCAAACGCTAATTATAGTATTAATGGCGCGATAATTGAAAATACTTAGGAGGAAAGGGATCTAGGAGTCACTATTTCAGGTGACTTACAGATAGGTAAGCAATGTAACAAAGCAATGAGAAAGGCAAGTCAGATGCTTGGTTGTATAGGGAGAGGGATCAGTAGCAGAAAGAAAGAAGTAATAATACCACTGTATATGTCATTGGTACGGCCTCATATAGATACTGTGTTCAGTTCTGGAGGCCATATCTCCAGAAGGATATAAATACATTACAGACTGTACAAAGAAGGGCAACTAAAATGGTGCATGGTCTACAGCACAAAACTTACCCAGAAAGATTAAAAGATCTTAATATGTATAGTTTGGAGCAGAGAAGGGAACGGGGGACATGATAGAAACTTTCATTTATATCAGGGGTTATAACAAGGTACAGGAGGGAAACATTCTACAAAGTAAGAGAAGTATTAGAACATGAGGACATGCACTGACACTTGGGGGAAGTAGGTTCAAAGGAAATGTGAGGAAACATTACATCACAAAAAGCGTACTGGATAAGTGGAATAGCCTCCCATCAGAGGTGGTAGAGGCTAATACAGTAGAGCAGTTTAAACATGTCTGGGATAGACATAAGGATATCTTTACAAAGATATAAGGATCAAATAGGGTTTGAGGTTACCATAGGTTAAAAAATGTGCAGACTAGATGGGCCAAGCGGTTCTTATCTGCTGTCAAATTTTATGTTTCTATTATAACGGGAAGTGAGGGGCTGAAGAGGGTCAGCACGGTGTCCGATGTGACCACTTCTTTTGTTCTTTTGAAAGCCCGCTCACACTCCAACGACTGCAAACATTTTTGTCCACTCTGCGAAAGCTGATGTTGCGGATGGAGTATTGTAGCTAGGTTTGGTTTTCCTAAAAAACACTGAGATGACATAAAAACCCACCAATTCTAAGCTATGACATCAGAGCTCACTGTCTACACGCATAATATTTACATGAGCTTATACATATATTAACATCACCTATGTATTATAAATAGGTATTTTGCATATATATCAATTCTTGTAACTATCTGCTTACAGCTTGCTGCTTTGTATTGGCAGCTCCTGTCTCCTGGAGTTTTGGACTTTATTATTTGTGTTTCATTTTATGTGTTAGCAGCAGTACCTCTGATAACCAGAGGTGCTGCAATTGTTCCTGCTTCTTGTGCTTTAGGAGTTTACCTTCCTGTTCACTAATTATTCCTTGCACCTGGGTGTATCCTTCTTATACTTGTCTCTCCCAGCATTCATTGCTGGTTATTGATGTTACTCTCTGTTGTTACTTGTTCCTGCCTTCTGATATGCTTCTGGTTACCTGCTGCTTGGGATGTGTCCATACTTCCTGCTTACCTGCGTCAGCTGTGTACCTGGTGGTTTCTGCAAATTCATATTACCTCCTGCTTCCTGCATCAGCTCTGCACCTGGTATTAACTACAAACTCATGATTACCTGCTATTTGTACACCTCTGAAAATAAACATTGAGTGTTTTTCACCATATTCGTGGCTCCTAGCTGTATTCCTGTATTTAACCGTGACAATTCTATAATCTCAGTCTGTACTAACTGGAGGCTGACATTATGATATCCTTAGTGGGTGCCACCTAGGCTTTATAAACTAACAGAAGAAGAAAATTATTTTCTAAAAAAGAGTGTTGGATAAAAAAAATATATGATATCAACAAACGAAAGATGTAAAAAAGCATACATTTACACATATACAACATACAAGTTTGATTCCTTTCCGCTTGTTTGCTGTCCATGCCATTAATTCTAACGATGAATCACTATCTTTTATCCACCATTCACATTACCAGGAAAATTCAGACATAGAAAACGTGAAAGAGAAATATTGGCATATTTGTGCAGACTGCTGCAGCTAAGTAAAGATGTTCATGTCATCCACTCAAAGGTCTATTATTATCAATTAGACGGATATTTCAGGGATGTCAGTCAACAGTAATTTAAAACAATCTTAAATGTTTTGGAAACAGTGAACTAGTCAACCCTTATACGCTTGTACTTTCAGCCTGCTAAGCAAGTGCCTGATGGTTTTAGGTACATTTGCTCCAGTAAATTATCTGGAAGCCAGGGGCCAATGAAGGATTTCCCATTTATTGGTCCCATTCTTCTCCCAACTGATGTTTGAAAAGTAGCCACCATAGGACGAGCATCAGTAACCAATTGAACAAGATCCATCCAGTGCTCAGACTGAGTGACTGGGTTATTTCTGGAATACATCACTGCCCGTTCATGCAATCAGAATGCTGGATTTAGGAAAATGCCAGACAATGATCTTATTGATTCCGAGAAGTTCATTATCGGGGCTCACACTCACTTTAGAGCCACACGTGCAATGCTATTGGGTCCACCATTACTTATAGAATGCACACAACATATAAATGACATGGGAGAGTTGTATAGACAGTATGTATGCTCTCAGCAGTACCACCTGCTGCCCAAAGGTGAAAATGGAGCAGTTATATCATTTCAGTCTTTAATTGTGCAAAATTCTATTCCTTGTTTCTTGGCTGGGACGATTCACAGCACCCAACTTAGAAAAACACTTGTTGTGCTTATTCAATATCTATTCATTATAGACCCACATTTAAACTACATTTTTAATGGGAACCTCTCTATTATTCTGCTATGAATCCTGTCAGTCTGCTGAGTATACTAATTAGGAAATGTAAATGAATAGGATTCTACCGTTTCCTGTAGCTGTTTTTATACTCATTGATGAATATAGATTCATATTTGAATATAGATGATAGAATGTAGATATATATATTGCTGTGATGAATGTGTATATATGTTAGGTTTATTATTCCAATTAGGTATTGTATTTATTGTTGCTGAATTCCAAGGGGGAAAGTTACTACGGTTCGGTTTGTTGAAACTGACGTTTTTTCTGCGATTTTCTTGGCGGTTTTCAAACCCCCAGATTTACTAAAAGCTAAACTGATGAAAAACGCTCTTTTTAAAAATGATCAATAATAAACTATTTGTGATAATGAATGAATGTTGCTCACTTAGACTATAAAACAAATAATTTTGCCCCATTATAATATTTAATATTTTTACCCAAAAATTGTTTTCTGTAGGGTAGTGTAGTGTCCCAAATAGATACTTTCCTTGAACTTCTTTTTGTCTTAATCCCATGTAAAAATAAAAAAACCTCATAGACGAAGTGGACTGCCCCCAAGGAGCTCGCTTGTCCAGATGCGTTAATGTCCGTTAAGGCCGACTACTAAATAGATGGACGGCCAATCAGAAGAAGCAGTCTCTCACGCCAGTGGTACTTAGCTTCTAGCATCTTGATGTGTGGGTGCCCGAACCCGCATGTGATTTAGGGGTTTTCAAACCGGCCCACATTGTCAGAAGTTTGGGTTTTTACCCTCCAAGCTGCAAGATAGCAAATCCTGCTGTTGGGGAATGAAAGCCTCTGGAAATGTGTGAGGAATATTTGATGCTTTTAAGTAAATCTACCCCTAAATATATAACATTTTATTACAAATTTTAGCTACACTATTGGCCAAAAATATTGTCTCCATTTTTCAATTAACTCACAAGTTACTCTAAACATAGGATGAAAATAACAACAGTTAAATTCTTTCTTTGTTAGTATTACAGAACCTTTGTTTTTCATTCTGAATTTATACGGCATGTCCCTTTAAATCAAAAAAATTAAAAGAAATGTCATTAACAAAATTATTGACACCCTAGATTTAATATTTGGTAGCAGAGCCCTTGGTCAAAATTACTGCAATCAACCTCTTCCTATAGCCATGGATGAGCTCCCTGCACCTCTGTGCTGGTAGGTTAGTCCTCTCTTCTTGTACAAACTACTCCAGTTCTCCCAGATGTGAAGGTTCCTTCTCCCAATTGCTGTTCTCAGATCTCTCCACATGTGGTCTATGGGATTTATATCTGGACTCATTGCTGACCACTTCAGAACAGTCCAATGTCTTGTCTTGACATTTTCCCGGCTGCTCTGAAGTGTGTTTGGGGTCTTTGTTCTGCTGGAAAACCCAAGTCCTTCGATGAAGACCCAACTTTCCGACACTAAGTTCAACATTGAGCTCCAGAATGGCCTGGTAATCTCCAGATTTTATGATGCCAAGCACGCGTTCAAAGCACCCAGAGTCAGATATAGCAGAGCTGCCGCAAAATATCACCAAACCTCCTCCATCCTTGACTGTAGGGATGGTGTCCTTTTCATTTTGCTTTCTGCAAATATAGGGATGATGTACTTTACCAAATAGCTCTACATTAGTCTCGTCTGTCCACAGGACACTCCCAAAAGGAATTTGGCCTGGTCAAGTGTGTTTTGGCAAACACCAGTCAGGCTTTCTTATGTCTCTCTACTAGAGATGAGCGGGCTCAGATTCCGCTAATCCGAGCCCACCCGAACAGTGCGGATCCGAACGGGATCCGAGCACTGTTCGGATATTTCTGGCGGGCAAAAAATTGAAAACGAGGCTCTGTTGTCCAAGTCTCACGTCGAATCTCGCAAGGGGTGGGAGGGAGGGCCCAGAACAATTCCATCTTGTACCTCTTTTTTTGGCATTATGTGCTCAAGCTACCTCGGTGCAACCTTTTGGCCTAAAAACAATATTGTGAGGTGTTCAGAATAGACTGGAAATTAATGGAAATGATTGTTATTGAATGTTATTGAGGTTAATAATAGCGTAGGAGTGAAAAAAAACCCACAAAACTGGTTTTTAGCACTTTTTATGCTTTTTTAAAAATAAATCAGAACCAAAACCTTTCGTCGGATGTTTTGGCAAAACAAATCAGAACCCAAAACCTCAAGCTAATCAGAACCCAAAACCCAAAACCCAAAACACTAAAAGTGGCCGGTGCACACCCTTACTCTCTACTACCATATAACCAACCTTCCCTTGAGTTGGCGATGGATGGTGCTAGTTGAAACTCTCGTACCTTGTGTCTGAAGGTCAACTTGAATCTGTTCGGTGGTTGATCAAGGCACTTTCTCCACTATTCCAAAAAATCCTGTGTTGCAATCTTCCATCAAGTCTCCTCTTTCTTTTGAGGTTGGGTACAGTGCCATGAGCCTTAAACTTTCTAGTAACACTATGTACGGTTTAAACTGGAAAATCTAGTTGTCCAGAGATTGATTTCATAGTTACTGCTTGGCTCCAATGTTCTGTCTGACCTCCTCAGATAATTCTCTGTCTTTCTTTTCTCTATTCTCACTGCAGTACACTCAATAACACGAAACAGGAGAATGAGTCCTTTTCTCTATTCAAGCTCCTCTAATGAGTGATTTCTATAATGCAGGCACTTGCTACGATTTCTTTGTGGAATAAGCTGCAACGTTGTTTCTGATTTTTGTGTTTTATTCCACTGCATACCCAAAAAATACGTATATATGGACACCATTTTTTTTTTTAACTACAACAATTTTCTGGAATAAATGGTGTATTATTAAAAAAGAACTGCCAGGGTGCCAATATTTATGGCCATGACTGTATGTATTGATTTCTATGAGATTGTGTATGGATTCATATTTTTTAAATGTGTTAATGTTTTTTGTTTGTGGTTAAAAGTTTTATTAGAATTGTTACATTAAAATCTACCAATATTGCAGCATTACATACGTTTTAACTAGAGGCTGAAGATTCTTTATTAAAACAAAGCGTTTGCTGATTGCGAGATAGGTAATCTCATAATCCTTCTGGGCACCCTACAAAAGAACTACAGAAAACTGTTTGTAAAATAAAACGAGGAATTGCAGTATTGAGGGGGGTATCTTGGAGATTCATGGAGTAGGTTGTGTACCACATACTCAGCAGCTTCCAATATCAGAATGTCAAATGTGTTAAAAGATCTGAGATTGGGGGGTTCCGAGTGGAACTAAGTCATGGCGAGGTTTCGTGTGTCAATTTCGGATCTCATAAACGAGTCAAAACGTAATTTCTGGGAAAATGACAATGCAAAACTGGCAAAAGTTTGTATCTTCTATAAACAGCCCTCCCTTGTTTTCTCATGTGCCATTTTAGAACATACAGCGTGTAGACAGGATGTTAACTGCAGTGCTCTGCTCTGAAAATAGCGATTAAAGTTAAACTACGGAATACAGGGTAAAAGAGAACACAATAGAATAGTTGAAAGTTAATTCTGTAGGGATCAGTCAGGTAGAATAGGTTGTTGATCAATTGGTTTTAATTTCAATCTGTAAGAGAGTTTAGACGGAGTAGTGGTTGCTGGTTGTTGTTGATGCAAATATAATAGTACTAGTGTAACACCCCCCTAGTGGTGTTCTAGTAAAACCCTGCACTTCAGTGAATACAGGAGGGGTCACCTAGAGGGTAAACTAGAAGTTTATAAGAAGTTACAAAAACTGGTTACCATGGTGATAACCCAGCCCAGCCTGTGAGACTGAGTGAAAGGAAGGAGGGGCTGTCATTAAGGGGAGATAGAGAAGAGAGACACAGGAGAGAGAGAGAGGAGACACAGGAGAGGAGAGACGTAGCTGGGGACTGGGAGTGGGAGCTTACTCCCAGGCTCCCCCAGCATTCCCTGGAAGTCTGAGTGCGGTGACTGCACCAGGGCAAGGAATGTGTGCCCTGGATGAGGGGGAGAACTCCATGTCACTATAGAGAACCCAAGAGAGAGAGGGACACTTCGCATGGAAGAGACCCTGGAGGAGGGTAGCTACAAGAGGCATGGTAGCTGTATTGTCAGATCCTGAGGCTGAGAGTTCACAGAGTGATGTGTCAGAGCACAGGAGACATTATCCCCGCAGAGGAGGGATGAGCTGCAGTTGAGAGGTACACAGAGTGTGTCAGAGCTGCATGGAGGAGAAGCTGCCTGCCTGTAAGCATCCATGTGAGTGCCCCTGCAGAGGAGGGTGATCTGCAGTGAGTATGGAGTGTAAGAGACCTATCATTTATGTTATATAACATCTGGATAACATTAAGAACTGTGCAGGAGGAGTAATAAGATATTTGCAACCATATTCGTATTGCTCATTAAGAACTGTGCTGGAGAGAGTAAGGAGCTGTATATATTTTTCTTTATTGCTGCAACCATTATGATTATCGTGCTGGAGGAAGAGGAGTGTAAATAAAGAGTTCAGTTTATCATAGAGATGGTCTGGCGCCCAAATTATTGTGACTTTTATTACACTGCATTACAAAGTGACATTACCTGTGCCCCACTAACTACAGAGATACACCTGCATGTGCAGGGACCCCCTGATCATCTACACCCATGCCCATCAGCTAGCCAGGGCTTGAGAAGGAGGTGCACTGTGTACCCTTTGCACCCCACACTACACACAGTGACAGGGGGTTACACTAGTATATAGACTGAGTTAGATATTATCATTTATTTATATAACGCCACTAATTCCACAGAGCTTACATTCTAAATTCCCTAACATAGACACATAAAGACAACCAGACTAGGATCAATTTGATAGCAGCCAATTAACCTACCAGTATGTTTTTGGAGTGTGGGAGGAAACCGGAGCACCCGGAGGAAACCCACGCAAACACAGGCAGAACATAGAAACTCCACACAGATAAGGCCATGGTTTGGAATCAAACTCATGACCCCAGTGCTGTATGATAGAAGTGCTAACCACTGAGCCACCGTATGAAGAACTGGCACAAAACATGCTCACTAATTTAAACAATTTGGGTAGCAATATGAGCATAAAGGAACATTTTCTCCATAGTTTTACCATATACATAATTGTTTAAAATAAAATAATGTAGTGTGTAGAAGTATAGGAAATGGTTTGAAATAAAATAGTATATAGATAATGGTATGTGTATGTGTGTGTCTGTGTGTGTGTATGTGTATATATATATATATATATATATATATATATATATATATATAGTTATTGTAGTAAGAAGTAATTGAAATAGTTTGAATGTAGTAAAGTAAACTAGTTTGTATATGTTTGTATAGAGAGGTACAATTGCTAGACTGAGTCATTGTGTAACATGAAGTCAGTTGACCTTGCATATACAGTAGCTATTGAGAATAGGCCATAAAACCAGGCTGTACAATAGATTAGTTAGAAACTTGAACAACTGTGTAAATAGAATAAGTTTGTCACTGAATTCCCAAACAAAAATTTCATTTGCACATCAGAAGCCAGTCCCAAAAGATAGGAAGAGATATCCTACGTTTATTTCCTCCATCTTCACCACCTGGAGTTGAAGTTAATGCAGGAACAATTTAGACAAATATTTAGGCCAAATTACATTGAACTGATGTAGTAATCAAAAACACCCTTTATGACTGTGACGGGATGGACCGCCTTTGCCACCCTGTCTGTTGTTGCTGGGAACCAGGCTGGGCTTACTTTGCCACCGTTCCCTTTTGTTATCCCAAATGCGCCCTCTAACCGCAGTAGGAGGGACTTACAAATACTGCCACCACTGGACTCCTTACCGGCATCCAGTACCGCATTCCTTCTGGGTAACTGTCGCTGCTAGTGTACCCCGTTGCTGGTGTACCTGGGCTGGTACCCCTGACCTATTCCTACGGATCAGGGTTGCTGTGGATGGATCCCCCCTGGCCTATCACACTGGCCAGAGCTGCTGGGTAGCGGGCAGAGCGGTGGTACTGGAAACCTGGGTCTAAACCTCAGAACAGCCGGAAACGGATTCGATTTGGATCCAATCTGTAGGTTACAAGAAACTACAGCAGGGAAGAAGTTGTCAAGTAGGTCTTGAAGCAAGTGATGTTTATTCACTAAAGTGCTCTGATAAGGACAGTTCACACTGGTTGAAGGTACCAATGATCAAAAAGTCAGATGGAACAATAATGATACATTTCAGTACAAACCAGTGCTGTTTTATACAGTTTTGGACACAGCCTAGCAGGGGGTAAACCAGCCCCTGAACTTTTTGCTGTCCCCAAGAAGTCTGAGTTATTTTTAGTATCAGGATGCAATATGTTTCCCCAAACATGGATTTAAATGCAATTTATAGTTAAAAAAATGTACACTTATCTGTGATATCCTACATCACGTGCTGTTTACATCGCTAGGTTTGCTGTCTGTCTAACAAGACCTGCACACAGGTAACGATCCCCTGCCGGGTCTTCAGCCAATCTGTCACTTCACATGAAAGACTTACTTAGCATTTTCTGCTATCAGCATAACAGACTACCTCCCCACATATGCCTAATTGGAGATTTCCTCTAGCAAACTTACAAACCAAAAACTAATTTTTTCCCGGGCTCTGTGTTAGGAACCCCTCCAGCCGGCACAACACAACCCGGAGTCTACTCTGCCAGTCAGGTGTTCACTGGAGCCCCTGATGGTGGGGACAGACTGGGCTGCAGACTGACAGAGGGTCGTGAAGTGTGTACCGGCTGGGGAGAACCCAGGCAAGAAGAGTCAGGTCAAAGGCCGGCAGCAGGTAACAGTAACAATGAACAAGCTGAGGTCAGAGGTCACAGGCAAAGTAGCAGAACGGGTAAACGAGCCAAGGATCAGGGTCACAGGAAACACAAGCGAAGTCCAATACGAAGCCAAGGGTCATACACGGGAAGTCAAAACGTAGATACAGGATACAGGAACTGGAACAAGCAGGTCAGCAGACTGGAGCACAGAAGCTATAACCGGCAATGAGGCAGCAGACCTCATTGCCTTAAATACAGACATAGACCAATCAGGACTTGTACACACACCTGCAGAATAATTACAGGTACAGAACAGTACCAATCAGGGCTTGTCCCTGAACACACACAGTTGCAGGCTAACGCCTGATAATCAGCCCTAACGACTGACACTTAATGCGCATGCGCCCGGCTACCAGCACCACCGGGACGCAGCGCTAATGAAGTAGCGTCCGACCGTTGCCTTGGCGACGGCCGGACAGAGGGAGGAAATGACGTCCCGGTCGTCAAGGTGACGGCCGGAACGCCAGAGGGAGCCAGAAATGAGCCGCGGCGGCTGTGAGTACCGCCGCGGCTCGTGACACTCTGTCTCAGCAATAAATACATTTCCTATAAAAAAATTGCACACAATATAATAAAAATCAGCACATTGCAATGATACAAACTGGCACTCTGCGCTGTTACCTTTAAATACATTTATACGACTAGTTATTTATAAGTGATCCAGCCACAATGACCCCTTTTGCTTTAGAGACACCTGGAAGATAACTCAGAGGAGATAATAAGTGATACAGGAGGTAGCAGGGGGGGGGGGTATGATTCACAAAATGGGATATTTTTAGGGCAGTTCAAAAAAAAAAGTAAGAGAAAGGACATGAATTAAGCAGAAGGAGGTGCCCATTGTGCCCAGTTGGAAAGACGGCCCTGGGGACAGACATATGATGGCTGACTATTGCTGGAGCCTCCAACGTGATTGTACTAATAACCCACATAAAACAGCGTTTTACTATGCTTTAATTGTAGTTATCGGAATCAGCTTTCTATGTTTATATGTCATTATACCGAATAAAATGTCATTATGTATCTCATGTGTTTACTTTCGTATGATTTGAGACAATATCAGTGCCATTTGTAAGTAGGCTCTGTCTGACTTTAACATTTTTTAAATGGAGTACCAATTATCTAAAAAAAATTAGAGCCAATCTAGAAAAACAATGTCATATTCTAAATCAGCACCACAAAGTTATCACAAAATCACTCTATTATGATAATAGATGGCAATAAAATGAGTGTTGACCAGTGTAAAATATATATGCTATATTAGTGAAGTGTAAGAAATCTAAAAAAAAAGGCAGTTCAGATAGGCCAATAGTTGGCCTCCCCACACATGTAAGTATGTATAATACATTGATTCACATTTAGTTGCTGTGACGGGACCAGGCCACAGTGCCAAGAAAACTTCTCCCCCAGCCCGTCAATCTGCAGGGGTTACATGGACTGTCACCCTAGGACCAGTTCTTAAATTGTGCCCGGCGGACAGTGGGAGGATTTATTGGGGACACATGGGGGATTAAGAAGGAAGGGACAGGAAGTGAGGGACAACTGGAAACCCTGAAATATAACAAAAGCGTGGAAGAGGTTAATATCAGGAGGATCTGTGTGTTATCCAAGATCTGGAGGTGGGGAAAGATGAGTATTATCCATTGTCTTCCACAGGACTAGCCCTGACATTGTGGTAGGGGCACAGCAAGGAAACCACTGAGGCAAGCTCATCTCCACTCCCACTCCACCCCCTTGGCCAAGTACCCACCAATGTTTAAGAAGGAGAGACCCAGGGGTTTGCCTGGGAAAAGTAAAACACAGTTGGAATTTGACAATGGATATAAGGAACCAGGTGGCAGAGGGGGTATTCATTCTGAGGATTGATTCCTGGAAGGTGTGGGGCTGACTGGAGTCCAATTTCTGTTCTCTACCAGCAGACCCGGTGATCATCACTGTCCTGTACCTGGGAAGCAGGCTGCTGCTCCATCTTGGGACCTGTCATAACCCCACTCCATTGGAAGATACTCCCCAGGTTCTCTGTAAATTGGTACACCCACAGGAGTAGAGAGACCCAACACGCTGGTGGAGAGTTGTCCAAGCGGACGGGAGCAGCAAGAAACCAAGTCTCTATGTTGACAGACTCTTTTGTCTGTAGAACTTTTGCAAGACTAAAGTGGGTGGAGAACCGTTTTCAGATTCCTATTGACACTGGTGATCTGCTGACCTATTGTTTAAAGTGTACAGTTTTATATTCTGTTGCTTTACTGTAAGAAAAGCAAAGATAGTGTTGTAGCTAGCGAACTTCTGTTCAAAAACCAAGTATCCTCATAGTTGCCAAAAACATCTGTCTTGACAAAACAATGCAATTGAAAGTCCACATTCTGAGAAATTTAGAGGACAGAATTTGCAACTGGCAAAGAATACATGTATAGATGGAAATATGATGGCTGACGATTCACCCTATGTGATGGCGTTAGAGAACCGTACAGGCTGGTTAATTATTTTTTAAATTAAATCGGCAAAAGCAAATGCAATGACGGCAGAGTTTCAAAATCCTTCATTAAGACAAGAGAGGACACAAGACCTCAACTAGACAGCGACATTAGTAGACATTTAAAAGATGATGACAGGGCACAATGTTAAATGGTGCAAGTCAAGTTGGCATTGTCCTTGGGCTCACACGCCCAATCATATTTTGATAAAGTCATGTACATAGTTTAACAAACCAAGCACTTCGGCGATAGGGACTGCCACTTTTGCGGCTGAAGTGCTTGAATTGTTTGGCCCCCCACAAAAGTCGACATTTTGGTTATTGAGCTGGAGAATAGATAGGGATGTTAACAAATGAATCATTTGGATAATAGTGGTCACTGGTCATCTTCCTCAATAGTGACAAATGACACTTTCGTCATCACCCTCATCATCATCCTCATCTAAGGTGTCTACATCTATTACATTTTCATTATAAAAAAAGAAGGTAACTGTTAGGCAGCATGTGTGAGGTAGGACACAGCTCATGGCAGGAGATCTTGGAAGCCCCACTCTTAGATAGATGAATGTATTTTATTCAAAAAATACAGATGATTGAGTTATCTGGAAAATAAAAGGAAGAATTGCAATAAGATTACCTCTGAATACGGTGAGGCTTCCGGTGGTAGTCAGGATATAGATGCTGGATTCACCGACAACACTTACCACGACATCTGGAGTCCGGCTGGCTGCTTCCATGACCAGGATCCATCACGACTCTTCACTGAAGTGACTTTAATCAATCCCGAAGACAGAAGACGCCACCTGCACTTGATGACGTCACTGACCTCGCAGATGCTGTTCACGCTGCTCTTAAGGGGGTAATGTAACTATGGGGCCATGTACAATGTACAACCCTTTCTAAAGTACATTGTACATGGCCCCATAGTTACATTACCCCCTTAAGAGCGTGAACCAAGCATTGCACCAGCTATTTTATAACAAGTCTGCATTGGACACATGGGGCAAGCCGTATTATCTATACTTATAATAATACTTATAATGCTTATATCTGAACTGGTTGGTGTCTTTTCCCATGTTGGCTAATGTTAAGTGTGGACCTGTAAACCCCAAGCTCTGATGCGGCTTCTATCTCTACTTTAATGTCCATGGCAACGGTCAGTGTATTTTCATTTCCTATTTGCGCAGTTAATTGCTGCTCACCTTTCCTGTAAGAGTTTCTCAAACTCTCACTTACAATTCTTTTCACCTTAGGATCTTGCTTTCTGTAGTGAGGGTGAGGCTGTATTTCGACAATCCCCTTTAACTTCCCAGCACCTTTGCACAAACACGTTACTCTTTTTTCTTAAAACTGTTTTCTTTTTAGATAACTTTGTATCTTTTCCTGGTTTCGCAAATCAGATTGTGAAACCTTTTTGTTTCGTTCTCTTGTGCAGACTTTCTCTAGTTCAGCTTGGCTCCTTTTTGCTATTCTCTTGGTAGCTTCTTTCTCTATGGCCATAAATATGCTATTTTCTATGCAGCTTTCTAGAGCGTCATTTATGGAGTCATATAGAGTCAACTTAACATCAGCCCCCATGTGAACAGGCAACTTTTTATTCTAGCTTTATTGTAGCGTAAACCGCAGCAAACTTTATCTTTATAAGCACCGAACTGATTTAATTGAACCAACCAGAGAGGCACTACAATAACCAGCATGTGTCACAGTAACATCTCTGTGCAAAATCTTTTTTTTACTTTGAATAGGTTTCTACACCACAACCAACTTAGGAGAATGCAGATGTACACAAACTTGAGACTAGTAAAAAACAAATTGAATTTTCTCCTTCATGTCAGCTGTAACTGAACACTATTGAACGCTCTTGCATTACAGCATTAACAAACTTCTTCCCAGTGATTCACCACTTTTAAAACATTTGTTTTCTTTGTCACAAAACAATATATGTTTAGCTGCAATTGAAAGGATTTGCAGATACATTTTCTCTCTTCAAATTCAAAGTCCACTTGACACTGGCAATGTAACATTTTTCCTTTTCTGGTTTAATTTTGCATCATCTTTTAAATCTTCATAGATGCAGAAGCATTTTATTTACCCAAAACTTTACAACAAACTTTGCTGCTGTCACGGTTAAATGCAAGAATACAGCTAGGAGCAACAAATATGGTGAAAAACACTCAATGTTTATTTGCTGTAGTGTACATATAGCAGGTAATCATGAGCTTGTAGTGAATACCAGTTACAAAGCTGATGCAGGAAGCAGGAGGTAATATGAACTTGCAGAAAACACCAGGTACACAGCTGATGCAGGGAAGCAGGAGGTATGGAGAGATCCCAAGCAGCAAGTAACCAGAAGCATAGCAGAACAAGAACAATAACAATAAAGAAACAACAGGATGTAACAACAATAACCAGCCATGTATGCTGGGAGTGACAGGTATAAATAGAGGAAACACCCAGGTGCAAGGAATAATTAGTGCAGCAAGGTTAACTCCTAATGCACAAGAAGCAGGCACAATAGCAGCATCTCTGGTGATCAGAGGTACTGCTGCTAACATAAAATGAAACACAAATAATACATTCCAAAAGTCCAGGAGGCAGGAGCTGCCAATACAAAGCAGCAAGCTGTAGGCAGATCGTTACAGCCGCTCACCCTTCCTTTGGTCCATATTGCAGCTGAAGGCACACTTCGCTATTATACTTGCTAGCCAAAGTAACATGTGCAGAACTTTACATGCTTGCATTCTCCACCATATTGTGATGGAATTAACTCAAAGCCTTTGGTCAGCGATACAGTTTTTCGATGTATAAAAAGTTTTCCACCCAGTAAGCTCAGACTTTTGGAACCTGTCATGTCACCCATCCTGTGGCCTGTGCCCCAATGCCTCCGAACACCATCTCTCCCTGCAGCCCCCACCTCTCTTGTCCCCGGTTATCGTGGGACCTCATGCTGTCACAATATTGTAGTCAATAGCTGAGCTCAGATAACAAGAAATCATCGCCAGTAATTGTCAGTAAGCTCACTATACCAGACAGGAGGAGGGGGTCTAGCCTTTCTCTCCAAGCCAACACAAGCAGCTCGGTCCAATGAGAGACCTAGGTGCCTTTTATAGGCAGACATCCCCCCCTTTTTTTAGACCCGCCAGGCCAAGACTGAAAGAAGAAGGATCCCACAGACTCCTCCCAGAGACAGGATCTTTTCAATCCCAGTACATGCTGTATTAGAGGTGCAGGGCTCCTATATCAAAAAATATGCCACAAATCCATGCTAACATATTGCAGTCACTGCAATGGAAAGGTTGTACTAAACAGAGAATATATAGAGGGACATGAACTGTAGGCCCTTTATAGTGGAACAGCCACTTGTCCCCTGGCTGAATTTTCGCACGTATTCTTTGCAAAGTCTTTGTGCCGTGTACACCCCTGTGACAAGCCGAAGGCAAACCATTAATGAGCTCGTAGTGTAGTCATCTGCCACAACTGGGAAAATGATGTAAGCAGACGGAGACACGAGAAGGAGAGGGACTGCCGCTGCAATTCGGTGAATGACCCTGGGACTGTGGGGGACAGGTACAGGGGGGAGTGATGGCTAAATTGTCAGTTCAGTTCTGCAGAGTGCATACACACTGCAGAATTGGAACGACATTGTTCCATCATTGAAGGAGATTTTTAGTTCAGTTTAAAAATCAAATCAAACGATACAATGGAACAATAAGTGTACACACTACTGTCTATTGTCTGATTTGCCCAATAATCGTCTGAAAACACTGTAGTGTGTACCCAGCCCTTATCAGCTTTACTTGTCAACTATCCCCAATTCAAGTCACTACCTGACTTAGTGGCCCTTGTCTAACCTGCGGCTAGCTATGATGCTTAACACTTTTCCCTTTAGTGGCTGAAAACATGAATCACACAGTCCTTTTATTTCTGAGGTTCCCTTCTCAGCCAGCAACTGTAGTAACTCATTCTCTCTTCAGCTACACGGTCCTCCTGTTTTCATCTAGTCCTCTGTCTTTTACCCCCTGCAGGACACCCAACAGCCTCACAATTGTCCCTTCTGCTGAGATCTTCTTGAACCATCTTTTCAGACCTCTTTGCCTCTTGCAGGTTACACAGCAGCCTCACACCTGAGAATCTACACAGCTCCGAAGTGAGCTATCTCCTCAGCTCTTCACTGAGCCTCTGATTTCAACCTGCTGGGACAGACCTCATCCCTGTCTCCAGTTGCTCTTTCAGTTTACTCTCGCAGGCCACACACCTCGTTAAAGGGCTCACCGTGTATGTTTCGTAAACCTTACATCAACCTTATAATTCTAAAAACCCTTTGCATGCAAATAAAGACACGGAGACTTGTATAAGTTATTAAAAAATTGCCAGAACTTTTATTATGATTTTAATTTTAACTAGACCTATGGTGGCGGAGAAAGGGCACTGCGAAACAACTCTCAAGCTGACAAACACTATCACGAGTGGACTGGCGCAAACCGCCGTACGTCCACCACCACGGGGAACAAATCCCAAAATAACTTTGCGCTGAGTTGGCGTCAGAGTGACTGCCCCTTTTAAAACCCACTCTGCCCTCCCTCACTGAGTCGAACAGGGACCCTCCTCACCGAAGGGCCAAAAAGGGAGTTACTGGTGCCTCAACGGGGGGCAGTGACCTACGACAACTACCAGTGCGCCCACAAATCAGCCGCTGAACGCAGTGCCTTCCTACCGCAACATAACCGTACATACCCTACCAAAGGAGTGGGTGGGTGGGATCTCGTGCTGTGGAATGAACCAGAACAGGAAGTGCAGCCTCCTATAACAATCAAGGTCCCTCCCACTGGATTACACATTGGTCGGGCCAACCCATGTTAACACCTTCAGGTCAGTGTTCAGCTTACTACAAACCCTGTCGCCCTTTAAGTGCATTCGTCCTATACAGCCTCATTTGTCATAAAGGGCTCACCGTGTATGTTTCGTAAACCTTACATCAACCTTATAATTCTAAAAAACCTTTGCATGCAAATAAAGAAACGGAGACTTGAATAAGTTATTAAAAATTGCCAGAACTTTTATTATGATTTTAATTTTAACTAGACCTATGGTGGCGGAGAAGGGGCACTGCGAAACAACTCTCAAGCTGACAAACACTATCACGAGTGGACTGGCACAAACCGCCGTACATCCACCACCACGGGGAACAAATCCCAACATAACTTTTGCGCTGAGTTGGCGTCAGAGTGACTGCCCCTTTTAAAACTCACTCTGCCCTCCCTCACCGAGTCGAACAGGGACCCTCCTCACCGAAGGGCCAAAAAGGGAGTTACTGGTGCCTCAACGGGGGGCAGTGACCTGCGACAACTACCAATGCGCTCACAAATCAGCCGCTGAACGCAGTGCCTTCCTACCCCGCTGCGCCCCACAGACGCCGCAGCCCGCCACCACTAATCTAAACACGCCGAAACTCCACCGCAAATACTATCTATAAACAACCCCATACCTTCTTCCGTTAGATGTACGCCGTCACTCCTAAACAATTGAGGTGACTCTACCCCTAATCCCAGATGATTGATGACTAAACCTCCCATGGACCGCACTATTTTCCTAATGGCGCTATTCAGGTTCCTGACCATAACTGTCATCTTTCTTAAGGGGATAGTGGTTCTCCAAGCCAGCCGGGGGATTAATGCCGACCAACCAATAATGATATGTGGCCATGCCTCGTGAATTCGTCTAAGGTCTTCCCGAATCTAAATAATGAGTTCCAGAGACTTTCCTTTTCCCAGATCATTGCCTCCTGCGTGTATTATTAATATATTTGGCGGGCCCTGCTGTTTAATCAGCCTCGCCAACCATGGAACCAAATCAGGCCAACCTAGTCCCCTTCTACCCAACCATCTTATTACGGTGCCTTCGTGATTCGGTATAACATTAGACCTGGGGTGGCCAGCGGCCCAGAACACAAAGGAATGACCAATGATCCACACCATCTTAGTTGGAACACCAGCACCTGGAAGCAGAAAAACATTGTTACAACCATGCCACCATAAATTGGAAGACAGGCCAGGCATAGCATAAAAGCATGAGCAGGATAGTATAGAGGAAAAATGTACAACAGGGGGGATCAGGGAAGGGGGAAACAAATGGGGAGCAGGCCACCCAGGCGAAGGTAAACAACACCCGGAAAAACCCCGGCAGCACACCACTAATCAGGACTTACGCCCAGGGAAACCCGGGTGAAAATCCCTTCGCGCCCCCGCTTCAAAGCGACGAGCGGAAAAGCCCAGGGTAGCCCACCGAATGGAGGGAGAAGGTGGGGTAGGGGAGGGCAGTGGGGGTGGGTAGGGTAACCATAAGAGAGTGAATTTGAAAAAAAAAAAAAACTGCAAGGCAACCTTTTGATTAGCGGAACAAAAACATTCAAACATCAACATTGTCAATCCTGACATAAGATTTATAAGCCGTGGATTTCCAGCGGCCCAGAGCTTTTATCGTCTCAGTGGAGGATCCCGCCAAAGCAGCAGATGTGGCCGCCCCGATCCTGAACGAATGCGTTCCGTACATAGAACTGTCTAGATCTAATGACCGTAGGGACTTCTTCATAATGGCCGAAAATTGATATTTCGTCATGGGCATGCCGTTATGGTGACATAGAAACAAACGAGCCTGAGGTCTCACATTCATAAATCGGGACACTAAATTAACTGGGCAGATGTTACTATTAGGCTGCCTATTCAACTGCACCCAAGCTCCCCTGCCACTCTGATCAGTTTTAGATCTAATTATTTTACATGACACCATCCCTCCGCCCAAGCTGACATGCTCTGCTCGCAGACCTGACTCTTGATGCCCCCTGGATTTAGCCACTAATTCAGAAACCCGAAAAGCACCGAAAAAGGCCATAGAGAAAGCAGCGCTAAATAAGGTCTTCTCATATTCATCAACTGCTATCCCTCCCAAGGTCCCTATCAACTGGTCCAGAATATTGTCGGTGATAGGCAAGCGCGCATCTGCCTGCGAGGGTCTAGCCCTAGCCCACCCCTTTAGGGCCTTACTGATCATGAACCCCTTTGTGACATCCGTGTAACCCTGAAGCCTGGCCATGAAAGATATCCCCGCCAAAGTAGCCGACATAGAGGCTCTGGATTCCCCTTTTGAATAGCTCTCCCACATAAATGCTAACATAGCATCACGCTGACCTGCCTCAGATTGATCTTTTTGCCCGCTGAATAGTGACCACCGTCTCCATGATGCCTGATACGTCCTCAGGGTGGAAGGGGCTACTGCCTGTTCTACGAGCCCCCTTATGCCGGCTTGATGATCTGCCAAACACAAGAGGGACACGGAATACCAACATTGTCCGCCTGGGGAGCCATACTACGAAACTTGCTCCACTGTCCGCGGGACAAAGCATCGGCCAAACTATTTTGCACCCCTGGTACATGTCTAGCCCTGAAAGAAATATCGTACTGCAGGCAGCGCAACACTAGGTGGCGCAGCAGACATATTGCATGATGGGAGGACGCGCTTTGTTTATTGATCGACTGGACCACTCCCAAATTGTCGCACCAGAAAACTATGTGCTTCCCACGCAATGTGGACGCCCACAATTCAATTGCCACGACAATAGGAAACAGTTCCAGGACCAGCAAGTTTTTGGTAATCCCTAACCTATGCCATTCCTCCCGCCAGGTTTCCGCGCACCAATGCCCGTGCAGGTAAGCACCGAAGCCGCATGCTCCGGAAGCGTCCGTAAACAGGTCGATATTAACGTTTGTTACGGGTGGTGAAGGCCATATTCGCGTCCCGTTGAAGTCACTGAGGAAGGTGAGCCAAATCTGCAAATCTTCCTTAATAACCTTGGAGAGACACACCGCCGCGTGCGGCCTACTCCTCCCCGCAGTGGCTCTCTGTAGCTTTCTACAGAAAACTCTACCCATGGGAATCACACGGCAGGCAAAGTTGAACCTCCCTAACAGGGACTGAACCTGCCTGAGCGGGCTGGAGCTGGACTCCAACGCTTCTGCAATAGCCTCGCACATCTTGGACACTTTATCAGTTGAGAGCCTGCAAATCCCGGCCACCGTGTCGATCTCAATTCCAAGTAACGAGAGACACGTGGCTGGACCCTCCGTTTTATCCACGGCAATAGGAACGCCTAGCACCCTAAAAAGGGCTTCAGTGGAAAACAGCGTATCCCAACAACAAGTGGAATCAGGAGGCCCGAAACCAAGAAGTCATCTAGATAGTGTGCGATCCACCGACACCCCGTTCCCGCCTGAATGCACCAATGCAAGAAGCCACTGAACTTCTCAAATAGCGCACAGGATATCGAACACCCCATAGGCAGACAGCGATCGATATAGTATCCACCACGATGCCGAAAACCCATGAATTGATACGATTCCGGGTGAAGGGGCAGTAACCGAAAAGCCGACTCGATGTCGATCTTAGCCAACAGGGCACCCCTCCCACAT
Source organism: Mixophyes fleayi (assembly GCF_038048845.1). Classification (NCBI taxonomy): domain Eukaryota; kingdom Metazoa; phylum Chordata; class Amphibia; order Anura; family Limnodynastidae; genus Mixophyes; species Mixophyes fleayi. The sequence continues at coordinate 18,714,061 of NC_134404.1, read as the reverse complement.
TCCTGCACCAGTGCCAGTGCGGATTCAAACGATTGATAATTTACGGAACTAAGGGTGGCGTCTATAGCGTCGTTCACGGACAGACCAGCCGGGTACGACAAGTGTTGTATCAACCTGAATTTACCCGCTGCCTTTTTGGGTACTACCCCTACCGGGGACAAAATAAGATTTGGAATAGGAGGAAGCGAGAAAGGGCCAACCATGCGACCCAGGCCCCCCTCCTTCGCGATTTTAGCGTCTAATACTTCCGGGAGAGCGAGCGCCGATTTCAAATTGATCGGCGTCGCCGTAGAAACGTTGCCCTGCACTGGTAATTTAAAACCTATATGAAATCCGTCATGTATGAAAGCAGCGGTGTCTCTATCTGGGAGCCATTTGTCCAGTTCAGCCAAATTAATTGGCGATGGACCCTTGACTCGGCACAGCTGGATTTGCACCTCTTCCGCTACCCCCACTCCGACGGGCCCTTGCACATTCGGTGGCTGGATGCTGACCCCCGCATGCCGTGCAATTGTGTTTAAATCGGCATGATGTGCCTCGCTGGCAGGAGCCTGCGTTGAAATCAAAACATCGACCTTTTGTGGGGAGGGTTGCTTGTACCCTCCCCGGCCCTTGAAACCTCCTACCCGTGTAACCCTCAGCCCCTTGACTGCTTGGTCTCATGAGTTCCAGCCAGGTGTCGATGTCTTTTGACCCCAGCGGAAGCTTCTCGCGACCACTCATCCGCTTGCGGAAGAGCTCGTCATAGGCTCTCCAGATTGAGGGGCCATCTTTTAGCGCCATCCCGCTAATAAGGTGCATATATCTCCACACCTCATCCTGCTCCCCGGGCCTAGTTTCCAGATAAATAGTGGCAAAAATTGCGAAGTAATTAGACCATCTAGTAAACGATCTGAACCTATCCTCCCCCATGCCGGACCTCTCACAAGCCGCGGCAAGTGCCTTCTTTCCCTCACCTGTCAGGGCGAACATGTCCACGTACTTTCCGCATCTAATCCTATCCCGTACGCTCAGCCTAATACCGTGCGTTATTTCCAGGGTTTCAACCTGCCCTAAGTCACTCCTAGCCACCGTCCGGTCATCGCCCCCCGACTGCGGAGCCTGCTTGCTACGTTTACCTAGCAATTTTGTTTCCAATAACTTGATTAGTTTTCTGGGCCTATCGCCCGAATCCGAAGAACCATTACTCGTGGAGAGAACCGGTGACCCTAACAACTGTACATCGTGTGTAGTACCAGAAACGGACTCACCATGAGGGGCAGGATTCCCGGCTGCGACTGATGCCTCCCCAACACTGGCAGACCCCGGCTGGGCATCTGTTGATCCCGGGATTGGTTCCACACGAATCCCCGCCGACCTCTGTTCTCGAGACTCGGACCCGGAACGACCTTCCCTGACAGCCCTCGTCTCCTGGTTCGTGACCGCAGGTTCTGAAACACAAAGTGGAGCAGTAAGCTGAGATCTAGGAACGTAGTCAGGTCGTCGGCGCGCCGATCCCAAGGCTGGGCCGCAAGGATCCAATCTAGGAGGCAAGAGGGGTGACTGGTTATAGGAACCTCTAGATATGACCCGACGCTGAGGGGGGACATCGTCATAATGGGCCCGGTATGATTCTTCATAAAAACCGCTTGGCCTGCACTGGGTGCGTCGCGGGGGAGACCATTGGGACGTATTACCGCCGCTTGAATGATGGTTATCATATACTAGATTATCTTGCGTGGGCTCTGGCCTAAAGTGACTGGTGCTGCCATACCCTCCAGACGGCGAAGGGGCACGCCGGGACCTGTACGTCCACTCATCTGTATCTGGCAGAACGTGGCGAGAAAGTGAGGGCCTCACAGGCGCCCGGGGACTGTTACCAAAAACTTCCATGTTCCCCCCACTGGTCCTATCTGGCCCCACGTGTCTCTGCCCCTGCCTAAGACTCTGAACCCTGTCCGCCCCGGGGGTGTAAGGTATAAATGGGCCTCTGTCAGACAAAGGGGCTCCCCCATAGTGTGCACCCCAAGAAGAACCTCTGCTACTTTGGGGCAAAAATGGACTGGGCGGGAAATGTAACTGGTGAGGGGCAGGGGGGTTATCAGTCTGTCTGTCCCCTCTGCGAGACAGGATGGGTGGGGTGACGGGGTATAAGATAAAAACCTCGGAGCTGGTCCCCCTATCCCCCCCTTGAGGGTCGCTGCTCATGACCCCTCTCTCCCCCGTGGGATTAACCCCAGAGGGAGACACCTGAGTGGCTTGAGGAATGGAGGGCCTAACCGCAGCTGGGGGAAGCACAGGAGTGCTGGCTAGAACCACCCCCCCTCCCCCTCCCAGCTGCTGCCCACAAAGGAGGACATCATGGCGCGGGATGGCGGCCTGGGTCTGCGCATGCGCGACCCAGACGATACCGCCGTCTGGACGGAGCGACCCCGCCGCCCGCTGTGTTGGCCAGAGGTTGTGGGGGAGCCACTGTGGGAAGCGTGAGCCCGACCCACTGGCTCACGCTGAAGCAAGGAAGGGAGGCCGGATGTGCCCGCTGGGATAGGGGGGGTTGGGCGGAGGCCGCAATATGGCGACCGGATGCGAGGGGGGATGGAGACCTGTAGCGTGCCGGGTGGGCGGAGGAGCGTCTAGGACGGGGCATGGCAGCGGGAGCTGGAGGGTGGGGAGCTGGGGTAGAACGGGGAGAGCTGAAAGGAGCAGGTGAAAAACAAGGGGCAAAAGGAGGTAAAGAGGGAAAAACAAAAGGAGTAGAAAAACGGCTGAAAAACAAAAATAATAAAGGTAGAGACAGGACAATAAAGGAAGAAACAATGGAAGAAAACAAGAGGTATGCAAGGAAAAAGGACAGGCCAAAAGAAACAGAAAAAACAGGGTACTTATCCGATTCCTGGCTCAGGTCCTGCTGCTGCAATCTCGTGCTGTGGAATGAACCAGAACAGGAAGTGCAGCCTCCTATAACAATCAAGGTCCCTCCCACTGGATTACACATTGGTCGGGCCAACCCATGTTAACACCTTCAGGTCAGTGTTCAGCTTACTACAAACCCTGTCGCCCTTTAAGTGCATTCGTCCTATACAGCCTCATTTGTCATTCTGAGCCCTATACTAGGGAGGCATAGGCAAACCGAGGGGGGTTTCCTAGTGCCTGGAAACCTCCCTCCAAGCCTGGGGCACTGTATAATTGAGGTGGCTGGACCCTGCCCCTGCGTCACACGGCTCTGCTTAAGAAGGGAGAGCTGCATGCACCTAACAGTAGTCCACGCAGCATTGTCCATGTATATTATGGGGATGCCATGCCCCCATGCATGCTGGTCACGCCCACTAGTGGCGTGGTTTGGAAACCCGCCTCTACAAAGCCTGCGTTTACCCCTGGGAGGAAAGAGGAAAGTTGAGGGGGTGGGGTCACACACCTTTTTAATCCTGTGTGTGGGGGGAATTCCAAAACTCAAGGGAGTGAGCAGATAGCAAACTTGACTACATGCATTATATTATAAGATCAACCAATAAGGCAAATACCGCTCATTTATAATTTGCAACAAGAAATTTGCTATTTTTACAATTAATTTGCTTTATTTTACTGTCACCAAATCTTGGTGCCTGATGCAGCTTCCTCTGGCTGCCTCATTGTAGGCACACCCCTGGCCACGTGTACTGATCCTGTGGCCTGGAGCCACTTTGTATGGTTCCTGGTCTCACCCGGCACCCCAGTTGTCATTAACAGTGGAGGTCTGGTTAGGGAGTGTCCCCTATCTTGAGGTGCAACTAATATATCGCAATGGGCATATGCAGCTCTCTGTTTAACAAAATGAGCTCTTAGGGCTAGATTTATTAAACTGCGCGTTTGAAAAAGTGGAGATGTTGCCTATAGCAACCAATCAGATTCTAGTTATCATTTTTTTTAATACATTCTACAAAATGACAGCTAGAATCTGATTGGTTGCTATAGGCAACATCTCCACTTTTCAAACCCGCAGTTTAGTAAATATACCTTAGTGTCCCTTTGATCCAAAACACAGACCATAGAGAGCAGCTAAAATATTTCATGATGACTTCTGTTCATTGACGTACCTGGCTGCAGGGAATTGGGTCTGCACCATCCCCTTGACTTGTGGGTCCCATGCACTCAGGCAGGAAGACAGTCGCAATACTGATGAGTTCCAGATTCCACGAGTATCAAAATCACTTTAGCGGGGTCAGTGCAGCTTTGCTGGTCCCGTCAAGCCCCCGTCTTGCACACGCGTCACTCCATGTGGGCCCCTGCTTCTTCTCTATAAAATATACTTGTCAGGATATGATCAAGAAAACATGATACTTAGAAGATTGGAAGACGTTTCATTTTCACCCGTGAATGTCTGTAAAGCCTTAGAAGATTCATGCTGATTAGAATAATGTTTTGCAATATTTAAAGGTTTCAATTGACAATGGATTCTTCTATTATTAAGTGGACTGAATTATTACAAATAGAAAACAAGGTCTCTATAAGGAAATGTAGGTCCATTGTGGAACAAGACTTGAATACAGATGATCGCTAATACTTCCAGCTTTTTCGTATCCTGACGGAGCTGACCTTTGTCACTTTGTATGTAAATCCCCTTTACGCTGACTGGATGAGCAGGACAAGCATTGTAAGATAAATAAATAAAAGAGCAACTCGTGGAAAAATACAACTATGAATATATAGGGCCTGATTCATTCAGGAAATTAAAGCAAAAAAATTAGTAACTTTTCACCTTGGCAAAACCATGTTGCATTGGAGGGGAGGGTAAATTTAAAATGTAGGGACAGATTTATAATAGGGGTAGGGAATGTCCTAGATAAACTTTAAATGTCAGTGTAAAAATAAAGCAAGTATTTGTGTCCCACATGAAAAAACATCCAGTATTTTCGGTTTAGGTTTGCTTTACCGATGTCCACTACTCCGACATGGAGAAGTCCTACAAACAAAATGCGAAATTATGAAAAATCGATTGGAAAATAGACAGACTTACCTTCAACCCGAAGCTGGAGATCTCCGATGGGAGCACCATGCCGACAGCAAGGGATTCCGATTGGAGAAGTGTTCAGCACTGCAGGCTGACGTCATCGCAACGTCTGTCAATAGAAATTTAAAGCGCCCATGTCGGGTTAAGTGTTTAAACACTTAACCTTAGGGGTCCCCACATTGCTGCTTTAAATTTCTATTGACAGACATTGTGATGACATCAGCCTGCAGTGCCGAACACTTCTCCAATCGGAATCACTTGCTGTCAGCTTGGTGCTCCCATCGGAGATCTCCAGCGATATTTCATAATTTCGAATTTTCTTTGTAGGGCTTCTCCATGTCGGAATAGTGGTAATGGTAAAAACGATTTCAAACGGTATTTTCCTTAAGTGCAAAATAATAAACTAATTTACACACATCGCATTGCAAGATGGTTTTGCCAAGGTGCAAAGTTACTAATTTTTTTGCTCTACTTTCCTTAATGAATCAGGCCCATTGTGTGTGAGTAATTTGCAATATATTGGCGCAACTTTACAAGGTCTTATGCTTTCACGCAATATGTCAAGTCAATGTTTGTGTTTCCCATCTGTATTGATTTGGAATCTCTGTGGGCTGATTAGTTTTTAGATGTACGTAGCGTATCTTGCGTGAAACGGACCTTACACCAATTTGTCACTCACCAGACTGTGAGTGCTTCTTCCCGTGTGTTTAGGAACCGTGGCCGTCCACCATCCTGAGGGTCTGCGCATGTGCAGCCCTTTCAAACCTTCAGTTCATGTTCCTTTTAGTTAATTGGCTGATCAGGCAACACTCCCTATTTATAGCACCTGAGTTCCATACCTCGTTGCCTGATCTTGGAGTCTCATTCCCATGAGCCTCTGAAGGTGTTCCTGTGTTTCCTCGTGTATTCAGCGCTGCTGATTCCTGTGGTTTCCAGACCACTTCAACTCTCCTGTGTTTCATCGTGACTGTATTAGCTGATTCCTATCTGCTGCCTCCGTACACTACAGTTATCTACTCACTTCAACTCTCCTGTGTTTCATCGTGACTGTATTAGCTGATTCCTATCTGCTGCCTCCGTGCACTACAGTTATCAACTCACTTCAACTCTCCTGTGTTTCATCGAGACTGCATCAGCTGATTCCTATCTGCTGTCTCCGTGCTCAACAGTTCCAGCTCATCTCAACTCTCCCGTGTTTCATCGAGACTGCACCTGCTGATTCCTATCCGCTGCCTCCGTGTACCTGCAGTGTCCTGCTTGCCGCTACCCTTCAGTTCTATTCGTGTCTGCAGCCAGCTGATCCTCTCTCCGTGCTTCTACAGTGTTCCTGCCTGTGTCAACTCGCCTGTCTGCATCGGATCAACGCCTCGCTGCTTACGTCTCGTCTAGACCATCTCTACATGTCAGTGTTCTCCAGGTGTCCAGTTCTATATACTACTGCTTCCTGAGTATTTGTCCCATCTCCGCTGGTCTATCTACCTGTGCGCTGCACCTACTTGATTACCGCTTCTGCCCTCCAGGGACTTCTCATCCTGCCGGCCTCCAGCCGTTCAGGTATCTCTGCACTCCTGTCTGACAGCCTGCTCCTGAACCACGGTATGCATACTTCTCATTGACTGTGCTGGTGTATTGCATATCTTGCTGGACTGAGTTGTTCTCCCCTGGAGTTTTACTATCCGCTGAGACTATTGCCATCATTTGACTGTGTTACCTTTTGCCGGATAGTTCCTGTGACTTTGTATTATTGTGCAGTGCTGTTCAGTTATTACTATATTGTGCATATCATCGTGGGATCAAGTTCAGTGTGCCCGTGTATACTCTGTATTGCAGTTCTCTCCCCGTGCTCCTCCTCACATATATATTCAGTGGTACAACTTTCTAGAGGCAGACCACTGATCCCTGTTTCCCGAGTCACCTGTTTCTAGTATCCTTTCACATAGCAGTGGTACAACTTGCTAACGCAGACCACTGACTTCCCGGATACCTCCACCTGGATTCCATTCCTTCACATAGACAGCGGTACAACTTGCTATACGCAGACCGCTGACTCTCATCACCTCCCCGTTGCTGCTGGACATTCCTGCTCACTATAGCAGTGGTACAACTTGCTACCGCAGACCACTGACTACCCTCACGTGTCCTTTGTCCATTCAGTTCCTCGTGTACTACTATCTGTATATTACCAGTGCTGCTAGTCATAGACTTTCCTCGAGCATTCTCTACCATCTGTCTCCTGTTCCGTGATCACCCCGCTACCAGAGTACCATATTACCATCTATACTACTTTGGTAAGTCCATCACCTGGTGATCCCTGGGTAAAGACTCCTAGTGCCCGTGACACAATTAAAGCAATTACATGCAATTCATGTCCGAGAGCAAATGACACTTAGCCTGTCAACATTTTGACAGGTAGAATGGGGGAGGAAGGGGGCGGAATAACACAGGTCATGACCAGTAAGGGGGGTTCTGACACAAATGAGGTTGATTCAAGTCCAGGGTTTCTCGTAAGTACGTCTGGTTTCACCCATATGATTTGCACCAGCTACAGGTCAGGTGTAAGTGACAACTGTTAGTAATGACTGACACAGCATAGTCTTTGTATTATAAACTACACGTATAGGTACACATTGATTGTACAGTATGCTTTAAATTTATTTATGTATTTAATGTAAAAAAAATATATATATATATATGTATATATATATATATATATATATATATGTATATATATATATATATATATATATATATATATATATATATATATAAATTTAGTTTACTATATCATTTTTTTTTTTTAATTGTGGTTTTATTATTTGCCAAACAAGCGCTCCCTCTGATAGGGGAAGAGATTTCGGGATTCTGCCACAAGACCCAGGGTTTGTCTGATCTCCCCTAAAATAGATTGAACAAATTTAATAATAAGTAGGGAATGGGGCACATTGGGTTTGGGTATAGATTAGGGAAGGGTAGGGAATATAAGTAGAGAATGTTTATGTTAATTTGCTATGATTACTTTCTTCTTTTTAGCCTTGCAAGAAATAAGTGTGTCTTCTGGACCCGCAAAAAACATATACAAGTCAATACAGTTGGTGGTGTTCATTAAATCTCAGGGTTATGTCACAAATAACTATAATCACCAGTTTCATCACTAAATCAACAAATCAACAGTGTGCTTGTGTATATCAGGGTATCTGGGTTTTAATTAAAATGCCAATTTAAAATGTTTTTAAGTCCCATGCAATCGATCCTTAAGCAGTTGCAGGTAAGTCAATAGTCTCCTATTGATATGTGCGGCTCTATTTGCCAGGAGCGGCTCTTCACTTTAGCGTTGTTTAAATTGCTTCCTAGATACACCTCCTTAATCTTGTGACAGGTGTACATAAAAGTGAAGGAGAGGAGTAGGAACGTTTTTCGTTTGTTAGTCAAATATAGTTAAAACACTCACATTTAGGAGAGTAAATACAAGTCAATGTATAAAGGTGCCGCTCCCGATGGTTGATGTAAGAGTGTATGGTGTGTCTCCTGCCAACCTACGCGTTTTGCCAAGAGATGACTTCATCAGGGGATGGCTTTTTTTGCCAGTTACATGATCATGTAATAGTCCATTGTACCAATCAGATGCTTTCCTTGCCTAATGTATCGCTCTGTATCAATGTTCTTATACCTTTGTCAGCTGTCAATCAAACACTTTCTTAAGCGTAATCATAGCGATGTTACATTGCTTGAGAGAGCTTAATAACATGCTCCAGTATCATTCGCATATGTTAGTTAAGTTTCTTTACACAAAGTCACGGTGATGTTACAATCATTGGATAAAGAAGTCACTATAGTTCAGAAATCACTGATTTGATTATATATAACTTCCCTAATTGCTTCAGGTTATAACTAACTTATATAAGTCTATGTGTTCAGTTATTGATAACAGTAAGTGATCCTGAATTCCATTGTTAACACATTGTTGTTCTAGTAATTGTGAGATATCATTTAAAATATTACATCAATAAAATTATAAATTCTTCTTTGAAAATAATAAATACATAAGATATCTTCATGCAGTATAGTAATTTATCACTATATAGAAGTGTATATATAATAAATAATAGCATCAATTAGTTACTTAACGAATCAATAAATTTCTTGGTGTAAGGTGTAATGTGGGCAATTTAAATTCTAATAAGTAAATAAATTAAAAACAGTCACACGGCAAGGTTTATACCTCCTGGTTAGGATACATAGTGGCAGTAAAAATGAATCTGTTGCCGTAGATTCTATATTTGTTTCAAACCTTACTAATCAAAGTCTCATCACTGACCTTGCAGACCTTGCAAAAGCAAATTGCTCATTCCTTCTGCTCTGGTTGGCACCCAAGGGTAGGAGCCTGTTCATCATATCGTCATGCTTCAGAGAGCGGTTTCGTCCTGTTGAACATTATAAAGTATTATGGGGCACATTTATCATTAATCGGCAAAAGTGAGAAATAGTTATCAATCCTTATCGCAAGGATAAGGATTGAACTATTTCTCACATTTATTAAAAAGGGAACTGCTGTTTCTGTGATAGAAAAAATCACACTTACCCCCCTCTTCGGATGCGCTGACTCGGGATCTCCTCTTCGTTCCTCTTCTTCCTTCAATTGCGCATGTGCAGTGCACATGCGCACAAAGTCCCCACTCTGTTTCTGCAACTATCGTTGCAGAGAGAGCGCGATGAGTGACAGGGAGGGATCATGTGATCCCTCCACACATGCGCTGTCCAGCTCTGCTCTTCGGAGCAGAGCTGACAGCAGTGAATTTCTTCAATTCTGATAATGTACGCCAGCTTCAGCTGGTACATTATCAAGACAAGTTCCCAAAAAAAAAAAAATTTCGGGACTTGTTAGATTGCGGCCAGAAGCAGTCACCATTCTGTTGAATGGTTACTGCTCGCAAAAACTATCAGGAGTGCAAAGTAGCAGATATCCATGATATCTGCTGTGATGCACCTTTAATAAATTTGCGGAGGGCACATCGGGACTTTAATTCCACGGTAAGTGCACAATAGTGCACTACCGTGATTTGTTAAATATGCCCCTATGTGAGAACCCACCTAACTCAAGTGGTTCTTTTCACTCTCTGTCGTTCACGAGACTTCGGGTGGATATGAAGGCTAAATTCTTCCACTTCATCTCTCCTCATACTCTGCTATGGATCTCAATCCAGCAATGGCCCTCTGCTACTTCCTGCTACATGATTCTCCCTCGATATTTGGGATTATAGCACCAATACATATCGATTAATTAGCAACCCCTCTTTTATGACCCCACTGTGGGATAACTCAGCTTTCCCCCTAGAATATCCCATAACTCTTTTAAGATTTGGTCTCACCAAAATATTACACTTTGTCAGACACTGCCCCCATGAAGATCTTCCCTGACTTTGTGGACCTCCATTGACTCTTTAGTATTCCTCACGATAGTTTTTACCAGTTCCTCCAGCTGAGACACTGTAATCATATTGTAGCTACGGTGGCTTTATCTCCACTTTCTATCGCCTTTTTATAGCGCATCGTCAACCTGATAAGGATCGCTATTAACTCAGAGGGAAGAGGACATAGGAGAAGTTCTTAATGTAGAGGAAAGGTTGAAAATCAGAGTGAAGGTCTCAGAGCTCTATCAGTGTACAAACTGAAGAAATTACCTAAAAATTATTCTACAGATGGTACTTGATACCTACCTGCCTACATGCAATCTACCCCGATTTTTCCAACCCACATCTGTTAAATTTCAGGGGTAAATAAGCAAATGGATGCCCCCTTCCTTTACCACAATGTAACTAAAATATAATACGTAAAATGTATGTATTTTTTGCAGAGTGGAATAAGCAGAGCTTGAGTAAGGCTTTAGGCCCCCATAATCTATCACGGCTCTGGCTCTCCGCGTCTTCCACGCCAGGCTAACACGCGGTAGGAAAATACAAACCCATCCTTAATGTAAAATCAAGCTTCCTTTAACTGAAATTCTGCTCCACTTGGCTGTTTAAAAGGGTCACGGCAATTTTTGACACTCATTTCAGTTTCTTTAAAACCAGAACTGTTTATTAGATCGGAGGCATGAACTAGCGCTACTGAGGGTGAAGATGTGGAAGGGGGAGGGTGCGGTCACGCCTGCGCCAGTCGCCGTCCTTGTTTCTCTGACTCGCTTATCCATAAATGCCCGTCCCGAGGAGAACCAATCATGTGTAAGGATAATGCCACGTTGTTATTCGTCAATATGCAGAATATCTCTTCCAATGTGATGTCTAGAAAAATGACAACAAAATAATGCTCTCTGTATGATGATAATGAAACTTATAGATCCCCTGATGTAGGTGAGAAATATAGCCTTCAAACTTTACTTGGTGATATCCAAATTCATTCGTCCATGGTGACTGAAAACCAGTGAGAGTTGGCAGCAACTGTGACTCAAATAGCGTCCGATAAAAAAAGTCGCCATTGCGGGCATTGGTAACACTGCAAGATACATGCCGGTCTGTACCGATAGAATATGCGCCTAGTTACGCCAGGCGAACGTCACATACACTTATGCCCACCTTTATAACCATTTGCAAAATACATAACCACTATTAGGCATCAGTTCAAAAACCTCTGTAATCCAGGAGAAACAACTGGTTGTCTAACATGCATGAAAAAGAATTGTTTAAATACGTGCACAAGAGTGTGTTGTGTAGACGTCGCTGTTTATTTTGCGGTAATGAAGAGCATTTAGTTAATGATGAACCCTTAAACCTGGCCTTATGGACTGAAAGAGGGTCAGAAACTGCACAATGTTTACTTAGAGTTAATGTTTCACAACATATTAAAAAGTTCTATTGTGATAATAGTTCACCTTTAAATATATATGGTTACAGGAGAATACTTGTACTGTGCAACGATGAGATTATGTATCAACAGTAAATTAAATGAACAAAGTGGACCATAGTTTTCAGATAACACTTAGGACTCATTTTGCTGTTCCGTATAATGCACTTAGCGTCCGTTTGAGTGACAGTTCCCAGGACATAAATAAAAATCAATTTGTCATTTTAAAAGATGAGTAGAACCCTTTAGGGTGCATTGTGTATTAAAATGGTTTCTCTGCTTTCATTTCCAGATCTCTGACCTGTTATGTCTGAGTGGTTTGGAAGGGTGATGAGGATGTGTTGTGGATCGTTTCGGCAATCATCATTCTGTATCAGTTTGTGTATTTTGAAAATCAAAGAATTCTTCATCTACAAAAATTAAAACATGTAACATATGTTTCACATGACAATCCTAATCAACACCTTATCGAGAACAGATCTGACCATGTTACTCTCTTTATGTAAGTTTATAATATGATTTGTATTAAAAGAAGAAAAAGCATTAGTGAATGAACAAATAATTTGTAAAGGAGGAGGGCGCAAATTAATTTTTTGCAGGGGGGGGGGGGGGGGGCGCCAGACATGCTACCACCGGCCCTGAATGTATTAGAAAACATGTATTTATTATGTTATTAAGTTGTATACAAATAGAGTAATGCCACTTCTGCATTGAGTACTAACGCATCCTTGCTTACGCTAATCTTCTCTCAGGTGTATATACACACACTGGTACATCTAGCACACACCTGCCATAAGTACTACCCTTATCGAACTATGTATCCGACTTGTTGAAGTTTAATAGTTGGATGAAGGTGCTATTCGATATTTTCTGTACAATACAAACAGTTGCAATGTGATTAGTAAGCAAAGGATTATTATTCCAAATAACAACATGCAAATAAGTTTAACCTATTTATTTTAGTTTATATAAAATATAAAGTGGTAAAGAGGGTAAATAATGTTTGCAATGTACAAATTACATTGAGTTTGGTATCATTCTGTTCAGAATTGCATGAGAACGTTTCTGGTATTATCATCATCATCAGCATTTATTTATATAGCGCCACAGATTCCACAGCGCTGTACAGAGAACTACTTCTCATCAGTCCCTGCCCCATTGGAGCTTACAGTCTAAATTCCCTAACATACACACACTGACAGACAGAAAGAGAGAGAGAGACTAGGGTCAATTTTGATAGCAGCCAATTAACCTACTAGTGTGTTTTTGGAGTTTTGGTATTATTTATGTAGCATTCGCACTTTTCGAATGCTAGTTATAAATAATATAACTTTTTTCATACAAAAAATAGCCAGCTCACAGGAATAATAAAAAACAGTTTATACTGGTCTAGAGGCGGGAATCTGAAGAAAGACACCTGGCAATCTCAAGGAACGATGACCAGAGGAATCCACAAATGCCACGTTGAGTCCTTGGGAGATCATGATCCATCAACCTAGGAATGAAGACTACTGTAACTGCGTATCTTTGTGCTGTCACTGTTTTTTGCAACTGTACAGTGTTCAAATTGTTGAGCCCTGGCTTTGGAAACCAGAACGTACTGATAGAAGCTTGTGCTAGTACTAACAAGCACATGTGTACGAGTACCAAACTTCGTGTTGTGATACTTCGCATCGGATAACTTTTATTGGTAACGATAGTTACTGTCATAACAGACTCTACATACTGATGCAAGTGTGCTTTTTCTTGCATCACTTCCTGCAGTCGTGGCCTAAAGTTTTGCTAATGACACAATTATTATTTTTCACAAAGTCTGCTGCCTCAGTTTTTATGATGGCAATTTGCATATACTCCAGAATGTCATGAAGAGTGATCAGATGAATTTTAATTTATTTTAAAGTCCCTCTTTGCCATGACAATTAACTTTATCCCAAAAATAACATTTCCACTGCATTTTAGCCCTGCCACAAAACGACCAGCTGACATCAGGTCAGTGATTCTACAGTGTTTACGAGGACAAGGTTGGAGATCACTCTGTCATGCTGATTGAGTTAGAATAACAGACTGGAAGCTTTAAAAGGAGGGTGGTGCTTAAAGACATTATTTTTCCTCTGTTAACCATGGTTATCTGCAAGGAAACACAAGCAGTCATCATTGTTTTGCACAAAAAGGGCTTCACAGGCAAGGATAGTGCTGATAGTAAGATTTCCCCTAAATCAACCATTTATTGGATCATCAAGAACTTCAAGGAGAGAGGTTCAATAGTTGTGAAGAAGGCTTCAGGGAGCCCAAGAACGTTCAGCAAGCGCCAGGACCATCTCCTAAAGTTGATTCAGCTGTGTGATCGGGGAACCACCAGTGCAGAGCTTGCTCGGGATTGGCAGCAGGCCGGTGTGAGTGCATCTGCACGCACAGAGAGGCAAAGACTTTTGGAGGATGGCCTGGTGTCAAGAAGGCCAGCAAAGAAGTCACTTCTCTGCAGGAAAAACATCAGAGACAGACTGATATACAGGGATTGGACTGCTGAGGACTGGGGTAAAGTCATTTTCTCTGATGAATTCCCTTTCAGACTGTTTGAGGCATCTGAAACACTTGTTCGGAGAAGGAAAGGTGAGCGCTACCATCAATCCTGTGTCATAACAACAGTAAAGCATCCTGAGATCATTCATGTGTGGGGTTACTTCTCAGCCAAGGGAGTGGGCTCACTCACAATTTTGCCTAAGAACACAGCCATGAATAAAGAATGGTACCAAAACATCCTCCAAGAGCAACTTCCCCAACCATCCAAGAACAGTTTGGTGATGAACAATGCCTTTTCCAGCATGATGGTGCTCCTTGCCATAAGGCAAAAGTGATAAATAAGGGGTTCGGGGATCAACACATCGAAATTTTGGGTCCATGGCAAGGAATCTCCCCAGACCTTAATCCCATTGAGAACTTGTGGTCAATCCTCAAGAGGCGGATGGACAAACAGAAACCCACAAATTCTGCCAAACTCCAAGCATTGATTAGGCAAGAATGGGCGGCCATCAGTCAGTATGTGGTCCAGAAGCTGATTGACAGCATGCCAGGGCGAACTGCAGAGGTCTTCAAAAAGAAGGGTCAACACTGCAAATATTGACTCTTTGCATTAAGTTATTGTAATTGTCAATAAAAGCCTTTGACACTTATGAAATGCTTGTAATTTTACTTCAGTATACCATAGCAGCATCTGACAAAAAGGTCTAAAGAAACTGAAGCAGCAAACTTTGTGAAAACCAATACTTGTGTCATTCTCAAAACTTTTGGCCATGACTGTACATACTCCAAAGTGGCGTATGCTCCCACCTCTAAATGAGGCGTGATGTGACCAATCAGGTAGGCTTTCTTTCACTTTGTCTTCAGTGCCTGTGGTCATGATGTGATGAATACATGAACAATCCTCACATCCAGGCTGAGCAT
Organism: Mixophyes fleayi; assembly: GCF_038048845.1. Lineage (NCBI taxonomy): Eukaryota > Metazoa > Chordata > Amphibia > Anura > Limnodynastidae > Mixophyes > Mixophyes fleayi. Next base: position 18,698,817 of record NC_134404.1, on the reverse strand, counting down.
GCTTACGTCTCTAGCCATGGTATAAAGTAGGGAAGAATTGGTATCCTTAAAGAATCCTATTAAAAAAGTGTACTGGGTGTGCCCATCCCATGGTGTTACAAGGCAGGGTTTATAGGGATTGAAAAGAGTGCATTAGTCAGGACTAGCAGTGCATGACATACCCGCATAACATAGGAACATAGTTGATGAGGTTGATAAAAAGACACCAGTCCACCAAGTTCAACCTATTTTGGATCTCCTGCGATCCCTATATTATATTTAAAATTGATCCAGATGAAGCAACTGCCAATCTGTTTCCATCGGGTAAAATCCCTCCCGACCTAATATTACAGTCCTATTTCTCCCTGGACCCACTACTATCCTTCATTTTAATTAATGGTCGTATCCCTGGATACACCTTTATGCTAAAAATTTGTCTAACCCTTTCTTAAACATATTGATTGAATCTGCCATCACAATCTTCCCTGGCAGTGAATTCCATATTTTGTCTGCCCTTACTGTAAAGAACCCCTTCCTTTGCTGGTTGTGAATTTCCTCTCCTCTAACCTTAGTGGTGACTGTCTGTCTTATATCCTGTGTATAGTCCATGGGGTAAAAAGTTTGAATGAAAGTTCTCTGTATTGATCCTTAATGTATTTGTACATAGTAATCATATCTCCTCTTAGAAGCTTCTTTTCTAAAGTAAACATGCCTAAACTGGCTAACCTATCCTCATAACTTAATGACTGCATACCCTTTATCAATTTTGTCACCCTTCTCTGAACCCTTTCTAGTTCCAAAATGTATTTTATTATAGAGTGCTGCCCAGAACTGTACTCCGTATTCAAGATGAGGTCTTACAAATGATTTATATAGTGGAAAAAATACACTTCCCTTGCATCTATATCCATTTTTTTGCATGCCAATACTTTATTGGCTTTTTCAGCTGCTGCTTGACATTGAGCACTATTGCTAAGTCTACTGTCTACAGGCAAGACTCAACTCAGCAGCCTATTAGTAACATTTAAAGGTAATAAAAGGGCAGGTGGCACAGTGACCCAGCCCAAAGTAGCCCACTATGGGACTTGCCCGGGGTTCAGATGCCCTCCAGCCCAGCCTGCCCCTGGTGACATGTGAACAGCTAGGCATCCGCGGAGATTAAACAAGAAGAATTGAGGTAGTTTTGACTAAGCAGAAAAGCATGAAGTAGGAGATTGGGATACCAAGTGATAGGTGGACACCACACAACCTGAATAGAAGTGACTTTGACAACAGACCTGAGCATCATATAAGAGAGAGGGTTTTAGTTGAAGTTTATATATATAAATCATGCATTCAGTAGAGGTAGCGGCAGCACGCCAAACAATTTCAGGTGGGAGGAAAAGTGTGGATAGCTCTAGAACAAACGGCAGCTTTTAGGCAGCAGGGAGAGATAATAGCCGAAGGCCGGGGATCTACTGTTCTGGTGCTTCTTACTTTTTTCTACAATGGTTGGTTGCTATAGTGTGATTGGACAACACAGTGAAAACTTGTGGCTCCAAGTCACCACAGAGTCGGATAAAGAGAAACATCTTTCCAATGGTTGGACTTGGGATGGTTTTGTGTTAGCAAGCCCTTCAGAAACCATAGGGTGGGTAACAGTTATCTGGGTTTCTTTCCATCCATCAGTCACCGGCCTCTAATGACCACGTCTACCGGTGTCACCGGCCACTAGACACTCAGAGACTGCAAATACCAACTGCGCAATAGTTGTAGACGGATAGTCTACAACACCAGGCTCCTTCATGGCACCTAGAATTGCTTACTTCTGGGTGGCTGCTATAGCTGCTACAGCGCCTCTTTGCTGTGGGTTGGCTGGTACCTCCTGACCACATACCACGGATCAGGATTGATGAGTACCGGGCAGAGCATTGACACAGAGATGCTGAGTTCAATGCAGGACAGTCGGGGAAGGTATTAGAGTGTTAGCCCTTATCTATTAGTCACAGATTACAGCAGAAAACAGGCATCAGGCAGATTCTTGAAAGCAGTGATGGTTTATTGCTCTTAAATGGTTCTTCTAGGAACCATTACACACTAGTTTGAGGTACTAGTGATCAAATCATTTACATGGGAACTCCTTTCTTAAAAGATGTAATAGAGACAAGTTGCCTCCAAGCTGGCACACCTCAGGAATCAATACACATACAATGCAAAAATCAATACATTTATAATTATACACAACAGGGGCATTGTGCCACTAATATAAATCAATTTATTCAGTGATGATTAAGGCTGATTTTAGTGTTTCTGTGACAGCATCAGTTGAGGAAGCTTCCTATGGCAGCTTTAACAATAAAACACAACAACCCCTGATGTGGCGCCTAAATAAAAATAATTAACAAACAAAAATGAACCAAAAGGTCAAGCTGCTACAATAACCAAGGGGGCTGCAACCAACCTGTGTAAAATCCAATAAACAAAAAAAAAACAGATTGCAGCGTTAAAAACCTAACTGGCTTGAAATAAAAAATAATGTATGGTTAAACAAAACCTGAGGTCACGGATCATCATATATAAATATAATTTATTAATAACAAATATGTAAGATAAAACACAACTAACCAGCTTAAAATAATACTGATACACATAAGCATTAAATGGAACTACCCCCATGAAACATATCACAGTGCACTGTGATGTAACATGTAAAAAATATACACATGTGCGCTACTGAAAATGATAGAAATGACAGCTGTCCAAATTGTAGCAAAAAAAGATGGCAGTAAAAAGATCGTTCCACAGTGGTAAAAAGTGCTAGCTAGTGCCCCAAATCATCATCATCATCACCATCTATTTATATAGCGCCACTAATTCCACAGCGCTGTACAGAAAACTCATTCACATCAGTCCCTGCCCCATTGGAGCTTACAGTCTAAATTCCCAAACACACACACACAGACACACACACACACACACACACACACACACACACACAGAGACTAAGGTCAATTTTGATAGCAGACGATTAACCTAGTAGTATGTTTTTGGAGTCATAAATGTCAATGATCTAAGTACGGTGAATCATATCTGGACAGATAGCCATAAATTCATATGAGAGTGATCTATATATATTTTGGTGTAGTGTTCAAATAGAACATATAAACTTATGCTCAAGCTCTAATGATGTATCTTCAGAAACATATTGTTACCTCCATCTGTATCTTGTATGGAATCCTGGTAACATTCTGATCAAAGGGAGACTCGATATATATTGTGTGTTTTAGAGCTCTCTAACCATAGAATAAAGATGCAACATAAGGCACATAGTGGTACCGCTTCTCATAACCTGCAACAAAGTGCAGACTCAGCCCAGATGTCCCCACCTAGGTGTCGCTGACAAATCCAACGACTTGGGTCAGCTCCCTCCGTAGCCGATATACGATACTCCTTAGGATATAACCTTACAAAGTTACAATCTCTCGTAGATGTAGAGCTTTTCAACATGCAATTGGAGACTGGAGGTTGAAATATAGCTGCACGCGGCTCACAACTGCGTGTGGAACTATCCCAGCTTACTTTTCCTTAATATTGTCTGGATGTAGACTCGTACTTAGCCGATCAGATACAGAGAAATGCTGTACACCAAAAAGAGGCACTCTTCACTGGATCCGGATTTGTATTCACCGCACTGCATCCACTCCTGTGGCTATAAGCAGGAATTCGAAAAATGACAATGTAGCACATATTCCACAAGTTTTGAAGTGGTTCAAATAAGGGTAAACTGGATAGAAGTGGACAACTAAAATAGTAGCCCTGTACCCCTAACGCGTTTCATTACAAGAGTAACTTCATCAGAGGGAATTATCATGTTCACACAGGGCTCATAGGAGCCTTATATACACTTAAGCCTTCATTTAACCAATCATTAGTTTAATTCAGAATGACTGATGATACGTGACCACATCAAAATATATAGGAAATAAGAGGTGAATCCTACTAAAGAAAAACCTTTCTCAGCATTCCATATTTAACTCTATGTTGCCGGAAAAGGAACAAATGTATAATACCATCTTATAACCTTCTTTCTATCTTCTCCCAATCTGGAGATGTAAAGAAAATAATATAATAATATAAATAATAATAATAATAATAATAATAATAATAATAATAATAATAATAATAATAATAATAATATAAATAATAAATAGTAATAATAAATAAATAATAATAATAAATAATAATAAAAATAAAATAATAATAATATTAATAATATTAATAAATAGTAATAATAAATAAATAATAATAATATAAATAATATAATAATAAATAAAACAATATACAATACATTTACAATGATACTCAACAGGCGCATGGTGCCACTAATTATAAATTTATTCAGTGATCCGGGCACAGGCTGAGTTTAGTGTTTCTGTGACAGCATCAGTTGAGGAAGCTTCCTGTGGCAGCTTTAAGCCATAAGCCCTGCAGCATCATAGCTTCATGTTAGTGCTAACTTACTTGCAAATATACTTATACCCAGACTAAAATGGAAACATTTCTTTTGGTCCGCTTGTACTTGAATACGGGCGGAAGTGTGTGCAAGTTACCTGCGATTTTAAAAAACATAAGTTGCGTTCACTTTGTGTTCCTTCATGAATCAGGCCCACTGTAAGGACTCATTGATCAACAGATACCCAGAACCTTCACAGAAAGACTTAGATCGAAGGGAGAAGAATCCTGTGGACAAATATAAACTCTTGCGCTAAGTATTAGCCGCTGGTTGCACGGCTTTCCCTGCCGACTGTGCCGACTGTGCCGCCTCTGAATAGGGAAAAAGAGAGTTAGACAAACAATACAAATCAAACAAAATTAACAGTCAAAAAAAAAATAAGATAGGAAAAAGTTTAACCCCTGAAAGTAAATGTGATAAAACCTACAAACCAGGCATTTAAGTGCATTCATCCCTATACAGGTCTTCATTGATCATAAACACCAAACGACTGATATTCTCCCTCTGCACGTTCACCTTCGGCCCCTTATAATAAAGGTAATTACTTAATACCTGAAATAAGACAATTATATGCGTAGTGGCAGATTCAACACTATGAAAACAATCACAACAACATGAAGACAATTGAGATCCCCCCATGTAAGCAGCAAGTAAGGCGTAACACGGTGTGCCTGCCTTGATAATGCGGAATTACAAATTATTATGGACAGCTCCATGGACTTATTTAGAATATGAGCTTTATTTGGACATGGTTTCAAGCATAAATGGATTGCAAGCTTCTAAGATCAGAAGAAGACATCTGTTGGTAATTTTTTTGTATTTTTTATTTTTAATAAACAGATGTGGTTATAAAGAGGGTGTTGTGTTTTATTTTAGGGGTTTTATTATTTTTATTAAAATAATGTGATTTTAAAGAGGGTGTGGTGGTTCATTTAACATTTGCCTTTGTGATTGGGCAGCACAGTGGCCTAGTGGTTAGCACTTCTGCCTCACAGCACTGGGGTCATGAGTTCGATTCATGACCATGGCCTTATCCGTGAGATGTTTGTATGTTCTCCCCGTGTTTGCGTGGGTTTCCTCCGGGTGCTCCGATTTCCTCCCACACTCCAAAAACATACTGGTAGGTTAATTGGCTGCTAACAAAATTGTCCCTAGTCTGTGTGTCTGTGTCTGTGTGTGTGTATTAGGGAATTTAGACTGTAAGTTCCAATGGGGCAGGGACTGATGTGAATGAGTTCTCTGTACAGCCAGGCCCGGCGCTCCCATTAGGCAAGGTTAGGCACTTGCCTAGGGCGCCGGGCTCTGGAGGGCGCCACTAGAATGTAAATTACTTTAAAACTGTGTGGCGACCACTGACCATACCTGTCACGGCTGTCACACAGCATTCAGATGCACGGGGGAGGGGGGAGAGGCTATTGCTCACCACCGCCGCCTCTCTGCTCCGTCTCCTCCCCTCCACTTACTAGTGTCAGTGAGTGGAGGGGAGGGGAGGAGACGGAGCAGAGAGGCGGCGGTGGTGAGGTAAGGAAAGACGGGGTGAGGGGGGAGGAGGGCGCCGATTTTTGCGGGGGGGGGGGAATTTTTTCATGGACCCTAGCACCGGCCCTGTGTACAGCGTTGCAGAATTAGTGGCGCTATATAAATAATTGATGATGATGATGGTGCTAGAGGTTGCAGCAAGCCACAGGTGTCAGGGCATGTTGGCACTTGTAGTTCTACAAGCACCAGCATACCTGAACTGTTAATGGCTGGCTGGGACTTGTAGTTTTACAAACTAAAATGGTGTTTTCCTTATTTTTACTACTTTCTTGTGCCGCTATTACCCTACACCCACCTCCCCAAGGGTGTAGGAAGGGTCCTAGTGCTTTCAGCACTGGGCTAGGTATTTCTAGAGTCTGCACAATGTTTTGTGGATTCCATGTCCTTAGGGAATCCAGCCCACTGCTGAACAGCCTGGGGTTAGTTGTCATTATGGCAGGGAGACCAACTGCCGCGTGTCCCCCTGCTATAGTGCCATAAACCTGGCTGGTTTGCCTAGTGCTTGTTGCGTTGAAATGGGGGAGAGACCCCATGTATTTTTTTCTCGATTTCGGCGCAACCAGCAGTAGGCTGGCAGAGCTAGGGTTAATAGTCTTTAGAGGGCGGGACCCCACATTTAAAAAAAAAAAAAAAAAAAAAATCATTTGATTTTTAGATTACAGAGCCTCCGTGTCCTGGGGTTGTATAGCCCAGCACTGTAACAGTGATGTGTTCGCTAATCTCGTCTCTAGAAAGTAGCGTGTTGTATCTTACGATTTTTAATTGAATGTCAGGCGGGTTTGCAAAATCGCAGCATCATTCATTTGCCGATTTGTATAGCTAGAGTGGGGAAAAATTGGGACTGCGATTTGAAACAATTTTTGAGAATGACGATTTTGAAAGAAACTCACCTCCGGAGATTTTACATCAAATCGCCGTTTAATACATTGGCGAGTTTAAACTCGCTCGAGAAAATCGCAGCTTGATATATTTACTCCTGGGTCTTTTACTGGTTATGTTTTATGCTTTGTTAACATTTAACACAGCAAAGCAATTTCCATGAACACCTTGCTTCTGAGATCTAGGAGCACTAAGCATTATGGAGGACAATAGTAATATATATGAAATAACTGGTGTGTTTATTGTGATAAGACGAGGTATTAATCTCATCTCAACCAGTCTGCACCTCGCTTCTCACAAAGGGCACATTTATCACCCACCACAAAAGATGAAAAATAGTTTTCAATCCTTATCGCATTGATAAGGATTGAACTATTTCTCATATTTATTAAAAAATCTCCACAGGAACAGCCGTTCCGAAAAACGTCTGTTCCTGTGTAGTGTAACACTTACCTTTACACTAGCTCTTCACCTGAGGTCTTGATTGCCGATCTGGTTTCCTGCTTTGAATCCCTGTGCGCGTGCACTGATCGAAAAATTGGGCATGCGCACAGAGAACCCTACTGTGCAGAGTGGAGAGCGAACAGTGGTCATGTGACATGGAGGGATCACATGATCCCTCTGCACATGCGCTGTCCGGCTCTGCTCTTGGGAGCAGAGCTGGACAAAAATGAAAAGTAAAGAAAAGACCATTTCCGATGACGTATGCCAACTGCAGCTGGTGTACATTAACATAACAAGTTTCCGAAAAAAAATCTCTTTTTCGGAACTTGTTAGATTGCGGCAGGGAGCAGCCCCCATACTATTTGATAGTGACTGCTTAGAAAAACGATACAGAATGCAAAGCAGCAGATATCCACGATATCTGCTGCGATGCAACAATCATACATTTCAAGGATCCTCCTAAGTGCGCCAGAATCACGGTAAGTGTCCTTTAATTAGTGTACACTGTTTGATAAATAGGCCCCAAAGTGTGGACTATACAAACAAATGCTTTTTCTAGCACTCTGGTTCCCCATATTTGTCAATCATTTGTCTATATTGTTTTTATAAGTGGCAATATGTCTGGTAGCTTGGCTTTCTTATCTCGTGTATAATTGCAGACTAACCAATTGTCTCAGTCTAGGCAGAAGGATTATTGTCCACCAAATTTCTCTATGAATGTATATCAAACTAGGGGGTCTAATGTCCTTTGTTTAGCTGTGTGTCTGTATGTGTTAAGATAGGAAAAAATGTCCACAGTTAGAGGTCTTTGTATAATTTCAGATGACTACATTGTGTATTTAAATGTAATGTGTCTGGATTGTAATCTCTCCTGTTTAAGTAAACTCTGCTGTATAACTATAGAACAATTCATGCCCCTAATTATATCATGAGCAAATCATCTGCTATCTGTGACAAGGTAAACACAGGAAAGGGCCAATCAGGTAGGTCCTGGAACTGCTCAGCAGGCCGTTTCTGCCTTTAAAAGACAGCTCCCCAAAACAGCAAATTGGCAGTGACAGCTGAAGTCAGACTGGTGTTAAGATTTTGTTTTCCTCCATTCGGCAGGGGAAGGACAATCGGTCCCTGGAGTACTGCCTTTGTCATGATCTGTTTCCATGATCTATTTCCAGGTCTTGGGGAACTGTGTGTCCTCCAAAAGTGACCCGGGATTGCTGCCTTGCTGGTAGCCGAAAAGGAGAGAGCTTCTGCATCACAGGGAAAGCTTGAATGGGCAACAGCCCCTGAGAGTGGCTAGGATACTGGTGAAGTGTTTTCATTATACTCTGTATATTGTCTGTGCCAGACTGTAGTGTGATTTGTTGCGGGTTGTTATTTAAATATTATTATTGCTGTTTGGTGCAACCATTTTGTTAAATAAAAATGTATTTATTTTAATTAGGTCTTGAACACTACAGTCTGTGGTATAGTTGCTTGGGTACCTGTAACCAGTAGATAAGAGCTGCAAAAGGATCCAAGGGCGACAAGGGTAGGAGTGTTCACCCTCCGGGCAGTGCAGAATAATGGGCTTTGTCCCACAAGGGGATTACAGAGAAGGCTAGAATTATGGTACACCTAGATGCGATGTTAGTGCGGGTTGGTACACCCAAACATGGAGGTTCCGGTGCCAGGACTTCAGTAAAAGACGTAAATGAAGAACAGTCTGAGTTTTGGGTGGGGGTGAGTTCATGTACCCTACTAGCAGTACTGAGTGAGAAGACCGGTAGCACACAGAGCCCAACACAGGGGCTCCACGGAAGCACAAATGAAGGCCATTGTACCGGATGGACCTTATACCGTTTCAGAGGTACTAAGTGAAGTGAGAGCATGACAGAATCCTGCCGCAGATACTGTTCAGGGCCCGGAAGCCCTAGGAGCAGAGTGCGTGGTAGTGGATTCCAGCTACACCATGTATGAGAGTGGGTAGAAGCCCACTGAGGAAGTGTGACTCCGACAATAGGTTGGGTCTATGGTCCACCTACAGAGAGGCTTGGCATCAAGTTCATGCTCCCAGTCAGCAGCATGAGATTTTGAGCCAAGGCCTTGAGATTTGAGAACAATTGGTGGGTCCCAGCCCCACCGAGTACGCAGAGGTATGTCATAACCCCACAGGAAGTATAATGGATCCCAGCCCCACAGCGATTACAGTGGGTATCAGTTTCACCATAAAGATGGCCCACAACAAGGGACAAAAGTGTTATAGGTCTTCAGGGGAGATGGTGGTCGTAAATGGAAGCACTCCTGTAAGGCTCTAAAATGTTGAACTGTCACCTTCACCATTACATAACGAGTTTCCGTATCCATGGGAGCACTTCATTGATGTCTAAGCAGAGAGAGATTGAGTCGACAACCTGGAGATGATGAGAGCCCTCATGGATACCTTCTTGCAGTGCAAAGAGGATGCTATAAACCAAGGTCTGAACGAAGAACCTAAGTGGAAGATGGTCGTTAAATCGATCACCTAGCAGTTATGCCAGCTGTCTCGAGAGACCCCAGCTCCTGCTTCAGAAAATCAGAGCTTACAGAATCAGTGTTTATAGGGAAAACTAGATGAAACAATGTTGAATCCCAGCACTCACACCCAACAATTCGGCCAGGCTACCGATGGGCCCATCACCCGCACAGAAGCAAATGAGTTGGGCATCAATCCTGATAGATCCTTTGGTAGGGAGGACCAGGACAAGTTAGTAGCTGAATGTCAGCTGTGTGGTGTTTCCGATCACTAACAGGATTGTAGAGAACTCATCCAGGACCATAACTGCGATCAAAAAAATCCGGTCAAGGCTTTCAGCAAATACCGAATGTGGATTGTTTTGCCTGGACCCAAGATGCGTCTCCTGGAGCAGATGGAATGCTTAAAGGACTGTTGTGAACTGGCACATGAAGAAGCATAAGATTGGTGACCTGTTCTACAGCCCAGTCTTTAAATATCATTGCTGATGGGTGGATGCCGAAAGGCAGTTCATCTATGGAGGTCATCCCCAGGGAAAAGATGTCCCTTCCAGCTGATGTCAATATGTGGTCAGCTACAGAGATACACCTTGCTCCTCAGCCAACCTGCCTGGGAAGGACAGCGTCAAAAGTGGATGCTGGAAAGGAGGCAGCTATAGAGGAGAGTCTGTAACCAGCTATACTGCTAACTGCAGGAGGAGGTCAATGAAGAAATGCATGGAGTAGACCTGCCTCTATAACTCCCCAAGAAAGACCATGCTGCTTCTTTCTGTTTGCCGATTTGGAAGACGGTGAGCTGGAGGTTGAGTGCCAGTTCTGGAGGACATTGTGATAGAGAGACTCGAGAAGAGAAGGTCAGAGGGAGACCATTGTGGAAGGGATGCTGCTGCCTAAATTTCCAGTCCCGGGCATCCAGCGCATTTTTTGCACTAAATTCACAACTGACAAGCCAGAACTGGTCTGGAAGGCTGGCATCCAAGGCCAAAGGGTAGTTGCCAGGAGGCACCGTCTACACCAGCTTCATCCCTCAGCCGGGTATGAAGTAACACCGCCATTAGGAGTGGTTGACACAGAATAGACAATGTCCGAGGAGGGCAAGCCGATTGTTCTGAAAGAGGAGTTGACGCCTTTGATGAGACCGGGAAAAATCGTGTGTCATGCTTCTTAGGGGATAAGTTGGACTCTCTTGGTCTGTTGGGATTGATGCTACTTTTCCAAGAGGCGCGGAATCTAACAGTGCAGATGGTTTTCGCCAGGGATCCATGCAAGGAGATTTGAGCTTTGCTGACTCTACACTGCAGGTCGTGGCACTCTAGGGGAGGCCCGACAAGGCCTTGGAGAATGGAGTAGCTAGGAAATAGATGTTGAAATAATGAGGCTGGGTAGAGCGGTGATTGAAAGGATAAAGTCTGTGGAGTAGTACCACTGATATGAAGGAGATGATACACAAGGTGCAATAGTCTGCGGAATGATACACTTGTAGGTAGTAGACACATGCCGATACAGGGAGCCATGTCCTAACAGTACAAGGTAACTGACTAAAAGAACTGGTACCAATGGGAAGTAGGAGGTGCTTGTCATAGTCCATGTAATGAATGGGTGCCTAATGAGAGGAGAGCAGAAGGAATAAAGCATGAATGGATCTGCGCATGTGCGGACTCACAAGGAACATGGCCACAAGGAGAAGCCGCATGGAGCGGTCACGGAGGAGCGAATCGAACCTCAGGCGGGGAACCCAAGAGTCCAGCGTGTGACATCGGGGCAATAACGGTCCAATCCGGTCTATCAGTCAATGGGCCCATTGAATCAACCTGGCCCACTGCACTGTTATTAAATTCCTACCGGTAGTCAGATCCTGCATTGCTTTGTGTCCCAGTAGGGAAGGGGAGGTTGTCACAGGAAGTATAGAACAGCTGGAGCCCCTGTGACATCTCAAAGTCGTGGAATGGGTTAAAATTGGGATGGTCTAAGCCCTATCTAAAATCAAGAGGTAGGATTCTGGTATTGACTGAACACTATCCTAAGCATGTATACACCAGACTTTTTGGCAGGGTAACAGTAGGGGACTTCTGCTGAGGTCACACTCATTCCCCCACCCTTGTCATCAACCAATTTCCCCTTGCCACCAATAAACATCAACTGTGCCCGGAGGGTTGGCCCAGTTATGGGAGACTTGATAAAGGGGACCCCCGGAGGGACCAAGGGGGTTGCTGTTGATTTTTTCTTGCAATGAGGGTGAGCTGTTGAGTTCTATCAATGCCAGAGAAAGCTGTTGGATTTAGAAACCCTGGGATTTAAATTGGGTTTTGAACTTCTTGAGAAGGGATTCATTGGGAGATACTGGTACACAGGATCCCACTAAGCTGGTGGAGAGTTCGCAACACACCTGGGATCATTAAGTTTACAGAACAATCAATCGGGTCGTACCACTGGCCTATCTTTTGGGGCAATTTGAGACTCTTTTGGTGCCGGAGCTCTGAATCTGTTGAGAACTCTGTGGGCTGAGGCTATTGCTGTGGTTTCTTGGGGGGTTTCACTGATACTGGCGATTTTGTTAACACTTGTATATTTGGTGGGGGGGGGTCTATTTTTTATATGTGGAGCACTGTTTGTGTGAATGAAAAGATTATTATCTCTTTCTTGTCTCCTTACCTGTGTGATTCTGTCAACCTAGAGGGCCAAGTACTTAGCGAATTACAATTCTAACAATGGTGTCCTCACATCTCCACCCCTGCCAACAAAGCAACCTATTCCAGACCAAGTTGTAACTATTTCCTTGACTGATCTGCAGATCCACAGCACTATTGAGATGATGGAGTCCACAGAGGCCACAGCCAACCCCATTGTCTTAGAGATACCTAAAGTGGGCTTCAGGCAAGGATGGGTAAGCATGACTGGGCATCCTGGAGACCCAACATTTGCATGCCCCTGGGTGATGTTGAGGTTCAAGAAACAGGAGTCAGACAAGGAATCCCAGGTCTTGACTAGATTTTCCATGGAGGGTCAGTCAGAGGATGCAGTGGGTGATGGAAAATCAGCAGATCCATTGCATTCCCAGGAATTACACGTTTGTCTGCCTATGGACCCTTTTCTGTGTTTTTTTGTGGGTTGGAAGGGCCAATGTAGGATGCTGTTAAGTAACTCTGTTTCCCCATATAGATTTACTGAGTCTTGTGAGTTCCCTGGACACCAACGAGTGGAGAAAGAAATGGGGCTATATGCCCTATTTCCCTTGCCCCTTATACAATCAAGGTGCTCTTTCCACCATGGGATTTATTTAGCCCAATACCCTGTGACACCAGTGAGGAACTTAGGAACTGTAGACTGCGGCCTAAAATTCCCATCTAATGTCTCGGGTTTAGGCAATGCAAGGGCAGGTCCACCAAATGTGGAGAGGCTTACCTCTATGGCCACAGTTTCGCCAGCAGCTCAGAGTGGAAATAGGGAACAGGGAATTTATTTGGGGTATAATAACACTGATAATAAAGTTTACATGCATTTAAATTATCCTCATCCACTGCAAGAGGAGTGTGGGAACAGCCTTAGTGTATCAGCACTGGGTTGGTTAATGCTATGGTGGGGGGGCTGCATTATTTTTTGCAGGCCTGTAGCCCCTAGGAATTTCAGGGCTGCTTGTCGCTATGGTAGAAGGAACAGTGCGTGCTGTGGATTTCCTTGCTATAGTGTCACCAGATCTGATTTTGGCAATTTTGTGCACCCCATTTTGCCAAGACCAACTTAAGCTGGGTGCACAGCGGCTGGTCTAGCTTTTTTTGAAAGGGTCTGTATCGGACTGACTCTACAGGAGCCTCTTGATACACACTGCAAAACGCCATGGTTTTGGTGTCCACTCCTGGTAGTCGCCTCCATAAATTAGTGTGTCTAGGTATGCTAGAAAATCTGAAGAGACCCACTGTAAGAAGGTGTCCCCCGGAGTCTATGAAGACGGCAAAGAAAATAAGGAACTCACTTGTCCTAGGGTCCAACACTGGTAATTCCCTCCTCATTCTTCTTACCGATCCTGGTGCTGGTAACAGCGAATCAACGATGAGTCACTGTCACCAGAGCCCTGACTGTTCCCCTGTGTGGTAATTACGGGAGTCTTCTCTGTCGCGAATATCCGTAGTCCAGCGCCCCCAGGCCCAGAACAAAACAAGGTGTTGGCAATTGGGGTAGAGTGAAGTTTCTCTACTCCTTGCCATTGCCTCAGACACCCTCTCTCTCTCTCTCTCCTTCCCTCCGGTATGCACTGCAGTAACCTGTATGGTTTCTTCCCAAGACTGAGTGTTGAGGGGTCCGTACAACGTGGTTGAACCATTGGGTTTTTAGAGTGTACGCACCCCGTTATTCCACTGTACAGAAGTATAAACGTCACATTAAACATCCAACTTCCTACCTCCAAAATAATAGTACCCCTCCCCCCAGGTATGCTGTAACCTTCTTACTAGTATACACATAGAGAATGTCATACTCCACCCCACACACTACCACCTCTTAGGCTACCTTATTGCTCTTTCTTCCCCCAATAGTTGAGAGGCAAATTAAGCGTCACATTCCCTTCCCATTTACCATTCTGCTCCCTCCAGGGCCTGATTAAGGGTTCAGGGCGCCCTTTGCTAATACGCATGTAGCGCCCCCTCGCCTTCCACCCCAGGCTAATCTGCGTAAGGCAAAAACTAACTTGTCTTTAATTTAACTCTGGCTTCCTTCAGTCCCCCTCCCCCCCAGCTATTTCTGTTTCACTTGGCTTTCATTGGGTCACCAAAATCTATGTAACTCATTCCATTTTCATTCAAATAAGAACTATATAGCAGACCGTAGGCATGAACGAGCGCTACTGAGGGTGAAGGTGTAAAGGGGGAGGGGGCTGTCACGCCTGCGCCTGTCGCCATTCTTGTCTCTCCTACTCGCCTGTCTTCAAGCGCCCGCCCAAAGACAAGTCATTGTCTTCAGCCTTTACCATGGGAATACGTCAAAATTTAAACATTACCATGTTTTTCTTTCATGTTTTCTTTTAACTTTGGCAAACAACTAGTTTTTTAAATTTGAAAATTAATTTCAGTTTATACCTCTTCCTGTCGTGATTTTTCACCCCCAAAAATCTTGTGTAACTCAGAAGTCTTGCATCCCAGGGTGCAAGGGAAAGTGGCATATCATCTCTGTGTCTGTTATCCCAAAGTGGCTTACAAGTAACCTACAATGGCAACAACCTGCTGGCCAAGGTACCTGGTCATTTATAAATATTAAATACACAGTAAGTAGGTATATGATCACAACAATATATATGATAGTTTAGTAAACAAAAACGAAGACTATTATATAATCAGAGGGGAAAAAATGAAAAATTATTACTGCTGGTAGCATTTCTGCAAAGTTGTTTTTAGAAATTACCAAATTTCTGAGGGGGGGAGGACCAAACTAAAAAACCTTTCAAGAGAGTGTAATGTGCTTACAATACTACATTTAAAAGTGCCAATAGCTGCATATTAAGCATACACAATTTCATAAGCCTAGCAACGTAATTTGCAAAGCATAGATGTTTGCTGACATTCACTTTGCATTCGAGATATAAAAATAAATAACATTTACAAACCTCTACAGAACCACTGTCTGACTGCAAAAACCCCCACAAAGAATTGTTCACTCAATCATCTTATATAGCCACAACCAATGGAGGAAGCGGTACCAGCTGTAGAGGCGATTCCACAGTCTTCCAATCAGAAGCGATCAGGTAATTTTGTCAGTCATCATCATCATTATCTGTCTGTCTTTGCACCTGCCCTTTAGTTAGTGTAAGAGATACCCCTCCTAAAAGTCATACATGCGCCTCCATGCTGGTGTGCATGAGACATATTTAAGCACATGTCTGCATGCACACATATGCGTATGGTCTCCTTGTGAGCACGTGCAGAGTGAAAGTGTGAAGCCCATCTGGTATCTAGTGTTGTGATGTGCGCCCACTTACTTGGTGTATCCTGCTTTCCCCCTCCTCTACTGCTCTGGCTATGGTGTAGGTATGGCATCCATCACCAAGGGGTCCCCTGAACACTTAGGGATTTAATCACAGTGACCGTGGAGTGGCTACTAGTGGCGGTGCAGTGTAAGTGTACATTTATACTCAGTTCAAAATGGAATTCAAATTTATTACACCTCTTCCTCCAGCATGATAATCATAACAAACCACCACACAATGCAGAGGGCAAACTTGTCACAGCCACACAATACAGCTGGCAGCCTTGAGACCGCCACCCCAATATAGAGAGCAAAATATGATTTTTATTGATACAAACAAACTGTGCAGTTAATGTGTGAGAACATGATTATCAGCTGTTGGTTATTTTCATACCTCCTCAACACCTCAAATGGCTAAGGGGGAATGTATAAGATTTGTTACATATAACTATTATTTCTTTCTAGTGTTCATACATCTGAGCTGACTTCAAAATACAAATAGTCAAACACAATTAGCTGTCCCAGGTTATTATCTTCATTGAAAAAGTTGGTAATTTTGTTGTAAGAAAAGGAACTGATCCCTATGCTAATACACACAGGCCATTCATACATGCATATTTTATTTTCACAGATCCCTTGCTGGGCCTGTTGTCACATATCCCCTGTTGTTACATATCCCTTGCTGGGCCTGTTGTCACATATCCTCTGACCAACATAGTTGTGTGACTGATCACACAGCCACTAAATACTTTGTAACCTTTGCATTCTAGCTAGACAAATATTCAATATGATGTAGCACTTACCCTTGTGTATCAAACCATTGTCCCATAGATTATAAGCTTGTGAGCAGGGCCCTCTTACCTCTCTGTATGTATTACCCAGTATTGTATTATTACTGTTTGTTCCCAATTGTAAAGCGCTACGGAATCTGCTGGCGCTATATAAATAAATGTTGATGGTGATGATGATGTCAATATAAGTAAATGTTGATAATGATGATGATGTCCTATATCCCTGTTGTTACATATATCACATATCCCCTGATGTCACATATATCACATGTCCTCTGATGTCACATATCCTTTGTTAAAAAAATAGTTCCTACCTGTTGTGCTGAGCGCCGATGACCTCAGTCTGGGACTGGGTGGAAGTTGGTACAGTACGAGTCACACAGCACGAGTCACACACACAGCCTCTGTAGGTGCAGCCCCCACCGCACTCAGCAACAGGCAGCATCGCGATTTGTCTGCTTGTTGCTCTCCAACAACAGGACCGCCCCCTGGCAACCAGGGAAGCTGCCAGCGTTCATTCCGCATCACTACCCCTCACCGCTCATTGCCCCAATCCCCCATCATCCTACCCACGCCTGGGCCTATTTCTGTGGAGAGGCCTGGGGCTGCAGCCCCATCAGGCCCATTGTTAATTTGGCCCGGTTATCAGGGAATCCTCCATTACAGACTGGTAGTCTACCAATGTCTTACAGCACTCCCCTGACTGCAGGGTCCAACCTTATTGCTGTACATGGAACTCTCCCTCCTGTTAAAGGGCACATGAACTTGTCATCTGGCCATAAACCCTCTCCCAGAATGCTGCCACATTCTTTGTAATATAACCAGTGCCCCACCCCCTCCTTCTACATACAACTGTCCTGTGGCAGCTGCCACACACTAACCCTTTCCAAGGGTCTCTGCCAACCATTCATGCCTCTCTCATCCAGGGACACTCCTTCAGGCAGCTTTCCAACCAAAGGCTCCACCATCCTTATGACCTTTGGTGTTGGGGACCCCTTCCTCTTGTCTATTGTCATCCAGGTAAACTTACCATGCAGTACTACTTTCCTTTACTCTCCCCCTGCATTGATGCCTCCTCTAGTGTACTCCTAAAGGTGGGGATCCCCCTGCTGCCCATCATTCCTCTATATGGGGTTCTTGTGCATAATGTGGGTTTTTGACCTCCTACTGTCACCAGCCCTTGCTATATTACCCTCTCACAGGTTTTTATCACTTTGGGGCTGTTTCTTTTCCCCCTTGGGGCTATTGAATCAAGTGGGGTGCTCTTCCACCTTTTAATAGGCAACCTTGTAGCATGTGCAGCAGCCAGCCCTGCTGGCTGCGGACCCAGGACCACCATCCTCCTTCCCGGATCCAGGCTAACATGGCAGCTCTTGCCCAGGGTGGGAAGAGAGAGTCATTATAGACTCTGGCTCCCACCTGACCTCTCTATCCCCCACAGTGTCATTTTCGCGCCGCCGCATTGGCCACGCACCCACTGTTGACACTGCCGCCCATGTCAACGCAAAGGAAAGCCCCCCCGTTGATGCAATCACACAGAGGCAGCTCACGAACAAGGAGCGTGCACGCACACTTATAAAGGTGCAATATACCCAATTGTAAAGCGCTACGGAATATGTTGGCGCTATATAAATAAATGATGATGATGAATAGACTAGTTTGAGAAAACGTATCCATATTGCTGCTCTTTACAAAACAGTTTTATTGTACAATTACTTTATAGGAACAGACTGTATTCAAATTTAAAATTAATTTTATCTGTGATGGAACATAACGGCAAAAACATCCTCTATTCAAACAACATTTAATGAGCCGTTCTATTGACACCTGTCCTGTGGGTGACTAATTACTAATAGACAAAGAAGACTCCACAGTCAGATTAGAGAGTGACAAAACAAATTGGTTCAACCTGCTTCAAAATAAACTCTTGGTGTGTTTTGATGTCACTTGTGATTTTCCACTTAATGCCAACTCAAAGGGTTTGAATACCTGTTAATTCTCTAGTAATCTCAGTTATAGAAATCCAATCAAATTTGCCTGGAAAATACATCTTTTTTAGCAGGCACCGAAGCTAATCCTCATTCTTCATGGAGATATCACATACATAGGACTCTGGGAGCAGCCACTAATCGTTTGTTGTAACCACGATGCAATGTTATACTTCTACCATTCTCTTCTTCCCTCTATGGCTTGAAGATGCTCACGTCATCTTGCTAATGAGTGCACCTCCCAATACTATAGACACATGTATAAAAAGACCTTGTCTGTGCTGGAGAGCAAAGGACACACAGGAACCAAGTTACAGACCGTACAAAACACTGAACAAGCAACAGGTAAGCAAAAAAATATATGCTCTGTAATGAAACCTCTATCTGATCCACTAGTTTTACCTGCATGCAGCTATTTTCAACAACACTATTTAATTCAATAACTAGTTTTACAGGATATTTAAATTAAAATTTGCTTTCTTTTTTTCTACATTTCAGTAATTTTGTATTTATCCAAGGAAGAACAGCTGTATTAATAGTTTGTTTTTAATATTTTATTCCTTTATTTTTTTCATATTAATTAAATACTTTCTGACATGGAAAAATAAATGTTTTGGCATTTTTTTTGTGCTAAGACAAGTAAATGTTATATTTATAAGATAATATGAAATTGGAAAATTCAGTTCCAGTTCACAGAGGATTTATATCAATCCAATATATAATTTAATATAATTTAAATATACATACTAAAGATTATTGTAATCTGTAATCTAAGATATCATATAGTTTAGATATTATTTTTTCATTTAATTTAAAATTTTATTTAAAAAGAGGATATGATATCCAGATACTGTATGTGTTCAAGTCTTTCTGGGTAGAAGTTCTGAAATGTTCTTTTATATTTAATTTATTTTAGTGTAGTGAATGATATGTTGTCTTTAAAATAAAATGTTTGTATATTTTTAGATTTGAGATTCAGTAATGGCTATAATTAAGTATTTACTAAGATTGTATCCAAAACATTTAAGAGGTTTTTTTTTTAGAAACTGAAATTGTTAAATAGACAAGAGAAAAACATGTCTTATAAATGTATTCATTTTCACAGGGGGTTTATTATTTAATTTACTTCTGTGAGTTAATATGAACGTTTTCTTAAGCTTTTTCTAGGTTTTAATCAGTTACTTCCGTCCAATATCTTTGTTGGTGACATTGTTGGTATTGAAAGTTAAGTCTGCCTTTTTGCAGATAGCACAGAGATGTGTAACAGGGTACAAACATCAGGGGAGGGAGTACACAAAATGATCTAGGTAGACTTGGGGAAAGTCCAGGAGCGTGACAACTGCAATTTAATGTGTGGAAAATGAAAAATCATGCACTTGGGTTTCAAAAACCCAAAGCTTGAATATAGTATTAGGGCACTAAAATATCAATTACTAAGGAGGAAAGGGATTGATGATTTACTGTTTCAGGAGCCTTAAAGATAGACAGACAATGTAACAAAGCAATGGGAAAGGCCAATTGAATTGTAGGTTATTCAGGGAGATTAATTAGTAGCAGAAAGGGAGTTTAATAATACCACTGTAAAGGTCATTGGTGAGACCTTATCTGGAATACTGTGTTTAGAGATTGCAGAGAAGGGCAACTAACAAGATACAGAGGGAGATAAGTATTAGAAACTAAAGGGTAGTAAGTTTAGGGCAAATAGTAAGTAAAATTACTGCACCAAAAGGGTAGTGGATAAGTGGAATCACCTTCCCACCACAGATGGTAGAGGCTAATACTGCAGAGAATGTAAACATATTTTGGATAGACATAAGCATAAAGAAAAGCTAAGGATCAAATAAAGTTATAAGGATAAAAATGGGCCAATTAATTGTGTTGAATGGTTGCTACCCAGCAAATTCTATGTTCTTCTGTGTCTATGCATGAACGTTGCATATATAATACCCCTGACATGATAGGAAGCTTCTTGTCTAGCATCTGGTATTGTGCAGCATATAGTTACATAATAATTGTCTTTTATGTATAATAGACAAATTAATAAATGCAATATTTTTATTAGTGCAATAGAATGGAATAAAGGAATGTCAGAGTGAGTTAGTAGAATGAGATTTCAGATAATCTGCTAATCTGTTATCTGAATGAGATATCCGCTAATCTGCTCCTCTGCTAACTGATATTAATAAAAAGATGAAGAATCCACTAATGCTAATGGAATTCCTTATAGTGTTCAAAGCCATCTTTGTCTGCACAGAACGTTTCCCTCTCCCTTTCGCAATACGATACAGCTCTTTTGTGTGAATTTCCGTATTATTTCAACCTTGTCATTTGCAAACTTTATAGCATTGTTGTATCTATTAAGAAGTTTTCTGTTTTGTTTCTCCCTACAGCCCTGTACTCTTATAGGATCACATAAATCCTCACTGGCTTCTAACACACCTATAATTTATAGTAGGGTGTGCAATTTACCATATATTAATATCACTCTTTGTCTCTTCATTATAATACTCGTGATTTAAGCCAACCATTCAGCTAGTTCAGTCTGTCAATTTTGCATCCTTTATAACCTTCGGACTCTTTCTTTTTAATTCTTTAGATTTAGTATAGCCTTATGTCTGTCCAAAGTAAGGTTAAATACCTTGCTGTATTGTCCTTGACCACTTCTGTATTTGATGAAGTATTATTGATAGAGAGTTAGTTATGTAACATCTCAGACTTGGGAATTTTTTACAGGAATAACATAATAGAAAAGTATGTGTCTGAATTTACTGCGATGTTGTCAACAAATAGCCTTCTTTCATTTCTCAAGGTCCTATATTTTCTGTCTGTGCATAACAGCTGCGCTATACAGTAACGATGAACAAATATCTAACTTCTGTTTCCTTTTAAATGCCTTAACTGCTCTCTTCTCCTTTAGCTTTAAAGGTTACATTACACTGGTTTTTTTTCTTTTTCTCTTTTTTACAAAAGTTTCCTCTTAGGAAGGCTTGAAGTTTACTAATGTCAAGTTAATTAAAAATACTTACGGATGTAAAGATACAACAGTCCTAGGTCCTGCTCTGCCATAGTGCATGTTTTCTGGGCAGCTCTCGAGTTCTCAGCTGTACTGTGGCTTGACAATCACCGGCCGTCAGTAGTTGTCGGTGTAGCCACTTTGAGGTGGGCGCCCTCAGCTGTAGGCTCCATGGAGGCTGCACCCTTCTCTACTTTGGTAGCTAATTTCATTGTCATCTTTCATTAGAGCATTGTTGAGTGGATCTGATGGATTTCCCGGTGGCCCTGATAGTCCAAATTACCTCTGCTGTGTAGTAGAACCACTCGCCTGCTATAGACAGGCCAAGCAGTAACAATGCACCTCTTATACCTCTTCTTTTTTTTTGCTGTTTTGGTATTCTCTGGGCAGTCATTCCTTTACTCATCAGAAAATGAATGTTGGAAAGTTGTCCTGACACAAGTTTGTTTGTGCGGTATAATCACCATTTCCATTATTCCTCTCTCCGGTTTCCAGTCATTCTACCTGAGAATGTTGAGGCCCGTCTGGAGCTGTCTACTGGCAATGGTCGTGGTGTTTATATTCCACGTCGGAGAGGTCCATGGACAGTGCTGGGAGAGCAGTAAATGTGCAGACCTCAGCAGCGACGACAGGATTCTGGTGAGATATTTCATATGTATGTGGGGCACCATCATCACAATCTGTTACCGTACGTCTCATCTCCAAGACGTTATCGTAAGGCTTCCAATATCACCAGCTCAGGGCGAACTTTGACATACCTCCCAACATTTGGGTACCTGGCATTAGGAAAGAAGACATGCCATGACGGGGGTATGGGCACACTCCAGGGGCATACCTAGACAGGGCCGGTGCTAGGGTCCACGGCACCCTAGGCATTTTTAAAAAAGCGGCACCCCCCGCAAAAATCGCCGCCCCCCCCCGCAAAAATCGCCGCCCTCCTCCCTCCTCTCCTTACCTTGTCTCACCACCGCCGCCTCTCTGCTCCGTCTCCTCCCCTCCACTCACTGACACTAGTAAGTGGAGGGGAGGAGACGGAGCAGAGAGGTGGCGGTGGTGACAAAATAGCCTCTTCCCCCCTCCCCGGGCATCTGAATGCTGTGCGGCGGCCGTGACAGGTATGGTCAGCGGTCGCCGCACAGTTTTAAAGTCTTTTAGTATTCTGTGGCTCCCTCCAGAGCCCGGCGCCCTAGGCAAGTGCCTAACCTTGCCTAATGGGAGTGCCGGGCCTGTACCTAGAACTGTTGAAGTTTCCTTCCCTACCCTTCAAAAAACCTCCATTGCTGTGCACACCGGTGCTACGCAGAGCAGCGGTGAATGAGATATACGGTAGTTTCCATACTTCCCACCCGCGGGACAAAGCTATCCCGAACGGGATGGCGGGACGGAGACCTCAAATTGGGGCTGTCCCTCCTAAATTGGGACAGTTGGGAGGTATGCTTTATGGCAAATGGTCTTATGCCCAAACACCAGGATAAACCAACTTCCAGTGCCAACTCCATGGAACTAAATATTTGTATGTAAAAAGAAGCCAAAACCTACCCGATAACACGATAAGCCTTATAATATTCTGCGAGAGAGTGGCAATAATAGATATAAATTACCAGACCTCATTCAGGTCAGGGGTTGTCTAGATTCCTTACGGGGTCATTATAAATGAGCGTATAGAAGACTTACCTGGCAGAGCGGATAACCTACACCTTATTCCTGTGTGTATTATGCAGGATATCTATAGATATCTATATAAAATGTAATATATAAATTCAGGCAACCTAAATAACGTTCTAAGTGAAACAGTGAGGGCTTTTTATTAAGCGCATTGAGTCTTACTGGGAGAAAAGCACCATATAAATAAAATTAATTATAAGTAATAATAATATTATAGCATGGTGAATATCTGCACTAGAGGAATAAAAACCAACCACATTATATCTATCGTCCAGTCTCTCATTAATCAGTGATCACTCACACTTACTAATACTTACTAATTGGTTCCTTTCCAATGAACGTTATATGTCTTACATTACCTTCTTAGATCGTAACATAAGCAAAATGTTGCCTGGTTAATTTTCTCTTAATGTGGTGTGGATCTTATAGCTGTTTCAAATTATATTTCTTTTTTTTTCTGTAGAATTCCTGTGATACTAAATATATTTTTACATCTCAAATAGACAATCATGCAATAAGGGAGGGATTTGGCATCTGTTGGGTGTGGTTGGGAGGGTTAGGGGTTTAGTTGGGCTACTGGAAGGTATGTGTTTCAGTTCCATTTTTGGTCCTGTTGTACCAAAATAGTGTTCAGCGTATGGTAGACCTGAGGAGCCTTGGGCTTAGAGAGGCGGTCAGGGGCATTCACGCAAGTCAACCACTCACCTTAGACTTGCCTCCAAGCCTGACTTATATGTATGTTTAAGATATACCTTTTAGGATGCCTATCATTGCACATCCAATAAACTTGGTATAATTTTCAGCATTGATGAAGATGACAGATGCAAATTGCACATATCTATAAATACGCGCAACTCAAAATACACATCAAAAACCGCAGGTTGGATGGCCTATTTTTACGCATAAATTCAATCTCCTGACTCTACCAGCTTCTTCGGCTCACGTTCACTAGCACCGGACACATGGGGTTTTCCATGTGCGCTCTTCTAAAGCAAGCAGATCTTTTATGTAAAGTGAAAACAATACAAGAAAGAGAAAAATAAAAGTCCTGTGATTTTCTTGCTTTGTTTTGCCAAAATGATCCCTCGAGACAATAACTGTATAAAAAGGTTTTTTTATCCTCCATATAAACAAAAGTAGAATAACATTTCTCTTTCTCTGCATAAGAGTAAATCCACCAGGGGTGCGCTATGAAAAGTAAAACTCCCAACAGATCAATTGTTTTACTCACCTTATTGGAAAATATATTAAATATAATGCATTTACACATTTGACAAGCATTGGCGCTCTTGCTGCCATCCCCCACCACTGCTTAAGATGTACAGGGTAAGTGGTCTTAATTGTGGGTATATATATATACATATACACGTACATATATATATATATATATATATATATATATATATATATATATATATATATTATACATATATACATATACACACACACAGAGTTTGTAACCATGCGAAACGCGTAGCTTGCGCATATCTTTCCTCAGTTGATTAGGCACATTGTTAGCGGTGGGGAACACAAGTTCCAATTCTAGTCCGTACAAAGAACTTGTAAGTGCAATATATTTTATGTATTTTCCAATAGATGGAGAAATTTGGTAGGTTCCCTGAATATCAGTGGTGCTACTGATATAGCCTAGCCCAGGTGTGGAGAGACTTCACTGTAAATTTATACAAACTGTGCACGTGCTCAACTTGATGGCACATATTGGACATTTTTTCTCATCTTGTTTTGGACTATGTGCTAATCTGACAACTATTGTCTTAATCCATTCATATGACTAAATGGCTACATTTATAATGTTAGGAAGTGAAGGTCTTATTAATCTCTTAATATCTTATTGATCTTTTAACAAAGACATTCCAAACAAAATTAAAAATATTTACCCTTCACTGTCCCTATAAATATTAACCATATCCCCAATATTTGTTTCCCGGTAGGAATGTATTAGAGCCTGCAAGATGGACCTGTCTGCGGAATCACCAGTGTTTCCCGGGAATGGGCACATGCAGCCGCTCTCCGAAAACGTCAGGAAATATGTCATGAGCCACTTCCGCTGGAATAAGTTTGGTAGAAGAAACAGCACCGGCAGCGATAGCAACAACGCAGGCTTCAAACGGGAAGACATAGCCAACTACCCCATATTTAACCTGTTTCCCAGTAGCGACAACCAAAACACGCAAGATGGTAACTTGGAAGAGGAGGCTTTGGATAGGCAAGATAGCAAGAGGTCATATTCTATGGAGCACTTTCGTTGGGGGAAACCAGTCGGCAGGAAGAGGAGACCTATTAAGGTCTTCCCAAGTGACGCAGAAGAAGAGTCATCAGAGAGTTACCCCATGGAGCTGAGAAGAGAGTTGTCTCTGGAGTTTGACTACCCTGATGTCAACTCTGAAGAATATTTCGATGACAATGAGTTGTTGGATAGCCCAATTAAAAAAAATAGGAAATATAAGATGCATCATTTTCGATGGGAAGGACCACCCAAAGATAAAAGGTATGGAGGATTTATGACCCCAGAGCGAAGCCAGACGCCTCTAATGACTCTTTTCAAAAATGCCATAATTAAAAATGCCCACAAAAAGGGTCAATAGGAGAGAATAGTTCCCACGTAAAGCTCTTTCAGGTGAAACCAGCATATCTCTTCTAGTTCCGTCATCCACCCTACGATCAACTCTTACGAATCCACTTTGTAGTTAGCTGTATATCCCACCTTGAATTTATGTTATGTCACACTGAGTTTTGAATGTACTGTACAAAGTTAGTCAAATCTGGAAAGGAAGACCTAAAGCAGAATTGTACATAAGGAAAGAGTAGATGTTTCTACCGGTGAATCTCTAGTTTTTGGTTTGCTAAATTATTTTCATATCTGACGAAATGTACAATAATGTAAATGAATGGGAAAATAAACGTTTACAATCTTACTGGCTACCTGGCTATTCCTTCTTTTCTGAAATGTGTCATTTGGTTGAAATGGAAGATACGACCCATTGGAACAATGTCACACGTTGCCATGGGTTCATGAAAGATAACAGAATATGTTGATTGCAGGCAGTAGAGATGGTCATTTGTGGGCGAAACTAACATTTATAAGAATACAGCAATCACCTAATGACATCACTGAGGAAATATTGGATCCTAGTGACTGATTGGCTACAATCCCATAAATATCAGTTGAGTGTATAGGAAGTAATATATTATATCAATCACACACTAGGGTTTAGATTTACTGAAGCGTCTAAAAAGGAAAAGTGGAGGTGTTGCCCATAGCAACCAATCAGATTCTAGCTATCATTTCTCTAGTACATTCTAGAACACGATAGCTAGAATCTGATTGGTTGCTATGGGCAACACCTCCACTTTTCCTTTCTAAGAAGCTTTAGTAAATCTACCTCTAGGTGTGTGTGGGCCAAACTGAGAAATTAAGAGCCAAATGTGAAAAGTATCTGTTTCTTATCACTGGTCTGTATAGACTAAATTTTATAGTGTTTATTTAATAAAGTCGATTTTTAATTCAACATTAGATAATTTCAGTCTTCAAGTATCAGTCCCTTCTACCCCAGCTAAATGGATGGGCACTCGGGTCCTTCACACACTGTAGCACATAATCACTTTTACACCTAAAGTTACTCCGTACTTCCGATTAGTTTGATGTTTATGTCAATTTTTAATAATACATTTTAAAAAGGATGGATTTGAGTTGATCACATGACACTCATATTCGTCCCTACAGCTGGGGTTTTCCTACCATTTTAAGCATCGTTCTTTGACTATTTCATCATCATCATTTATTTATATAGCGCCACTAATTCCGCAGCGCTGTACAGAGAACTCATTCGCATCAGTCCCTGCCCCATTGGAGCTTACAGTCTAAAATCCCTAATATAGACACACACTCATACACAGATACAGACAGACAGAGAGGGAGAGACTAGGGTCAATTTTGATAGCAGCCAATTAACCTACCAGTATGTTTTTGGAGTGTGGGACGAAACCGGAGCACCCGGAGGAAACCCACGCAAACACGGGGAGAACATACAAACTCCTCACATATAAGGCCATGGCCGGGAATCGAATTCATGACCCCGGTGCTGTGAGGTAGAAGTGCTAACCACTAGGCCACTGTGCCGCCCGTCTATTTGAAGAGCTTGGGGGGTGGGTTGCATTATATCTTCAAAATTCATAAAGAGATAGTTCTACTGGCAAATAATTTAATGATATATTGGATCTGATTGGCAAGGGTCATCCCTGTAAGTCAACTTCTTAGCCCCCCACACACACCCCTGATTCCATCTTCCCACATATTATCCCCCATTATTTCACCCCACCCCTGTATCCACTCCTCTCCACTTATCCTGCTAAAAAAACATGTATATTATTAAACAGTATGATAATACCTTCAGGGCCATCATTGCTTTTCCTATTGTTTATAATAAGAAATAATACTGAAAAAATACAACACATCAACATGACTTTAAACATAAAACAGGACAACTATTTGTCCCTCCGTCTCCTTATACATTAAATAATGCATGCAAAATACTTTTAAAGCTTGGGAAAGAATATGACCATAGTCTGGGCATACCAGGCAACCAACTGCCAATACAGGGTACTGGTAAATTGTGCCCCTATTTAAACCAAGGGCATGCCATGCTCAACCAAACAGGCCACCTGACCTTCTGTTCTGGTTACAATAAAAAATAGGATGTCATAAACCAATATGGTGGACCGGAAGCCCCCCATCTGGACTACCGCCTGGTCAGATGCAAGATTTCCCGCAAACAATATGACTGTACAGTCTGGCTTTTTCAAATGACAACAGAATAGCTAACATTAAACATAACATTTCTTTTATAGTTATATACTTTCATAGTTATTCCCATTCATTTTCCTTTCCTCTTTTTGCTTTTCTTATATAGAGATAAAACCAAATAATATAGCAAATATGTACAAATACAATAATAATATACCTCAAACTCACACCTCGACCCCTGATTACTGTTTGGGCAGGCTGGGTGGTGATACCTCTGAATGTTCTACTGGAAAGAAGTGGATGTGAACACGGCATATAACTTTATATTTGCCTATGAGTCCGGCCGTGATTCTTCTCTCCCCCGTCTCTTCCCTAACCAACCTACACCAGTCCTCTGCTGCCCAATTACACTTTCCCCCCTTACAATGCCAATCTCATTGTCCTTCAAAACCCAACAAGACAACCCCTGCCCTCGGAGCAGCAACAGTGCCAGACTCCCTGCTGCGCTCATGGTCCGCCAGCTAACTCCTATGAGGTGCCTTGGGGATGGGTGGTTGTGTAGGTGGGCATGGGAGTGAGTGGAAGGTGTCCAAGAGGTATCCAAGGTTATAAGCCTGGGTGGGTATTATAGAAGTAAAGTAGGTTTTCATGGAAAGGGAAATGGCAGTGTTTTAAGATGAAGCAAGTCATTTGTAGAGAAGGAAGCCAGTGTTGGTACAAAATTTCCTCCAGCAGACAGATCAGGAAAGAACAGGGAGGTTATAGGAGAGAGGAGTAGTTTTAGTGAAGATGAGAAGTGGACCGGGTCAAGAGCATGTACATGTCTCTGCGTGCCTGTGGATTTGGGTGTAGTGCGGCTGTTGTGATTGGAGAGTGGGAAAACCAATTTTAAGAAATAAACCAATGGTGAAAGTTTAAGGGCGTGTCCATCACAATGAATGGAAAATGAAGTCCACTAAGTAGAAGAAGTTTTGTGATGACAAAGACAATGGGTTGTCAGTAGGAGTGTTGAAATTACCAAGTATGAGAGTAGGAAGGTCAATTTGGGGAGAACAGACAGGTGGTGCAGACCTCAAAGGTATTGTTGGAGAGGGAGGACTCTGGGAGTATGACTCAGAAGGTGCAGCATAGAGAATAGGATTACTAGATTGAAACTTTTGTCTGTGTCTAGATCTGGGAGTCTCCGTGAGAACGGGCTGCAGGGGACAATTAAGGAATTAAGCCAGATTTCTAAAATTGCAAGTAGGTAGAAATGAATAGATCATGGATAGATGGTACATTAATAGAGGTTACAAACAGATTCCGCATTCCAAACTACACAAGAAAAGGAAAAGAGCGTAAAGGACCAATAATGGAGGAATTGGAAATACAAGGCAGATGAGAAGAATGGGGGTGGAAAGAATGTGACAATATAGTTAGGATCAGTGCTGGACTGGGACATGAAGGTCCCACCAGGGGACTGCACTGGGAGGGACCCATGAAATATTGTGTGTGCGGTACAACAACTCAGTGAAACAACCATCAGAGGGGGTATGACCAGCCTCCAGACAGGGTACCTGGTCATGTCACAGAGATATAACTAGCATCATAGTGTAGTATATAAGAAAATTAATAAAATCAGAAGCTTGTGCTTACCTGCCATCCCCCTATTCAGTTATATGGCTTTAAACACTGTTTTGTCTCTGTTTGTTCTCGTCACTTCTGCTCGGCAGCCACCAGGATTTCATCAAATGTCAGCAAAAGAGGAGAATTGGAGGTGGAAAAGTGGGTTGTGAGGGTCACAGGGAAAAAGGGGATGGTGGGGGTAAATGGTGAAGGTATAGATATGAAAAGGGAGGTAAATGAAGGGCACAAAGGGGGAGTCAAAAGCACATACACCCACAATGCAGAGACAAACTCTAGGGAGAAGGGGCAGAGAGAGGCAGATGGGGAGATAGAGGTACCCAAACAAAATTACAGACATACACATTAGGAGAGGGAAGCAGGAACACATGGATAGAGAATGGCACAGTGAGGCTGGTGCAGACAGGAAGGGCGGAGAGGTTGGCACAGGCAGGGGAAAGAAAGAGATGCTGTCATAGACAGGGGAAGGACAGAGAGGCTGGCACAGAAAAGAAGGAGAGAAACTGGCATATAAAGTCATTAGAAAAAGACTAGCACAAATAGGGAATGGAAGGGACAGACAGGGGTAGAGCAGTGAGGCTGGCACAGATAGGGGTAGGGCAGTGAGGCTGGCACAGGCAGGGAAAAGAGAGAGATGCTGTCGTAGACAGGGGAAGGACAGAGAGGCCGGCACAGGCAGGAAGGATGTCACACTAAGGTGTGATGCTGAAACTGGAGGCGCTGAGTCTAACACTCCTCTGGTCTTCACCAGGGACCCCCGCAAGGAGGTTTGGAATTAGCAGATCGCGGGGAACGTGCAGATCGCGTTTTTTCAGTACAGCTGCCAGCAAGGCAGAAGCAGAATGGTCAGGCAATCCGGGTCAGAACCAGGGAGATATGGTTCTGTCCCAGAGCTGGTACCAATTCGTCATCCAAAGAAGAGTCAGGAAACAAGCAGAATCCACAAAGAAAGAGCAGGCAGGGGTCAACAGACAGCAGTCAGGATCGAGTCAAAGTCAAATACCAGAAGTCAATGAGATACACAGGGAACACTGGAGTAGAGGTGGGACCTGATACTCTGTCACCCCAAGGGTGTCAGAGACTTCCTTAAATAGTGCTAATGAGGGGCGGCGGTGACGTCACCAGCCGCCGCAGGGTCGCATCACGTTGTCTAGCAACGGGGCGTGCATGAGCAGTTTTGCCAGCCAGGTGGTTGGAAGCATGGAGCCTCAGACTCAGGAGGAGCAGCGGCAGGCGGGAATCGCGGGGCAGACACGGAGGGACAAAGGGCAGTGAATGTCAGGATCTGCCTGCAAGCTTATGCATTACATGCTGCTTTGCCTGGCAGCTCCTACCTTTGTCCTTATTATTGTATTGCAGCAGTACCTCTGATTACCAGAGGTGCTGCTATTGTGCCTTTCTTGTTTGCTTTAGGGGTTAACTTGTTCACTAATTATTCCATGCACCTGGGTGTGTTCTCATTTCCCTTTATATACCTGTCACTCCCAGCACACATTGCTGGTTATCGTTGTCATATCCTGTTGTTACACCCTGTGGTTTCTTCCTCCTGCCTGCTCCTGTGATTATGCTGCATTAGGATCTCAACATACATTCTGCTGAACTGTTTTCATCTGTGAACCTGGTACTTTCCTGTGCATCTCCCTGTACTTGCTGCCTGGAATCTTTCCACACCTCCCATTTACCTGCAAATGTGTATACCTGGTAATTTCTACAAGACCATTATTACATCATCTGTTCAGTCTCTTCAGCAATAAACTTGTATGTTTTTCACCTTATTCTTGGCTCCTCAGCTGTATCTCTACATTGATTCGTGACAGTGAAGCTAGCACAGACAGCAAGTGCAGTGTGGCTGGTGCAGACAGGAAGGGATGAGAGGCTGGCACAGACAGGGAAAGACACATTGTCGTAGACGGGAAGGGCAGAGATGCTGGCACAGACAGGGGAAGGGCAGGAAGAATAGACAGGACAGGAGAGAAACTGGCATTGACAGTGGACAGAGATAGACTGGCACAAACAGGTAAAGAGCAGAGAGGCTAGCACAGATAGGGGAAGGGCAAAGTGACTGGCACAGGCAGCTGATGGACAGAGAGATTGGTAACTACAGGGGATGGGCAGAGTGGCTGGCACAGGCAGGGAAATGGCAGTGAGGCTGGCACAGACAGGGGAAGGAAGTGAGGTTGCCTGAGACAGAAAGGGCACAGAGTTGGTACAAACAGGAAGGGCAGAGATGTTGGAGCAGACAGGGGAAGGGCAGAAAAGCTGGTGCAAACAGTTGAATAGCAGAGAAGCTGGTGTAGTCAGGGGAAGGGCAAAGAAGCTGGCATAGAAAAGAGAAGGGCAGATACAATTGCTCAGAATGGAGAAGGGCAGAGAAGTTGGCACAGAAAGTGGAAGCAGATGCGCACTTGGAGTGGGGGGAGGGGTGGTGGTTTCAGTTGGCCGGAATCCCTCTCCTCTCCAGTTAAGACACATTGACAGACAGGTCCCTTTCCACAGGACCAGCCACGAATCTATAGATGTGTTTCACCTCTCATCTACAGTATGCTCCCACCTCCCTTTTACACGGTGCGGGCAGCATGTCATAGTACAGGAAATAGGAGAGGCAGACAGAAGAGTCTGCCTCTGAATCTGTACAGATCCAAACGGAAGACAGTAAGTGAGAGCTCTTACTCTAACAGGGATGGAGGCTGGGTATTAATTTCATGGGGAGGGCAGATAATAATCATTTACTTTTGAGTGGGAAATATTAATTTATCATTGGGGCAATTTATTTCATGGTGAGGACTATTTAATTTAATAGTGGGTTCATAGTAATGACTATTCATTTAAGGTGGTGTGATGGCATTATTTAATTAATGATCGGGTAGTTTGAAGTTTATTCATTTAATGTGGGGTTGAGCTTACAGAGAAGGAGTGCTATTTATTAATTGTGAATACCAATTATTTAATATTGGGGCTATTTGGGGGAAATAGGTTTAATTATTAAATGGGAATACTAATTATTTAACATTGGGGCTGCTTGTAGTAAAACAGGTGTATTTATTAAATGTGAGTACCATTAATTCAATGTCAGGGCATGGTGGGGGGAACTAGGTGTATCTATTAATTCTGAGTGCTATTTATTTAATGTTGTTGCTAACTGGGGGGAAATAGGTCTATTTATTACATTTGAATACTATTAATTTAATGTTGGTCTGGTTTCAGTTAGGGAGGCTTAATTATTAAATCATCATAATTATCAACACTTATTTATATTGCGCCAGCAGATTCCGTAGCGCTTATTTGTAGGTGCTATTTATTTAACCCTTGGGGTGGTTGGGGGGGGGGGAGGCCTAAATAGGCTCACTCACTGCTAGACTTTCCATATTTTATGTATTTCCCTTTATACTAAACAGGTCCACAACATTCTAGGGGGTAAAAGTATCAAGTTGCCGGTTTGAAAAAGTGGAGATGTTGCCTATAGAATTTTTCATTTTTGTTGAATGTACTAAATAAATGATAACTTGAATATGATTAGTTGCTACACACAACATCTCCACTTTTTCAAACCTGCAACTTGAGAAATTTACCCTTAGGAATCCAGACAAGCAGCAACTGAGATTAAGAGACCAGCAGCCACATGTAGTGAAAACAACAAGAACAGTTAGGAGAATGCAGGACAGACAGACAACTGTTCTGATTTTGTGCGACTGTCCCGCTAAGCCAGGACTTTGTCCCAACTGTTAGGATAGTTGGGATGTATGTCCCTCTAAACCCTGTACTGCTTATTAAGGGGAGAGCTGTGATTTCCTCAAAATCAAGGGGGAAAATGCGTGGGGTTCCTCTAATGTTAACTGAAACCAGCACTAAGCCAACCAGTCGGGGTTGTTGGTACTATAGCAGGCGGGCATGCGGCAGGGATCCCCCTGCTACAATGGCAAACCAACCCCAGGCTGTTCAGAACGGGGCAAAAAAACCCTGGTTGATTGGTCTAGTGCTGGTTTCTGTGAAATCGGGGGAACTCCACGCATTTTCCTCCTACGATTTCAGCACTACCCTGGCAGCATTAGGGTTAATGACATTAGAAGAGGGTACCCCATACTTTTCTTAAAGAAAAACTATTTTTGACACAATAAAGAGCCAATGGGTCAGGCCTATGTACTACAGAAGCCCTGCATCCGAATGATTGAGATACGTGGCTTGATGAATTCATGCGTCAAATTCTGAGCGCGTGTTGCTCTCAGAATGCATTCGCTAATGAATCAGGCCCATAGTGTTGCCAAATCTTACTGTTAGGCCTACTGCTGTAGACTTGCTGTCACGAGTCCGAATAATATTTAGTGGATCCCTTGTCTTCCAAAGGATAGAACTCACTCAGGGGCGCTGAGTCTAACGAGTAGGAGGTTTTCGCCAGTGAACCCCGCAAGAGGGTATGGATTTCGCTACTCCAATCCCGCA
The DNA here is from genome assembly GCF_038048845.1 of Mixophyes fleayi. Lineage (NCBI taxonomy): Eukaryota > Metazoa > Chordata > Amphibia > Anura > Limnodynastidae > Mixophyes > Mixophyes fleayi. The sequence goes on along the minus strand of NC_134404.1, from coordinate 18,664,760 downwards.
GATCGCGGTTCCCTGGATGAATGCTGCCATAGTAAATAGTGGAGCTTGAAACAACGGGTTGGTAACGGGCAGTCAGAGGTACACTGAAAACAAGAGCTGGAGAGTCCCTGCTACAGTGATGGTACAAGTGGGAGCAATACTGGAATATAATAGCTGAGATGTAGATGACACGTCAGGACAATTGCAGATGAATACTGATACAGTAACGGTTGAATGAGAGTAATAGCGGAGTAGGATGGCTGATCCGTAATTGGTAACTCAGAGCAACAGCAGGTGAATCACTGATACAGCAACAGTTCCATTAAAGGTGATGATGAGATAGAACTAGCTGATCCGTAGTTGGTAACTCAGAGCAACAGCAGGTGACAGTTCAATACAGATAGTGATGGAGTGTAACTTAGCTGATCCGTAGATAGTAATTCAGAGTGACTGCAGGTCAATTACTGGTACAGCGACAGTTCAACAAAAGCAGTAACGGAGTAGAACTAGCTGATCCGAAAATGGTAACTTGGAACGCAGCAGATGAATCACTGATACAGCGACAGTTCAGACAGGGATAGTAGTAAAGTAGAACTTAGCTGATCCGTAGCAGGAGAATCATTGACACAGCAGCAGTTCAAACAGAGGCAGTAATGGATTAGATCTTAGCTGATCCATGGATAGTGATTCAGAGCAACGGGTGAGTTACTGGTACAGCAGCAGCTATAATATAGAAGCAGCAGTGGAGTTGAACTAGCTGATCCGTAGATGGTGATTCAGAGCAGCAGCGGGTGAGCAGAGGTGCAGCAGGCAGTTCTATTAGCGACAGCAGCACAGATGAGTTCAGCTGATCCAGGACGTACGAGCAAAGCCACAACAGGTGAGTCAAACCGAATAAAAAGCCCAATCCTACTGAGAGTGAGTAACTCGAAGAACAGGCATCAGACAGAGGAAAAATAGAAAGCTTAAATAGTGCTCCAAAATGCCAGAACCATTGGGAACAGATAGGAGGTCATAAGCGAGGGTAATAGGTGGCATATGTGCAGAACAGGATACAGATGATGCTTTGATAGGAAGTTAGTACACTTTGATCACTGCTTACAGGAGGAAGGTAACAACGCCGGCATCTGTCCGTTTAATACTCATATTACTTTTGGAAACTGAAGGCCAATATTGGTCCTGCTCAAAAGAATGTTCATTAACGATGGGTTGACAAAAAACGCTATTCAGTTTTTCCCCATTATAAACACCAACATACAAGGTCTAATGTACAAAGACTCTACAGTCACAGATCTCATGACACATACACAAGTAGGAAATTAAATGCTCAAGAAGAGTTGCTAAGTTATTACACAAACAAAAACTTTACATGTTATATAACAAGTTTCCAAGGGCAGATCAGTAATCCACTGTGATGTTGTTCAATACAAACTTGCAGGCTATTGTGAACACAAAATGACGTGTTCTTATAAAACGCCATAGAATAAAATAAGGTTTATAAGGTTAATTTATTAAACCGTAGAATAGATAATGTTCTTAAGTTACACGTTATCAGACTGTTTATACCTGTGGCAGAAACTGCTCATTCAATACGGTTTGTATTTAATCCTATCAACTTCAACCTCTGTTTAATAAAACTGTTACATGTAAATATCCTGAATGGTTCCAATAGGAAACACAGGTACAGTAGGGCTCTGACTGAGAGTAAGGGGTCTATTTACTACTATGATTGCCTATTTCAGCGTTAGAAGATCTTCGTCCGCCCAATTTATGAACAAAATGTCACCAGGGCAGCTGCACAAATCAGCTCCCTAGCGACACTGGCCGGCAGCGGTAAGAGGAGTCTTAGCTCCAGGGGCGGATTGGGAATTAAAAGTGGCCCTAGAAAAAAAATCTGAAAGTGGCCTCACGTGGGCGAGCCAAATCAATCGTAGGCGAGGCCAACTTAAAAGTAGGCGTGGTTATCACATCCACTGTGATGTTGTTCAATACAAACTTGCAGGCTATTGTGAACACAAAATGACGTGTTCTTATAAAACGCCATAGAATAAAATAAGGTTTATAAGGTTAATTTATTAAACCGTAGAATAGATAATGTTCTTAAGTTACACGTTATCAGACTGTTTATACCTGTGGCAGAAACTGCTCATTCAATACGGTTTGTATTTAATCCTATCAACTTCAACCTCTGTTTAATAAAACTGTTACATGTAAATATCCTGAATGGTTCCAATAGGAAACACAGGTACAGTAGGGCTCTGACTGAGAGTAAGGGGTCTATTTACTACTATGATTGCCTATTTCAGCGTTAGAAGATCTTCGTCCGCCCAATTTATGAACAAAATGTCACCAGGGCAGCTGCACAAATCAGCTCCCTAGCGACACTGGCCGGCAGCGGTAAGAGGAGTCTTAGCTCCAGGGGCGGATTGGGAATTAAAAGTGGCCCTAGAAAAAAAATCTGAAAGTGGCCTCACGTGGGCGAGCCAAATCAATCGTAGGCGAGGCCAACTTAAAAGTAGGCGTGGTTATCACAGCATTACTGGTGGTAGACAAAGCTAATGTCATACGCAATGGTAGGCAAATTCACAGCAATGCAAGGAGGACTGTTACGGTAGGCAGAGTCTGTCACAGTAGGCAGACCGAACACACAAGTAGACAAAGCATTGCACTGGTAGGTCTGTCGCACTGTCATTTTCCACAGGTGCTACAGATGTACCAATGGGAGTAGTAAAAGTGGGAGTAGAGTAGCTGTGAGTGTGCATTAGTGATGGTACGTGAGAGTAGTATAAGCTCTAATAGCGAGATTTCAACAAGCGTTCAAGACTCCATATCCAATTACTAAATTGTACAACTCTTATTTCAATGTTTCATTAAAGATTTTAAACAAAACTACACATTCTTTAGTGTAGTTATTCTCCACTATAGTTATATTCCAACATTATTAGCCAACTTAAGGACACGTCATTTCTCTGGTCATGTGCAAAGTTTGGCACACACAACTGTTCTGGTTAATCAGACCAGTCTATACACTCACCAACAGGCGGTGAGGGCTCATCCACGATGTCACGAGCCAACTCTGATTTCGACTGTCCAGGCTTCTGTGAACTGTGACACTTTTGTGCAAGTCCTGGCGTGTCCAACATGATAGCATACCAGGTTGGCAGGTCAAGTTCAAAGGTCAAGGTCCAGACACTGTGACTTCTTGCACAGGTCCTTTAAAACTGGGCTTCAGACCGTTCAATCAGTTGCCGACATGTCCAACTGCACTTGCTCAGAGAGAAAGTCTTTAAACAGTGGGAAGTCTCTTCCCAGAATAAGCAGATATGGCAAATTAGATGCTATGGCAGCCAGTACTTTCACGGTTTGACCTTTGAGTCTAATGACCAAAAGAGTCCTTTATAAACTCTTGGTTGCCCCATGTGTGCAGCGTACTTTGGGCAACCGTAAAACCTTGGCTCCAGCAAGGACAAAACTGGAGACCAGTGTAAGGTCACTCCGAGACTCCACAACTACCTGGACAAACTTTTTGTTCTCCAGTACAGTCACTTTAATTAAACCGGGTCCATTTTAAAAGACAGGCCCTGCTTGCGAAAGTGAACAGTCCATAGTTCCTTGAATCTAGAGCACTTAGCTTTAAAGTGTCCAGGCTCTCTGCGCTTGAAACACCACTGGTCAGATACCGTTACACCTGGACCTCGACTAGCAGTAGTGTTCTCTTTGAGGAACACTCTCATCCTTGATGTTTACCAAGTCCCTCAGAAAGGATGTCAAGGCTAAAGCTTTGTCAATTTCCTCAGCATAATCTTTTCTTCATGGAGCAATCGTTTAAGCTTTCATGCCAGATGAAGCTTCTTTAACTTTCACTCCACAAGTTCCTTTACAGGCTCTCTGGATGTGTGCACCTCTTGCTGAACCATGACAAGCTTCTGTTTTGAAACAGCAATTTATTGGTCTTTCTCTGTTGCTCTTTAACAGATCTCACTTATTTCACTGTTTCAGCATAAGATTTGTGCAACTCATATTTAGAGGATTCAAAAATCACAATTTCCAGCTATCTTTGCTGCAACCTCTCTGCAGTTTCTTTAAAAGCCTCCACTACTTTTCTTTCTTTCTATAACTCTTGTAACATATGCAACTCATTTCTCAAAGAATCAGACATAGTTTCTTGGGCTTTTAACATTTTATAATACTGTAGCTTTAAATTCCCCACTTCTTCAACAAGACAGCAGTTTTCTTCTCTAAAAGCTTTCTCCAAGCAATCATACTCTACCCTGGCCACATAATCTGACCCAGGTAACATCAGGTTTGTGCAGAAAGTGATTTTCCAACTTCATCTCTGCTCTGAAAACTCCAGTGCAGGTTTTGCAGATCATCCTGCTTGGACTGAGCTTCATAGACACCTCTTTGTAAACTTTAGAGTTGGCGTATTTTATTCTTTTTTGCTCATCTTTAGCTGTAGCAATTACAATATGTACTGGCAACAATTGATCTTTGTTCTATTGCAGCCTTTAAACAACAATAATGATCTTTACATACATCCAGCAATTGCCACAGGCAATTAGCAAACCAAACAGGTGCTTTAGTATTCCACACAAGCAAACTTCTGTGCTCATAGTTGTTTTCCCTGACCACACCCGACTCACAACTCAGTGAATGACCAGGTGTGACACTACAATGACCAGCAATTTTTAAAAATTAGCTTTCTTTGTAAACAAAAAAAGGTGATGAACAGTTCACAGTTATATTGCTCCTTTCTCTTTCTCTCTGTAGATAAAACATTTGCTTTTTTTTCCCTGCAACACAGCAATCTCCACATTACAGCTGACAGCTTTATAATAGTTTATAATAGTTTTGTGTGTGAAAGTGGTATTCAATATGTTTCACTCACCACCATTGCATCTGGTTGGCTGGGTGGACAGCTATGCTTTGTGTTTCCTTTGCAATCCTTCTTCTTACACCACTTGTGGCATAGGAACTCTTCTGGGTGTGTGTAACCTAAAAGTCTTAACCTGCAAGGAATTATCCCTGTCTGTAGCCTTTACCTGCAGACTGTCAGCTGAATAGCTAATTTTCTCTTAGACGCCTGTGGAAAACCACTCCCTCCGTCCCAATATATATATTGGTGGAGGTAGGGGTATATGGTCACATGTGATACTGGCACTTCTCCTACTGCCTTCATTGTAACACTATCACATTGCAGCCACTTACATTATATATATACATATACAGTGGTGGAAGTGGGGGCATATACAGTGGTATGTCACACCACCACTTCTCCTACTGCCTTCATTGTAACACTGCCACATTCCAGTCACTTATATTATATATATATATATACACATATATATATATATTTACAGTGGTGGAAGTGGGGGGTATACGGGGTATGTAATACCATGACTTCTAGTACTGCGTTCATTGTAAAGCTATCAAATTACATTAATTTTCATTCCAATTACATTTTTCATATCGCTACTTCTAATTGTCCACTTTGTCCACTGGGTGAACCGCAAAATGGTCACAAAATCTATTTATAGGGGTGCAGGGCTGTGGGGCCTCCGACACTTGGACCGGTCCCATAGTGGGTTACTTGGAGCTAGGTCACTGGAATCTTCATATGCCACGTTGACTTCACTGTCAACCGTGACACTCTAAAGTAACACAAAATCTTCAAAAATGTTCTCGCAAAGCAGAGCGTCACTGGCGTAAATCTTGTACCTGTAATGATTTCAGTGCATATACTGCTATCTACCACTCCTATCGAAATGCTCTATACACTGCTAAACAAACAAGCTTCCAATCTCTCATCTCTGCTCAGGCTTTTAACACCAAACACATTTTTTACACATTTAAATCTCTTCTTAAACTCTCCCACCCCAAACCCTCAGTGCCCAGGATCTTGCTTCCTACTTCAAAGGCAAGATTGATAAGATCTGACTTGAAATGGTATCATCTCCCTTGACAAGAAATCAGCAATTCCTTTGCAGCACCCTCTGACACCCTTTCTTCATTTGATAAATGAAGAGGAAGTATTTACTCTCTTCTTATGTTCCTACTCTACCTCCTGTCCTCTTGATCCTATGTCCTCACTAATTGGTGTAATCTCTCCCTCTCCCTCTCCCTTGCTACTGGTATCTTTTCATTCCTATTCAAGCACACAGTGAAATAAAATTCTGATCCAAACTCTCTCTCTCCAAGTACTGCCCCATCTCTCAGCTCCCATGCCCCTCCAAGCGTCTATAAAGACTTGCCTACACTCGCCTCACACGCTTCCTTTCCACAAACAACCTATGGGATTCTTTTCAGTCAGGCTTTCGCTCTCAACACTTCACAGAACCTGCATTGACCAAGGTTGTCAATGATTTGATCACAGCTAAAACTAAAGGCCATTACTCTCTTCTAATTCTCCTGGATTTCTCTGCTGCATTTGACACTGTTGACCACTCTCTCCTCATACAGACGCTACAATCCCTAGGTCTTCAAGACACTGTCCTATCCTGGTTCTCATCCTACCTATCTAATCACTCTTTTAGTGTTAATTTCTCTGGATCCATCTCCACTCCGCTTCCTTTATCAGTTGTTCTACAAGGCTCAGTCCTAGGTCCTCTGCTATTCTCTATCTACACCACTTCTCTTGGAAAACTAATAAGCTCCTTTGGATTTCAGTATCATCTCTATGCAGATGATACACAAATCTATCCTCTCCTGATCTTTCACCATCTGTGTTGTCTGGCGTTACTGACTGTCTTTCTGCCATTTCATCTTAGATGTCTTCTCACCAACTCAAGCCAACTCAAACTCAATCTTTGCAAAACAGAGTTCATAATATTCCCACCCACCAACAGAAGTTACCTACCTGACATTTCTATTTCTGTTGACAACATGACCATAAATCCCACCCCACAAGCTCGCTGCCTAGGTGTAATCCTTGACTAGCAACAATCCTTTGCTCCCCACATCAACTCTATATTTACATCATGCTGCATACACCTAAAGAACATTTCCAGAATACGTATGTATGTCACACAAGACACAAAAACTTTATGCACTCATCATCTTCCGCACCGACTATTGTAATTCCCTCCTTACTGGTCTTCCCCAAATCAGATTATCGCCCCTCCAACCTACTGTGCACGTAGCAGTTAGATTGATTTTCCTTGCAAACCGTTCTTCCTCTGCTGAGCCACTCTGTCCGTCTCTACATTGGTTGCCTGTTTTTCAACGAATCCAATATAAAATATTTCTAATAACAAACAAGACATAAACAGGTGTTTACACTGCACTCAGGAATCAGACAGCACAAATTTACTACAGCAGCAGTGGGACCAAGGTGATTAATCAACCTATGACCACTGGTCATTGATGTTATTGTTGTTGCCTCCTTGGACTACCTGCGAGTTGATATCTGTTTTTGTGTATCCCAGATCCTGGCGTTTCACCTTCCTCAATAACAGATGATGAAGACATGCAGTTTATGAGTAACGCAGATACAAGTTTTCTGTGTCCGGCGCCTTCCATTGGGACAGGTTGTGTAATACCCAAGTTTGAGGACATCCATCTTCTAGTACATCACAAATTATATAATTATACAAGTACTCATTGTAGAAATCTTCCAGTACTCTGACATACCGTTAACGTCTAGCCTTCACTGTGACACCTTACTACAACTGCAATAGTGATACACTTATTTTTCCGACTACAGACAATTATTATTTTAACTTTCATGTCGATCAGTCAGACTTTATTTGGATTTTTGCGTTTGCAGGAGTATATTTGTGTCACTCATTTCCATGATATATTCATCAATAGTAGTATAATAATATATCTATATATATTTTTTTTTTCCAGAGGATCAATGTGTTGACCGCTGTGATTGTGTACAAGATTGCCGGGTTAATAGGTGTGTCACTGATGTTCAATATTAGCATCAAAACATTATTTATGTAATTGTGATCAACTTTATTATAAGTGCGGGTGGGGCATGGAATGTTATTATAATAACAAACAAGGCCATCAACAAAATTGCACCAACATACATCTCCTCACTTGTCTCAAATTATATACCCATCTTGACACCTCCTTTCGGCACAAGATCTGCGTCTCTCTTCCATTCTCATCACATCCTCCCATTCTCGGTTACAGGACTTTTTTCGGGCTGCTCCCACTTTGTGGAATTCCCTCCCTCGCACAATAAGACTTTCCTCTAGTCTTCAAACCTTCAAGCGCATTCTCTAAAAACCCCACCTCTTCAGGCAAGCATATAATATTCCTCAACCTCCCTAGGTTTCTCAAAATCAATATCTCTAAAACTGAACTCGTTGTCTTCCCTCCCCCCAGACTCCCCTCCCACCACAACCTCTCTATCGTTGTCAATAACACTACCATCTCCTCTGTCACCCAACTCCGATGCCTGGGAGTCATCCTTGACTCCTCTCCCTCCTTTGCCCCCCACGTCCAATCCCTTGCCCAAGCCTTTTGCTTCCAACTGCGCCCGCACCCGGTCCTTCCTCTCTCAAGATGCCACCAAAACAATCATCCACTCACTCATTATCTCCCGCCTCGACTACGGCAACCTTCTCCTCACCGGCCTCCCCCTCTCTCATCTCGCGCCCCTACGCTCCGTTCTCAATGCGGCTGCTAGACTCATCTTTCTCTCACGCCGCTCCTCCTCTGCCTCCCCTCTCTACCACACCTTACACTGGCTCCGCTTCCCCTACAGGATCCTTTTCAAACTCCTCACCACCACTTACAAAGCTCTCTCCCAGTCTACTGCCCCCTATATCTCTAGCCTCCTCTCCATTCACACTCCTGCCTGCTCCCTGCACTCGGCCAATGGCCGTCGCCTCTCTTCCACTCTGATCACCTCTTCCCACTCTAGAATCCAGGACTTCTCCCGAGCTGCCCCCCTGCACTGGAACGACCTCCCTCGCTCCATCCGTCATTCTCCCATTCTGTGCTCCTTCAAACGGGCAATTAAAACCCACCTGTTCCTTAAAGCCTACCAACCATCCACCTAACCCCTCATCCACTCTTCTCGTTCTCCCTCTCTCCCCTGGCCCCTCTCTTCTCTCCCCCTTGCTTCACTGGCTCCCTTTCGTGCTTGTTTTTGTTTCACCCTCCCTTAGGATGTAAGCTCATATGAGCAGGGCCACCCCTCCCCTCCTGAATCCATACCGGTTCTTCTGCTCTGTCTTTACTCCATATGTCTTCCTGGAGTTCCTGAAGCATTGGTACTTTGTGTTTATTGTTCTGTACTTTGTCACCCCGTTTTTGCTGTACTGTTTGTACTGTGCACGGCGCTGCGGAAACCTTGTGGTGCCTCAAAAATAAATGATAATAATAATAATAATAGGTTACCATATTACCACCCACTGCAGAGCTAACACAAGACAACAACCCTCTGAGCCCCTGACCAACACTGCTGTGTGACTGATCATATAGACCACTAAGTACTTTTTACCTTTGCAATCTGGCTGGACCAATATCCAATATGTAGCACTTACCCTCATGTATCAAACTCCCATTGTCCCATAGACTGTAAGCTTGTGAACAGGGCCCTCTTACCTCTCTGTCTGTATTACCCAGTATTGTTTTATTACTGTGTTTGTTCCCAAATTGACAGCGCTACAGAATCTGCTGGTGCTATAAAAATAAATGGTGATGGTGATGATGATTGACCACCTGCATTTTTTTCCCTTTAAAATGTTCCTAATAGGCTGCTGAGTCGAGTCTTGTCCCCTGGGCTAATATTTCCCATCCCGCCCATGTAGTGGTGTATATATGTATGTTCATGGGACACAAGCAGACGTAATAATACAATATGGTGAATGTATAATATCTGCTTTATACAGAGGTACTTAATCTTCCAGCACCAGCGAGACAGGAGCCTCACATCACTAATGTGATCAGTTAGATGTTCAGATTGGCTGTTGGCCTAGCTCCTCCCACTAATCAAACGTGCCTACACAAGATTTGCATGAGCTGAAATATTCTGTGCTGCTGTTAGTATGAACATGCTCAGATTGGTTTCAGGTTATTCTAGCCCCACCTACTTCCTCTCCTGTTTATCCTTGCGTCCAAAGTTTGAAGAATAGTTACAATAGGCGCTCTGACCCTAGTCAAACAATTCTAAAAGAGATGCCCAAGGTGCATTCATGCCAGACAGTGTTTACCTGTTATGTAGAGATCAGGGGCTAGATTTACTAAGCTGCAGGTTTGAAAAAGTGGGGATGTTGCCTATAGCAACCAACAACCAATCAGATTCTAGCTTTCATTTATTTAGCACCTTCTACAAATGACAGCTAGAATCTGATTGGTTGTTGGTTGCTATAGGCAACATCCCCACTTTTTCAAACCCGCAGCTTAGTAAATCTAGCACCAGGAATTAACTTTTCCCACTCAGCATATTGAACAGTATGTACTGGCTACAGGCCATATCTTGCACCTGCTGTTGAGAGGACATATCATAAATAACATTTTGTGATATAATTTCCTTAAAAAATAGTTGCCCGCTGTATTGTAACAAATAACAAGTAGATAACTGCTTCTAATCCTCTTTGGCTTGATTGCCACTAGCTCCGTTTAATGCCATCGTCTGAAATATAATTTGACAGCAATTGAAAGAAATTGTTTTATTTTGAGAGATGATCTGTAATTTTTTTTTATAAAAGGTTTTAGCTTCATTGACGAGGCAATATCATCATTAAGGGCTGATGGCTTTCTATAAATTTCTGTTGAGCCTTAGTACAAAATGCCATGAAAAGTTTACTGCAATAGAACTGAATGCATCGTCATTGAAGAGACAAAAAAAAAAATCAAGCTAGTTTGATGAACGAAACCTGGTTTTGTTATTGACAAGTTCAGATTTAGATTCTGCAGATTACTTTGTCCATTAAGAGTCTTGTTATGTCTTTCCGTAGGGTTTGGTATAAACATCAAAACATGTTTGTGGCTTTGTTGTTGAGACTTACCAGATTTTGAGCTTCTGCAAATGTCATGGTGGCATGCTGGCAAATGTCATGGTGGCATGCTGGCAAATGTCATGGGTTTACTGCTGGCAAACCAGTTTGCAAATGCCAAGCTTAAAAAAGTTTGCGACAATTTTTTGAAGACAAAATAATTCACCCTTTTCCACATTTGCAATTTTGCAAAGAAGTGTCAGGGAAGCAATGGGCCATAGGGTCATTTTATTAACATTTAGGGGTATATTTACTAAACTGCTGGTTTGAAAAAGTGGAGATGTTGCTGTGGCTGGATCACTTATAAATAACTTATTTGTGGCTAGGTCACGTAGAAATAACTTATTGAAGATATTTATTTTAATTAGGAGTGCAGTGCACCTCTGTATATCATTGCAAATGTACTTATAATGTTATATTGGTATGTGTTGGCATGTTTGGGTTTTGCAACTGTCTGGAGACAGGTAATCTCATGTTAATTAGACCCTTTCATCGCACAGTGACCAAAATGTTTGTTGAGCCTGTAAGACAGGAGGAGGTAATTATACTGGTAGACTCCCTATGCAAGTGAATGTGAATTTTGCAAGTTAAATTGCGTTCAAAGCAAGGTTATAGAAATGTTATATCCTACTGGTAAATATTCAATATAAAACCTCAGACATAGTGGTAGTTACACTGCTAGTAGGTGTAAAAGGTGTTAAACCTCTTCAGGCTGATTTATGTGCAGGCTGCATGACTCAGTCTAGAATGGTTGAAGGGACAGGAGTCTGTATTGGGCAGCTCGGTGGCTAAGTCATTAGCACTCCTGCCTCACAGCACTGGGGTCATGAGTTCAATTCCCAAAGATGGCCTTATCTGTGTGGAGTTTGTATGTTCTCCCCGTGTTTGCGTGGGTTTCCCCTGGGTGCTCCGGTTTCCTCCCACACTCCTAAAACATACTAGTAGGTTAATTGGCTGCTATCAAAATGAACCTAGTCTCTCTCTCTCTCTCTGTGTCTTGTGTGTGTGTGTTAGAGAATTTAGACTGTAAGCTCCAATGGGGCAGGGACTGATGTGAATGAGTTCTCTGTACAGCGCTGTGGAATCAGTGGCACTATATAAATAAATGGTGATGATGATGATGTATTACCTTCTGCCAAGCTAGTGTCCAAATTTAGTGTCCTGGCTTCTTCTCTTCTCTCCGATCGGCAGTGAGTTCCTCTCACCACAGCTCCTCACTGACCATGTCAGGATGTGATGGTGACAATCACGCTCCATAGACAGAGAGAAGGGGGGAGGAGAAGGGAAGGGGGGAAGGGAGCTGCACATAGAGGAGGGGGAGAAGCGACAGAGTGGCGGAGGGACGAGGGGCAGCTGCGGGTGCAAGATCAATAATGGAAAAAAAAATTGAAAGCAAATCTTAAATTCTGCCGGCGTTGCGCCCTCCCCAGGTCCCACCTCCCCAGGCTGCAGCCTGATGGGCCTATTGGTTGATCAGACCCTGAGCACCAGCATACCCATGGCGGCCAGGCCATGCTGGCATTTGGGGAACCACAAGTACCAGTATGCCCTGCCACCCAGGGCCTGCTGGGGCCACCAGTCATGATGATAGTAATCCCTGTACGTCATCTGGTAAAGTCTATGTAAAAGTACAGTGTTTTTAAGTCAGACAAACAAAAATGTAAAAAAACACTTTTTACCTTGGTCAACAAAAAAAAGCTGTAAAAGCAAAGTTATCTGCAGAAAAAAGTAAAATTGCCAACATGCCATTCTACACACGCAGTGGCAAAGAAAGAGTGAGGCTTTCGCCTTTCTCTATGAGTGCGAGATCTGAAACTGTCTCTGAGACATCTTCTAGTAAGGTCAGTCGTGACCAAGCAAGACCTTGTTATTCGGACTCCAAAAGTGGTGCCCAAATACTTTTACGTGTAATGGTCGAGCTGGAAGAAAACAGTAAGGCATTAGAGGAAAATGTATGTTCAGATTCAGAAATGACACAAATCCCTGAGGAGAGTCCATCCACGAGTGCTATGTGTAATCGTGATCATTCTGATAGTGTACCCATAAAGAAGGCCCCTTTTCAGCCTTTCTGCGGATGTGTGCAGCTCAACTGTAGCCAGTGATACACCAATTGAGGATGCCACTTTGGAATTGCAACAGGATGAGGGGGATATTTGTGTAGCCGACGAGGGCGCTAATGAGGATGTTGATGAGGATGATGTTGTTCGTGTAAGTCTTGCACCGGTGGAAGCAGTTCTGGCACGTGATAAGAAGAAGGCCATTGTCATGCCTGGGCATAAGACCAAAAATCCACCTCTTATGTGTGGTATTATTTTTACCCAAATCCTGAGAACAGTTGTCTAGCCATTTATAGCGTATGCAAAGCCATAGTAAGCTGAGGTAGGGACCTTAGCCATCGAGGAACCTCATCCATGTTACACCATTTGACGCGAGTTCATGGCAAGGTGTTGGGAAAATCTTAAAATTTTGCTAAAAAACAACAACAAGCAGTCCATCATCAGCTAGGACCCTTCTCTCACCTACATCCCGACGCCTGCAATCGACACCCACAACACCGTCCTCGTCAATATCCTCAGTAGCGATCGGAGTTAGTCCTGCACCCAAGTTGCTAAGGCTAGATGACTCCTCCACTATCCTGGATTCCTCTGAAGAATTCCTTGAGCGTTAGTCCCACTGATGCTGCTGCTGGGGGTGAATCTTCATCCCAGAAGCAGCCCAAGAAGAAGACTACAAGTAGTTTACAACAATTGACTGTTAAACAATCCTTTGCAAGAGGAAGCAAGCATGAAAGCGGTCACCCAGTGGCAAAGCGGATCACAGACGGCATGGCGACTATGCTCGTATTAGATCTGCGTCCAATATCCACTATTAATGCAGCTGGTTTTAGACGGTTACTTGAGGTCTTGTGTCCCTGTTACCAAATTCCATCACGACACCATTTCAGTAGAAAAGTTATTCCTCACCTCTACCAGAAGGTTTGTAAAAATGTTATTATTGGGCTGCAAAATGCCATTCTTCCCACTGTACACTTAACCACAGATATGTGGACAAGCGGAACTGGGCAAACTAAAGATGATATGACTGTGACAGCCCACTGGGTTGGTCATTCGCCTTCACCAGCAGAGACAGCAGCAGTGTGTACCCAAATACGTCACATTTTTCAGAGGCAGGCTACTCTGTGTATCACCGGCTTCACTAACAGTTTTTGTAACAGATTGTCAGCTGTATGCCTAAGGGATGTCATTGCAACATGGCTTATCCCACTTGGACTCTCCTCAGGATATGTAATTTCTGATATCGCCACCGATATTGTGAGAGCATTACAGCTGGGTGAATTCCATCACATTCCCTGTTTTGCTCACACAATATAATTAGTGGTGCAGAGCTTTTTAAAAAATGACAGGGACGTGCAGGAGATGCTGTCTGTGGCCCGTAAAATATCTGGACATTTTCGGCATTCGGCAACAGCGTGTAGGAGATTGCAGCAGCTGCAAGAGCAATTTAATTTGCCTTGCCACCAACTGAAGCAAGAGGTGGTGACAAGGTGGAATTCCACCCTGTATATGCTTCTGCAGGTGGAGGAACAGCGAAAAGCCATCCACGTTTACTCCAAAAGCCTTGACATTGGGAAAGGAGGGGGGACGTATTTTAGTCAAGCACTGTGGAGAATACTTTCCGTGTTGTGCAAGGTGCTGAAACCATTTAAAGTAGTCACCTGTGAAGTGAGTGCAGACACTGCTAGCTTGAGTCAAGTGATTCCCTTAATTAGACTTTTTGGAAAAGCAGCTTGAGAAACTGAAGGAGGAGATGAAACAAAGCAATTACGCTAGGTATGTCGGACTTGTAGATCAAGTACTTTATTCGCTTCACCAGAATCCAAGAGTTATCAAAATCTTTGGTTTAAGAGCTATGTCTTCTCTTTGTTTTCAACTGTCCCAGACCTGAAGAGATGCAAGGAGCTCCTGGTAAACAAGATGACAGCTCAAGTGTTATGTCTCCTCCTTTAATTTCTCACTCAACTGCTGCTAGGAAAAAACTTAACTTTCCCAAGAGACCCAGAGATGATGCAGATGACTCGGCACCAAATTTTGACATCTGGTCTGGTCTAAAAGAATTGATCAAAAAACCTGACACCTCTGCCGTAACTCCACCTGCTCCTACTATCAGCATCCAAAGGATGATGGAGGATTATTTTCACGATAGCATAGAAATAGACACATCAGACAGTCTCTTTACATACTGAGAGGAAAAAAAGGGAATTTGGAGACCCATGTAGCAACTAGCTTTGCACTGTCTAAGCTGCCCACTCTCCAGTGTATACTCGGAAAGAGTTTTCAGCACAGCCGGGATCCTTGTCAGTGATCGGCGTAGGAGGCTATTTCCTCAAAATGTGGAAAAGATGATGTTCATAAACATGAACTTCAAGTTCCACGAGGAAGGCCTTTCCCGCCAATTACATCAAAATACAGAGACTTCTGTAATTCCAGTAGTGATGAATTAATAATGTGTGAGGATGATGTACAAACTGATGAGGGTGAGAATGAAGCTGAGGATGATGACAACAGTATCTTGCCACAGTAGAGTTCATTAACAGCACTGTTACCTTAGGTGCCTTAAGGCCATTGTTAGCTTGTTTTGTGGGGGCCCAAAAAAACCAAGCACTTCAGCCACAAGGAGTGGCTCTTTTGTGGCTGAAGTGCTTGATTTCTTAAAGTGTGCATGTTCTTTTACGATCCAACATAAGGGTGGGTGGGAGACAGGGCAGGCCCAAGGACAATTCCATCTTGCACAACTTTTCTTTTTTGCCACTGCTGTGTGCCAATGTGTATTAGATGTGCTAGGAACTACCGTGTGTTTGTGTCATTGCTCTGTCGCTTACCATCCAGCCAGGTCGCTGCAGTATTTGTCCGAAAGTGTATGAAAATAATATTGTGACCTGTGAGGTGGACAGCAAATTACTTGAAATTAGTGTTATTGAGGTTAATAATAATGTAGGATCAAAACAAGAGCAAAATTATGTGATTTTAGCATATGTTAGCAATTTTTCTAAATAAATACAGATTCAAAACCAAAACACACGAGGGCGGTTTTGCCAAAACCAAAACCAAAACACGAAGCTAATCCAGATCCAGAAACCAAAACCACTTCACGGGGGTCAGTGAGCATTTCTAGTCTGTATCTAATATGTAAGCCCTGCACATGTTAAAAACACTGGCTTGAAGTATGTAAGCCCTGCATATGTTAACAACACTGACCTGAAGTAGGTAAGCCCTGCACATTTTAATAACACTGGCCTGAAGTATGTAAGCCCTGAAAATGTTAGTAACACTGGTCTGAAGTATGTAAGCCTTGCACATGTTAATAACACTGGTCTGAAGTATGTAAGCCCTGCACATGTTAATAACACTGGCCTGAAGTATGTAAGCCCTGCACATGTTAGTAACACTGGTCTGAAGTATGTAAGCCCTGCACATGTTAGTAACACTGGTCTGAAAAAGGTAAGCCCTGCACACGTTAGTAACACTGGTCTGAAGTAGGTAAGCCTTGCACATGTAACACTGGCCGGAGGTAGGTAAGCCCTGCACATGTTAATAACACTGGCCTGAAGTAGGTAAGCCCTGCACATGTTAGTAACACTGGTCTGAAGCATCGTGCTGTGTAAGTATAGCTGTCTGCATCTCAGATATCTCGTCTTGTACTAAGCAGACTATAAAAGATTCCAGGTGGGAAGTAAAAACTTATTTGAGGCCTGGCAACCCCAGGGGAATTTAGACATTAAAGAAGATTGGGAAGGGGTGGGGGGACTTGGGGTGGGGGATGGGGGGTTCACCAGTTGGTAGACTAGAGATCATAGCCATTAAGAATGAAAGAAGTTATTTTTGTAGAAGCGGTTTTACACTGTGTAATCCCAGATATTTGACATCACATTTGAGATGTTGATGCCTCAATCTGGCAAGAACACACAAAGGCTCGGTTGACGAGCAATATATATGTAAGCAAAGATTGAAGTAAGTAAATATCTAAGAGAGTAATGCCATTGATCATTTTGTTCTTTAAAGTGTTAGCAGTGATACAACTTTTTTATTTATTTTTGTTTTGTTTTTGTTACAAGAGGTTTGTAAGAAGAGATCAGTTGGATTTATCAGAGAGGCTCGGCTACCAAAGTTTACTGATAATCTATGGCCAGTAGAGAGACAAAGGTTTTGCTGATTAATAGGTTCATGGAAAAACTCCAGGAATATTGGAACACAGTAAACACCCCAAGAACCAGCTGAAAAGAAAATGTTCATTTATGTTGTTATTTAAGCCACGCAATTTGCATAAAAAATGTATCAAACTACGTGTGACAACTTTAACATTTCTAGTGAAAAGGGCATTTCCTGGCAAAGCCCATTTATAACAGAATAAACACTGGACCTTTCCGTCAAGCCGGGTGTCTCTCTCTCTGATTTAATGAGGTTTTTATTCTGTAATGAGCACAGGAGATCTCTCGTTACAAGATTAGCTTTGCAAAAAGTTTCCCACAGTCTGATAGTGATATAAATTAGAAAAGTGTTTCATTTTTGTGTACATATTACAGATTATTAACAAAAATAATAATAATAATACAAAAACATTTATTTATATAGTGCCTAGCACACTCCACAGCGCTTTACAAATGAGTAGAAACATAGTAACAAAACAAGGCTGGGTATTAACAGGCAAACCAAGCGGTTAGAGGATCATGCTTGCAAACTTACAATCTATTGGGAGAAAAAAGAGTTTAATATACAAGTTGCATGTTGGTTCAGCCGTACTGCAAATACTGGCAACCAATGTAGGGACTGACAGAGAAGATCTCAGTGGAAGAACATTTTGCAAGGAAAATTATTCTAGCTGCTGTGTGCAAAATAGTTTGTTGGGTTGAAAGTCTGGTTAGGGTAGACACACCAGGAGGGGTAAAACAAATGATCGATGATCTAGGTAGACTAGAGGAATGGTCAAGAGAGTGGTAACTACAGTTTAATGCCAAAAAATGCAAAATCATGCACTTGGGTCTCGAAAACCCAAAGGCTAAATATAGTATTAATGGCACTATAATGGAAACTACTGAGGAAGGAAGGCATCTAGGTGTCACTATTTCAGGTGACTTGCAGACAGGTAAGTGATGTAACAAAGCAATGAGGAAGGCAAGTCAGATGCTTGGTTGTATAGTGAGAGGAATCAGTAGCAGAAAGAAAGAAGTAATAATACCACTGTATAGGTCATTGGTACGGCCTCATCTAGAATACTGTGTTCAGTTCTGGAGGCCGTATCTCCAGGATATAAATACATTACAGACTGTACAAAGAAGGGCAACTATAATGGTGCATGGCCTACAGCACAAACCTTACCCGGAAAGTCTAAAAGATCTTAATATGTATAGTTTGGAGCAGAGAAGGGAAAAGGGGGACATGATAGAAACTTTCACATATATCCAGGGTTATAACAAGGTGCAGGAGGGAAACATTCTACAAAGGAAGAGAAGTATTAGAACACAAGGACATGTACTGACACTGGGGGGAAGAGAAGTATTAGAACAAGAGGACATGTACTGACACTGGGAGGGGAAGAGATGTATTAGAACATGAGGACATGTACTGACACTGGGGGGAAGAGAAGTATTAGAACATGAGGACATGCACTGACACTGGGGGGAAGAGAAGTATTAGAACACGAGGACATGTACTGACACTGGGGGGAAGAGAAGTATTAGAACACGAGGACATGTACTGACACTGGGGAGAAGAGAAGTATTAGAACACAAGGACATGTACTGACACTGGGGGGAAGAGAAGTATTAGAACACGAGGACATGTACTGACACTGGGGGGGAAGAGAAGTATTAGAACACAAGGACATGTACTGACACTGGGGGGAAGAGAAGTATTAGAACAAGAGGACATGTACTGACACTGGGAGGGGGAGAGATGTATTAGAACATGAGGACATGTACTGACACTGGGGGGAAGAGAAGTATTAGAACACGAGGACATGTACTGACACTGGGGGGAAGAGAAGTATTAGAACACAAGGACATGTACTGACACTGGGGGGAAGAGAAGTATAAGAACACAAGGACATGCACTGACACTGGGGGGAAGAGAAGTATTAGAACACGAGGACATGCACTGACACTGGGGGGAATAGACGTATTAGAACACGAGGACATGTACTGACACTGGGGGGAAGAGAAGTATTAGAACACGAGGACATGTACTGACACTGGAGGGAAGAGAAGTTTTAGAACACGAGGACATGTACTGACACTGGGGGGAAGAGAAGTATTAGAACACGAGGACATGTACTGACACTGGGGGGAAGAGAAGTATTAGAACACGAGGACATGTACTGACACTGGGGGGAAGAGAAGTATTAGAACACGTGGACATGTACTGACACTGGGGGGAAGAGACGTATTAGAACACGAGGACATGTACTGACACTGGAGGGAAGAGACGTATTAGAACACGAGGACATGTACTGACACTGGAGGGAAGAGAAGTATTAGAACACGAGGACATGTACTGACACTGGGGGGAAGAGAAGTATTAGAACACGAGGACATGTACTGACAATGGGGGGAAGAGAAATATTAGAACACGAGGACATGTACTGACACTGGAGGGAAGAGAAGTATTAGAACACAAGGACATGTACTGACACTGAGGGGAAGAGAAGTATTAGAACACGAGGACATGTACTGACACTGGGGGGAAGAGAAGTATTAGAACACGAGGACATGTACTGACACTGGGGGGAAGAGAAGTATTAGAACACGAGGACATGTACTGACACTGGGGGGAAGAGAAGTATTAGAACACGAGGACGTGTACTGACACTGGGGAAGATAAGTATTAGAACACAAGGACATGTACTGACACTGGAGGGAAGAGAAGTATTAGAACACGAGGACATGTACTGACACTGGGGAAGAGAAGTATTAGAACACGAGGACATGTACTGACACTGGGGGGAAGAGAAGTATTAGAACACAAGGACATGTACTGACACTGGGGAAGAGAAGTATTAGAACACGAGGACATGTACTGACACTGGGGGGAAGAGAAGTATTAGAACACGAGGACATGTACTGACACTGGGGGGAAGAGAAGTATTAGAACACGAGGACATGTACTGACACTGGGGAAGAGAAGTATTAGAACACGAGGACATGTACTGACACTGGGGGGGAAGAGAAGTATTAGAACACGAGGACATGTACTGACACTGGAGGGAAGAGAAGTATTAGAACACGAGGACATGTACTGACACTGGGGAAGAGAAGTATTAGAACACGAGGACATGTATTGACACTAGAGGGAAGGAGGTTCAGAGGATATGTGAGGAAAAACTACTTCACAGAAAGGGTACTGGATAAGTGGAATAGCCTCCCATCAGAGGTGTTAGAGGCTAATACAGTAGAGCAGTTTAAACATGCTGGGGATAGACATAAGGATATCGTTATAAAGAATAAGGGATCAAATAAGGTTTGAGATTACCATAGGTTAATAAAACAATGGGCAGACTAAATGGGACAAGCGGTTCTTATCTGCCGTCAAATTCTATATTTCTAGGGGAAGACCAGTCAGAAGAGAATAGCAATTGTCAATGTGGGAGATTATGAGTGATTGCCATGTTTCTGTAGTGTCTTGTGTAAGATATGTGCGTGTTCTGGTGATGTTTCTTAGGTGCATGTAACAGGATTCTGATACACAGTCTATGTCAGGAATAAAGGAAAGTACTTAGCGAAGGATGAAAACTCGGCAGCGAGCTTGAGGAACAAGGATTATTGTTGTGTTGTGGACACCACGTTGAAATGACAGGAAGACAGTCTGTAACACGGGAGAACACAGATGGGGAGAGGGCCAGGGACGGTGGATAAATTTGGGTGACATCTGTATAGAGATGACACTGGAACACAAAGAGGTTTATTAGTTTCCCAATACAAGTGGTAAAGATAGAGAAGAGCAGAGGACCTCTTCTGTAAACATCCTATGGTCTAAGAACATCGATGTCCACTTTCATCAGTGATAAAGTGTTTCTGATATGAATTGTTTGGACTTTTTTTTAGTGATATTTTGCTGATTTGTTGCTGAATAGGAAACCACGAAATTCATAGTTATCACATATTAAAATAATTTTCAGTGACACCTGGACAGGTGCAAGTAAGAACAACAAATGTTATGCAGTCTAGCAGACCTTGGTGCATTATAATGTATTCCCTACGTGGTTGTTACGAGCCGTGGCGGTGTCCATAGCCGCGGCTCGCTCTCTGCAATGCCTGGTGTCCCGGCCGGCTCCTTGACGACCGGGACGTCACTTCCGGTTCCGGCTGGACCGTTGGGAAACGGTCGGACACCAAAACCTCTCAGCGCCGCGTCCCAGCAATACAGGGCAGCCGAGCACATGCGCGTTAGTTACACAGCCTGTGTACTAATTAATTTATGGCATTCAGTAATCAGACAGTGCCTGGGGGTAATTACAGGGTAAAGCCCTGATTGGCTAACATTAGAATTTTAGGCAAGGAGGACTTAGCCTCCCTGCCGGTTATAGCGTCCAGTCTGTACTGTTGCTGACCTGCTCTGGATTCCTGTATTGCTAATTTTCTGTTGTGACCTTCTGCCTGTACCTTGGACCTTGCCTGTGACCCTGACCCTTTGGCCTGTATCTTGGACTCCGCTGTTTTGCCTGTGACCCTGACCCTTGGCGTGTTATGTGACCATTCTACCTTGCCTGTGACCCCTGACCTCAGCTTATGTCTTACCATCTGCTACCATATACTCAGCCTCCTCCGGCCCTGCCGCAGCGGTGTTGTATAACGAAATTGCACTACGCCAAGAGTTAAGTCCTGGGGGCATCTGAGTACCTGTGAGCGCATAAAGCTCTATGGGAAAGGCGGCTGCTAAAGGTGAAGACGTCTGTCATCTGTTCTGCAAGTCAGTTATCAAACCAGCAGCCTAACAGTGGTATATTAACTGAACAGGTTATACAAATGAGTAGAAACATAGTAACAAAACAAGGCTGGGTATTAACAGGCAAACCAAGCGGTTAGAGGATCATGCTTGCAAACTTACAATCTATTGGGAGAATAAAGAGTTTGATACACAAGTTGCATGTTGGTTCAGCCGTACTGCAAATACTGGCAACCAATGTAGGGACTGACAGAGAAGATCTCAGTGGAAGAACATTTTGCAAGGAAAATTATTATAGCTGCTGTGTGCAAAATAGATTGTTGGGTTGAAAGTCTGGTTAGGGTAGACACACCAGGAGGGGTAAAACAAATGATCGATGATCTAGGTAGACTAGAGGAATGGTCAAGAGAACGGCAACTACAGTTTAATGCCAAAAAATGCGAAATCATGCACTTGGGTCTCGAAAACCCAAAGGCTAAATCTAGTATTACCGGCACTATAATGAAATCTACAGAGGAGGAAAGGGATCTAGGAGTCACTATTTCAGGTGACTTACAGATAGGTAAGCAATGTAACAAAGCAATGAGGAAGGCAAGTCAGATGCTTGGTTGTATAGTGAGAGGAATCAGTAGCAGAAAGAAAGAAGTAATAATACCACTGTATAGGTCTGTCACTCACCAGACTGTGAGTGCTTCTTCCCGTGTGTTTAGGAACCGTGGCCGTCCACCATCCTGAGGGTCTGCGCATGCGCAGCCCTTTCAAGCCTTCAGTACCTGTTCCCTTTGGTTGATTGGCTGATCAGGCAACACTCCCTATTTAAAGCACCTGAGTTCCATACCTCGTTGCCTGATCTTGGAGTCTCATTCCCCATGAGCCTCTAAAGGTGTTCCTGTGTTTCCTCGTGTATTCAGCGCTGCCGATTCCTGTGGTTTCCAGACCACTTCAACCCTCCTGTGTTTCATCGTGACTGTATTAGCTGATTCCTATCCGCTGCCTCCGTGCACTACAGTCTTCAGCTCACTTCAACTCTCCTGTGTTTCATCGTGACTGTATTAGCTGATTCCTATCCGCTGCCTCCGTGCACTACAGTCTTCAGCTCACTTCAACCCTCCTGTGTTTCATCGTGACTGTATTAGCTGATTCCTATCCGCTGCCTCCGTGCACTACAGTCTTCAGCTCACTTCAACTCTCCTGTGTTTCATCGTGACTGTATTAGCTGATTCCTATCCGCTGCCTCCGTGCACTACAGTCTTCAGCTCACCTCAACTCTTCTGTGTTTCATCGAGACTGCACCAGCTGATTCCTATCTGCTGCTCTCCGTGCTCAACAGTTCCAGCTCAGCTCTACTCTCCCGTGTTTCATCGTGACTGCACCTGCTGATTGCTATCCGCTACCTCCGTGTACCTGCAGAGTCCTGCTGGCTGCTACTCCTCAGTTCTACTCGTGTCTGCAGCAGCTGATCCGCTCTCCGTGCTTCTCAGTGTTCCTGCCGGTGTCTACTCGCCAGTCTGCATCGGATCTACGCCTCGCTGCTTTCATCTCGTCTAGACCATCGCTACTCTTCAGTGTTCTCCAGGTGTCCAGTTCTACATACTACTGCTTCCTGAGTATTTGTTTCTATCCCTGCTGGTCTACCTACCTGTGCGCTGCACCTACTTGATTACCGCTTCACCCTCCTGGGACTTCGCATCCTGCCGGCCTCCAGCCGTTCAGGTATCTCTGCACTCCTGTCTGACAGCCTGCTCCTGAACCACGGTATGCATACTTCTCATTGACTGTGCTGGTGTATTGCATATCTTGCTGGACTGAGTTGTTCTCCTCTGGAGTTCACTATCCGCTGAGACTTTTGCCATCATTGACTGTGTTATCTTTTGCCCGGATAGTTCCTGTGACTTTGTATTGTTGTGCAGTGCTGTTCAGTCATTACTATATTGTGCATGTCATCGTTGATCAAGTTCAGGGTGTCCGTGTATCCTCTGTATTGCAGACTCTTCCCGTGCTCCTCCTCACATATATATTCAGTGGTACAACTTGCTAGAGGCAGACCACTGATCCCTGTTTCCCGAGTCACCTGTTCCAGTATCCTTTCACATAGCAGTGGTACAACTTGCTAACGCAGACCACTGACTCCCCGGATACCTCCACCTGGATTCCACTCCTTCACCTAGACAGCGGTACAATTAGCTAAACGCAGACCGCTGACTCCCATCACCTCCTCGTTGCTGTTGGACATTCCTCTTCACTATAGCAGTGGTACAACTTGCTACCGCAGACCACTGACTACCCTCACGTTTCCTTTGTCCATTCAGTTCCTCGTGTACTACTACATATATATTACCAGTGCTGCTAGTCATAGACTTTTCACGAGCATCTCTATCATCTGCTGTCTCCTGTTCCGGGATCACCCCGCTACCAGAGTACCATATTACCATCTATACTGCTCTGGTAAGTCCATCACCTGGTGATCCCTGGGTAAAGACTCCTAGTGCCCGTGACAAGGTCATTGGTACGGCCTCATCTAGAATACTGTGTTCAGTTCTGGAGGCCATATCTCCAGAAGGATATAAATACATTACAGACTGTACAAAGAAGGGGAACTAACATGGTGCATGGTCTACAGCACAAAACTTACCCGGAAAGTCTAAAAGATCACAGGCACGTTATAGTGTAATTTACTGCATATTAATATATGAAAATGTATAAAACACAAAGACAAAACATAGATTGTGATAGTCGAATTCCAATTAATTTTAAATTCCTGGAGGATCACCAATCTATCTAAAATAAACAATTGAAAAACGCAATTTAAATGCACACAGGATATTGGGAATTTGAGGCGCTCAAATTATTTGAGTCAGTTGAAAATTTGGCCAAATTTGGCTGGTTCATGCGCCTCAAATTCATTCGTGATTTTCCGACTGCTTCGATTCGGGTCGACTGTGACACCTAATTTGCGATTCAACTTTCGAGTTTACAGCCAACAGTTAAAACAAAAGATGATAAGATAAACTCTAAAATGTAGCCCGTTCACGGTTAAATGTTTACAAAGAAATTAAAGATTTTAATATTTTTATTAGGGATGTGCACCGGCCACTTTTGGTGTCTCGTGTTTTGTGTTTTGGATTCGGATTTGCTTGAGGTTTTGGGTTCGGATTTGTTTCGCAAAACACCCGACGAAAGGTTTTGGTTCGGATTTAAGGTTTTGGATTCGGATTTATTTTGAAAAAAACATAAAAAGTGCTAAAAACCAGTTTTGTGTTTTGTTTTTTTTCACTCCTACGCTATTATTAACCTGAATAACATTCAATAACAATCATTTCCACTAATTTCCAGTCTATTCTGAACAGCTCACAATATTGTTTTTAGGCCAAAATGTTGCACCGAGGTAGCTTGAGCACATAATGCCAAAAAAAGAGGTACAAGATGGAATTGTTCTGGGCCCTCCCTCCCACCCCTCGCGAGACTTGGACGACAGAGCCTCGTTTTCATTTTTTTGCCCGCCGGAAATATCCGAACAGTGCTCGGATCCCGTTCGGATTCGCACTGTTCGGGTGCGCTCGGATTAGCAGAATCCGAGCCCGCTCATCTCTAATTTTTATTGCAATTTTATTAAATGTGTTTTGGTATTTTTACCTTTGTGAATGAACGGCAAGCTGTCAGCTAGACGTGTTACCTGATAATTCTATAGGGAAGGGTCAGGTAGAAGAGTGCTGATTATACTTGTTACAATCTTTGACTGATGTAATTAATAGGGAAGAAGAGAGGAATGGAACAAGCTTATGAAGAGGGCTTTTTAAATCGTGAGATGCATCTATATTTGTACCAATGTTATCGTCCATCTTCTATGCACTAACATGTAGAACATTAACGTCTTTGCATCCTACAGAGTTTTGTTAATTCAGTCGTCAGTTGGAGATGACCTTGAATTCTCAGCCGCGCAGTTCTCAGTACAGCGATTATAGTAATGGTATTACACAGCACAAAGCCAGACCTCCTTCAGAAGAGCGACATAAACTTTATTCATCACAACATACAAATAATGTACAGTCATTTCCTACGTATATCAGTCGCTCTATACCTCTTTCACAGATGAGATGGCATTGAGATCTATACACAATGTACATTGGTCTATGTATACTTTACAAGGAAAGACAGATTGGTAATGTGAGGAGGGGGCACTGTGTACAATGTGAGTATCTGTACCACAAAGCAGGCACATTCGTGTTTTGTGTTATGTGGTTTTAGACACAAATAACATGACTATATTTAGTAAAAGGCTTTACGTATGCTGACAACTTTCTGCATGGCGCAACCCTTCCTATTGCAATTGGCGTTCACAGATGGTTCAGTCAACACAGTAAGGGAGAGGGGCGGGGCTGACAACCACACCGTTGGAGATAGTTGTCAGTGGATCCACCCACCACTGGCTGTCCCTTTAAGACATTATGCCTGATTCATTAAGGAACTTAAATTAAGAAGTTTCTTATTTGAGTCTCCTAGACAAAACCATGTCCCAATGCAAGGGGTGAAAATTAGTGTTCTGTTTTGCACAAAAGTTAAATACTGTCTGTTTTTTCATGTAGCACACAAATATCAACTTTAAATTTCAGTGTACAAATAAACTATCAAGTATTTGTGTGCTACATGAAAAAACAGTCAGTATTTAACTTATGTGCAAAACAGAAAACTCATTTGCACCCCTTGCAATGTAACATGGTTTTGTCCAGGAGACTCAAATAAGAAACTTCTTAATTTAAGTTCCTTAATGAATCAGGCCCAATGTCTTTGGATTTACTCCCGATAGTGATTAGAGAAAAAGCATTTTTTTATACCATTTTGTTATCATGTAATCTAACAATTCTTTGAATAGCTATATAATATGAGTTACTTTGAAATGCTCATTTATGCACCATTACTACATACTGTAAACAGAACAATATTATTCGTAACACAAGTTCACAGCCTGAGCCTTTGATGACTCTCAGCTGTCATATTGAAATGAGTGGTACTGTGCCATAACTTATAAAAACAGAGATATTCAGCATTTTAGAAGGCATGACCTGTGTACAAGTAAAAGCTGGTGACTTTGGATCTGGGATAGACGTTCACAGTAATATGGTAGCAAACAAACTATTCTTGGAATAAACATAGTACTTTTTGAGAGCGAGCACGCCCTGTGCCGCAACATTTTAAAATATTTTTTTTGGGGGGGGTTAACTCCATTGTCAGACACTGACTGCACAGGGAGTATTTCCAAGGGGTCTATAATAAATAACTCAACCTCAAATGTTGAATTATCCATAACTGGCTCATGGGCTCGAGAGTGGAGTTGAGCAAAACGCTTCTACAAATTTCAGGTTTCTCTGACTTTCAGCGGTCTGCGGTTGCAGAATCAGTTCACGGAGGTTGCGCTGTTCTAAAAGGTTCCGTTTCTTAAAGGGTGACTCCACACAAAAGTAATAAAACATCATTTTTTTTAAAATCATTATTCTACTGTTACTTCAAGATCTCTCCATAAAATCTGCAGTTAGAAGACTCAGACATGGCCGCTGCTTACATGTTGTAAACATCACATGGCGACATCTGTAACGATTCAATGGTGATTGCGGTCCACAGTTTGTTTCCTTGGGAACAGATGTGGCTAAGGAGTGTCTGACAGTCATAATGGGCCTGATTCATTAAGGAACGCTAATGACGTATTTTGCGCAAAAAATTGCTCAGCGCATGATCACAAATGAACCACACGCCAGTGAACGCAGGTGCACCTAATTCATCTACTAAAGGACGCTTCAGACGGGCGCGATTTCTGTGCGTTCTCATTGGACTTTATATAGACATATGTATTGTGAGTATCTTGCAGTGTGTCCTGTCCGTCTGTATACGGCAACAGCCGTACAGCCAGAAGGTATTTACACTCTTAGAATTAGAAACGTTTCTTGAGATCTTCTTCTTTTGGAATACGGCCGTACCCGCTTGCGTTTCCGTCTGTTTTAAAAAAAAAACGCCAATTGTGTTAACTTTGCTTTCCTTAATGTATCAGGCACAATATGAAAGCCAATCGGCAACAACAAGCCAAGTCTGAGTCTTTCAACGACAGACGTCGTATTACAACTATTGGGATCAAAATGAACTTGAATTTCACCAGTTCAACGGCTATGATCCTGAAAAGTCACCAATTGCAAAATTTGTGGTTTGTGTCCGCCATTGAAGGTTTCTCCAACAGCCCTGGACAAAACCAGGGGAGAGGTGGCGATTGTTCCTGCAGCTCACATTCTACCTCCACAGCCCTTTAATGGTTAACAAAATTATTTTCCTTTTTTTAATTATTTTTTTTTACACATTCTGCATTTTATTTACAAAGAGCACAAATAATTTACCTTTCACACTGATGCGACAGGCGGTGTGGGACTAACAACCAGGTCTAACAGGGAAGATAATTCCTTCCGTTACATTAACGGTCATATTCAGAACATCTTGCACTTTTATACTTTTGACGCCATCAACTATTAATCGAAGTGTTCAAATTCTCTGCAACTTTATTCCGTCACTTGTGGTGACGTTTATTTGATATAACTATTATTGCAGGAGTGTAAAGACTTAAAGCTCAGGTGTCACTTTCTGTCTATGCTGAAACTACTTCTAGGAATGTCGCTCATTCAGTAACGATGTCTTGTCTCCTATTACCATGATCCACAGAGAACGTTCTCCAGCTGTGGATTAACGGCAAGCAGGAGCTGGTACAGCATGCTAGCAGTTGTAGTACGCACATATAGGGTCTCATGTAGAGTTACACGTATGTCTGCTTTATTTGCATGAAATACGCATGCGTGCAAAAATAAGTACAGATTTTGGTGCATCTTGCACTTACGACTCTTTACGCCTGGAGAGACTAGCACTGGCTGAGTACGTTCGGGACGTGTAATTGAGGGTAGACCTGGATACATCATCATCATCAACATTTATTTACATAGCGCCAGCAAATTCCGTAGCGCTTTACAATTGGGAACAAACATTAATAAGACAATACTGGGTAATACATACAGACAGAGAGGTATGCTGGCAGGGGTATGTTTTGGGGAAATGAGGAGCTAGTGCAGTGATGATGATGATGGCCATCAGCACCACTAGTTAGCAGTTATCATACATGCCCACTCTCCCGGATTATAGTTAGGTCTCCCGGACTCCCAGGAGTAAGCCATTCTCCCGCATCCTTCAGGACGGGGGCCTCGGTGGGGCTAGTCACTGCAAATCATGTTATTTGGGGCTCACATACTTCACCTCCCCTAACAGCCATAGCTGCCAATTCAGGTCAATTTCCTCCAGTAGATCTCTCTAAAGAGGATAATTGTGACATTATCACCTCGGAATTCAATATGAATGTATTAAAAGGAACAATATTCAAGTCCTGTGTATAAGAATAAAGTACTGTTTGGTGGCAGGTAATACCTATATAATATTTACAAGCAGTGCCTTATACTAGATATCAAGGACGTCTATGACTAGATGTAGCCACTTCAGACAGTGCTTATACACAGGACACTCAAATGTTATTTCTGACGTCCTTATAAAAGAAGGGTGTTAATATCACACAGGTGATGATGTCACAGCTCAGCATTATAACTTATTACATCTCTGATTTTACACAAAGACTAAGAGCAAAGAGGACAAAAAAAATTAATAAAATGGTAATTATATGGCTGCAAAAGACTAAATGACTGATTTATTTCTGGTAAACGTACAAGTATTAATAGCACACAATCTGTGAACACGGTAAATCAGTTTCTATAGTCTGTGTGCGGGATGAGAGAGGGACCAGTTCATGCGCCCAACAATCGTCATTCTAAAGGACGTTTGCTGCAAGTTTACAGATGTTCAGTATATTTCCATCTTGCTGCGTTTATCATGTGAGCTTCAGACGACTATGAATCAATGTTTCCAAGGACAAGACGTGTTCTCCTATTACTAGTATCTATTGTACCGAGTAAATCAATTCAGTCACTCATTCCTCACCATGAATGGACTATCTACATCCCAGTCCATGCACACAACACAGAGCAATGCCTTCCTCTTACTACAGTCTTCACAGCCATTAATCCTTATCAATACACTGTATCTTCAAACACCCGAACTGTGCGATTTCATCATTAATCCCAAATACATGAAATGTGCTTTATATAGAGGTGCCTTTTACACCACAATATCACTGCATCGAATTTACAGGAGACTCACATCACTAATTTGTGCTGCTGAGAGATCCTGCTCCTTCCACTATATAACTCTCAGTCTGTGTCTTCCTGCTGCCTCCATTCCCCTCCTCACATCATGTCACTGCCCCTGTCACATGCAGCCCTGTCCTCACTAACACGTCACTCATCTCCTGATATACTCTGTGCTGCTGGGGACCCTGCTCCTTCCACTATATAACTCTCAGTCTGTGTCTTCCTGCTGCCTCCATTCCCCTCCTCACATCATGTCACTGCCCCTGTCACATGCAGCCCTGTCCTCACTAACACGTCACTCATCTCCTGATATACTCTGTACTGCTGGGGGCCCTGCTCCTTCCACTATATAACTCTCAGTCTGTGGCTTCCTGCTGTCTCCATTACCCTCCTCACACCATGTCACTGCCCCTGTCACATGCAGCCCTGTCCTCACTAACACATCACTCATCTCCTGATATACTCTGTGCTGCTGGGGGACCCTGCTCCTTTCACTGTATAACTCTCAGTCTGTGGCTTCCTGCTGCCTCCATTCCCCTCCTCACATCATGTCACTGTCCCTGTCACATGCAGCCCTGTCCTCACTAACACGTCACTCATCTCCTGATATACTCTGTGCTGCTGGGGGACCCTGCTCCTTCCACTATATAACTCTCAGTCTGTGACTTCCTGCTGCCTCCATTCCCCTCCTCACATCATGTCACTGCGCCTGTCACATGCAGCCCTGTCCTTACTAACACATCACTCATCTCCTGATATACTCTGTGCTGCTGGGGACCCTGCTCCTTCCACTATATAACTCTCAGTCTGTGGCTTCCTGCTGCCTCCATTCCCCTCCTCACATCATGTCACTGTCCCTGTCACATGCAGCCCTGTCCTCACTAACACATCACTCATCTCCTGATATACTCTGTGCTGCTGGTGGACCCTGCTCCTTCCACTATATAACTCTCAGTCTGTGACTTCCTGCTGCCTCCATTCCCCTCCTCACATCATGTCACTGCCCCTGTCACATGCAGCCCTGTCCTCACTAACACATCACTCATCTCCTGATATACTCTGTGCTGCTGGGGGACCCTGCTCCTTCCACTGTATAACTCTCAGTCTGTGGTTTCCTGCTGCCTCCATTCCCCTCCTCACATCATGTCACTGTCCCTGTCACATGCAGCGCTGTCCTCACTAACACAACAACACGTGTGGACAGGTCACTGCCTCCCACAAGATAATTAAACTGAAATAATCGGTGCTGCTGTGAATATTCCAATGATCTGATTGGCTACAGGCTGTTCTATGACCACCTACATCATTAGCAACATGTACAGAAGATAGATACTTTTAACAAAAAAAAAAAGGGTGCTGATACCTTATCAACCTCATCTTTATAATGTGTGCATTAGTATAAATGTTTGTAGATAACTTTTCCTAGCTCCCATGTTTAGCTATCCGGCCAGATCTTTGAATACAAGTAGTTGATACTGTGACACCTCAGAGATATCCTTAAGATCTGGCCTGCTTTTGTTGCTTGAGGGCTTAAGCCGTAAGGTATCTGTACTATTGCAATGGTCTCACTAGGTACCCCAGGACACTGAAACTATAATGACATCAGAATGCAGACACAAAGCAGACACTGCAAAATCCACAGTGAGAATGGCACGATAGTGAATTCACCCTCACAGCTCTATATACACGTGCGTTGGGCATCCTATATAAATCTAGGGTTTAATCTGTGTTGTCTAAGGGCCCATGGCAAAGCCTAGTGCCGATACATAGGAACATAAAATATACAGTGCAGATTAAAAGGATTTTTCATTATTAAATATATATATAAATTTATCTTTCTGGCTGTACAGTCCTGCTAACGAGAAGAATGCAGCATAATGCATGCACATCCATGGGTTTTAGTGCAAACAGAACAAGATCTGGGACTTAGACACGATGACCTGGGAGAAGGAGCTGCTGGAAGAGAATAGGGAGGACTCCTGCCCCCGGTGGAGAGTCTCAGTACTGCAGGTCTCTCGGACAGAGAGGGATACGATGTAAATGTGCTTAGTCCTCATTCAGTACACACACAGGTCAGGAAACTTCATCTCGTAGACAGGGATTGAGTGGTTCTGTGACTGGCCGTAGGCTGCGGTGATGGTGCCAGAGGGGCTTGGGGGTGGGCTGCAAAACAGCAAGAGGAAATATTAAATACCACCTCTATAAACAACTCTTAGAAACGTATATACATTACACAGGGTCTTTAAAGAGCATCTATCACCTGACCTTGATGACCTTTCAACCTAAAACCCTCGGAACCAATTAAATATATACATGCCTTAATTAATCACTCCCTTAATGTTTGTTTTTTGTACACTTCTAAAATATTTCCTATTTTTGAACTTTTCTTTTTCTACCTTAATCTTAGGTAATATTTTAGGCATGTTGTCGGGCTAAGGAATTCAAGCAAACCAAAAGTTAATGCAATTATCAATTATTAATGCACAGTGTTAATGAAGATTAATAGCACAGAAATCTATACATATTCAACGGAGTAAATCCATTAAACCAAACAACAGACTAACATGATATAAGTTGTGACTGATCTGGGAAACTGAGTGGCAGATAGATTGTGACACATGATATAATCAGTTTTATAAAGAGACTCATGCAAACCAAGGTCGTCTATCACGGAGAAGGGTCTTAAGATCACTCACCGTATAGTCAGCTCAAAGATTTGGTTCAGTTTACTTTGTAACAACGATGCCTGAAGATAAGGAGAAGAGAAGGTTGGTGGGGGCAGGATATGAGGAAACCGCGTTTAGTAGTAACTTTATAATAAGCAACAAACAAAATTATGGAGCAGAATAATGTAATCTTTCTCTTACACCTCAGTATATGTCAAGCCAGACAAACCACGCTTGTGATAGAGGAGAGCACCAGACCACCCCTCTAATAGGCCCACCTGATTCTGTCCATGAGTGTGAGCCGTACTTCTCTAAGTACGGGAGACTCCATAATTTGTGGACCTGGACCGCTCAAGGAGAGAAGACCACCCTTAAGGGTCTCACTTCTCTTTTCTACCTGGATCGCTCTGTGGGACGAGGCCTAATGATCCCAAAAGTGTCATTACGACCCTGCTGCGTTTATCTAGTTATTGAGCAGCTGGGTGGGGGCCCTTGATAAAACGAATTGGGACATCTTGTCCCCCACACTTGTCCCTTGCAAAAGTAGGAGGGTATAGTGTGGGCACAAACAATGCTCGTTTACAAAAGAAGAAAAATGCGGTCCCACCGTGTGCAATGGTGAGTGCAATGGTGAGCGCTTAACTTTACACAACTGCGCCCACTGTAACGGGATCTACACACAAAGACTGGCATCATCTGGGAGGAGCTGGGTGGATCTAAAGCCCGGCTAGGCACCCTGTATCGCTATACGAAAAAACAAGATTTTTTTTTACAGGACCAGACAATTAAATGAGTTTCCAGGGGTGGAGAGTGCACTAGTAGTGGGGGTTTAGGTTAATGATGGCCATGACCCCCTTCCCCCTGCTATTAAGAGTGCTCTGACAATTTTTGTAAGGTGTGTGTGCAGGTCGATTGTGTTGCACGATAATGTTTGTATCTCCCGGTGGAAGGGCGTGTGAGAGATGTAGCTGGTCCCATAGGGGCCACTATTTTCCCTCTAGTTTGCACGATGTATGCCACTTTTGACTTGTGATCACATGCCCACAGTCCAAGTTTCAGCAAGACTGGAAACATAATTATAGCTATTATGAAGTTACGTCGGAACTGTTATCCCGGTAGAAGGGAAAGTCAGATATAATATAATAAAACTGTAATAATAGATACTATTTTACAATTCAGCATTGAAACAATTTGTGAGTCTGTTTGTTCGTTAGTGATCTAACGGGACTAAGTGTGCTGCCGTATGTCAGACACTGAGAAAGGAATTGTAAGTGTTCCATTCATGTGCAAAGTCTGTAACTGGGATGAGGGTGATCTGGATATATCAAGGGGGTCTCCGTAGCGCAAGAAAGACAATTCAAAAAGCACATACATATCAAAGTGCATCCAAATTATGATCCAAAATCTCTACAAGAACCGGGGTGATCATAATCTCACATGACAACCTGACAGTGTTACTCATTCACGGTACAATTCTGCGTCTTAGCAAAACTGTGTTGCGCTTCTGGTGGGGAAGGTGACCAAATGTGCGGACAGGTGTAGAGTTGGGAGGGAGCCATGACCTGGCTTCACTGTAAATAACAATATTAAAACAGAGTTGTCCAGTGTTTGTGTGTTCCCTGCAGAATCAGTCAGTGTCTTCGCTGAATGACTAATGGAGCCCATATTATGGAATGGCTGTATAAAGGTGTTACTGATACTTGGTTTGTGCAGTCTGTAAACTGCGGGGGGAACAAACCTATAGTTTTATGGTTTATATGTATAAATAGGATACAATATGGCGCTACTAATGTATGCAGCCTAGTACCTATAATAGGAGTAATAATAGGAGTAATCCATGATAGCTTTATTTTTACACTGAAATTTAAAGTTGATCTAGGACATGCCCTAACCCAACTATAAATCTGTCCCAACATTTTAAATTTACCTCCCCCTCCAATGCAACATGGTTTTGCCCAGGTGCAAAGTTACTCTTTTTTTGCTTTACTTTCCTTAATAAATCAGGCCCTGGCTGTCTACAATCGCTCACTGCTGGTACAGACGGGACCCCCGATATGGGCATCCAATTCACTTGTGTCTGGATTTTATACACGTTTGAATTTGTGAGTGTAATTTTTTACGTACTTATTGTCATTTAGTAAACAGGGTAATACACTAGATATATTTCTGCATAACCTATGAAGCACTGATCGTGAAAAAAGCCTATACAATCTAATGTGCCGATACAAGGTCATTAAATAAGTTTTATTTCTGTAAGTGTATTTCTTATGGGGAAAGGGTCAACACCCATCACAGGGAGGGAATGCTTTAAGAGTGATTGAGACACCGTTTTGGAGAAGGGTCATATACCATGTACATATACCATGATTGCAGGAGGATTCTTATCATTTACGTAAGTTTACTGCACTATATATTTTCATTTTTGAGTTTAGCCCCTTCTGCAACCACAATTCAAAGCTGGGATCTTGAGTAGTGCAAATCTCTCCTAACAGGAGAGAGCTCTCATCTCTGTATGAATGTATGTAAGCGCTTGATGTACGTATAAGCTTCTTTTTGTTCCACTTTTAAAGTTTTGTCAAAACATAACGTATCATTCGTGTATTCAACGAATAGGATGCTCCCGTTGAAGTCACATGGCCTGTTCTGAGTGTTCCATGATGGAACACGAAGGTAAACTCCATCAAGCCATCTGTTCCCCTTATTGGTTCTTACCCTGGCACCACAATGTGCTGCGATTTCCTCAAACGGAGCCTTCTGGAACTTCTCCACCACCTGCCGCCTTCGCTCCCGCTCCTGCTCCTCCACCGCCACGCTGTCCACTGAATTAAATAAACACAGAAAGGAAGACGCTAAAAGCTTGTGTACAATGGTAAAGGGTCTGTAAGAGGGCAAATGGAGAGCAGCGTGTATGAGCGGGAGGACCAATCACAAGCTGTAACCTCCTGACCGCGGCCTGTGATTGGTCTTCCCACTCACATCTCGTCCACCTGGTTTTTGGACAGAGCTGTAAGAGGAAAGGAGGAGCCCCTGGAAAAACAGCAGCAGTAACAGCCCCCCGATGCGAGGACCAGGGGGAGGGGCACCAGAGTAATACCTTTCTGCTAGGTAGTAGTGTAGCTTTAATAAAGAGACCTCAGACACCCTAGATTGTCTCCGGGGACCTATAATTCCCATGACAGTGCTCAGTGTGAAATGTTATCTTGTTACTGAGGATATTGTGTAAATGGGACCTCTATGTGTGATTCGTCCCTTGATTGCCCTCTCCTTGGTGCGGTTGACGGGACAGCCCCTTGGTCCCTGTTTTGTGATTGGCAGCTGAATGTCAGCAAGGACGGCCAATCAGAAAACAATAAGGAAAGGACGAAAGGGGCAAATTGTGTTCTGCACAAGGAAGATGATTGTCAAGGCATAAAGTACACTCGTAACACATCCAAAGTTTAAATGAAAAAAGGAAAACGTTTGCAATTAATTTAAGTTGTGCTTCAATAAAGCTATGTGCTGTTTCCAGAAAGTATAAGGATGGTAAACAGTGCAATAAAGTTTTTAAATTATTTAGTGACTTGCAAGACAGCTGTGACATTATAAAGGAGAAGTGACGTTATAAAGAAGGTGTGATGTTATAAAGGAGGTGTGATGTTATAAAGGAGGTGTGCCGTTATAAAGGAGACATGACGTTATAAAGGAGACGTGACGTTATAAAGGAGACGCAACTTTATAAAGAAGGTGTGACGTTATAAAGGAGACGTGACGTTATAAAGGAGACGCAACTTTATAAAGAAGGTGTGACATTATAAAGGAGACGTGACGCTATAAAGGAGACGTGACGCTATAAAGGTGACGTGATGTTATAAAGCAGGTGTGACGTTATAAAGGAGGTGTGATGTTATAATGAACGGATGCCTGATCTTAGTAAGAGAAGAACTGGTTCCACGTCACTTACCTATTGCTTTTTTGAGAGTTTCAAACGTTATCTCCTCTGCTGGAGCTTTCTGATAACAGAGAATGAGATGTCAGACAGTATAAACACTGGTGACTAAGAAATCACATCTTATAGTAACACAAATAGACTACTGTAAGAACTGGTAATTAGACATAATGAGCTAGGACCACAAGTGAACAACATTTTCGTAGGCATTTTCGTAGGCAAATGTCAGTGTTCCACCGCTCTGGGACCCCCAAATGTCAGTGTTCCACTGCTCTGGGACCCCCAAATGTCAGTGTTTCACTGCTCTGGGACCCCTAAATGTTAGTGTGACACTGCTCTGGGACCCCCAAATGTCAGTGTGACACTGTTCTAGAACCCCAAAATATCCCAATATAATGTATTTCATTTCTGACAATAAGGGACAACAGAAATTGGAGTGCTATTCCCAAAGTTGCTCACCTTTGCAGTAGGCAATAGACTTGTGCTGTATTATATATAATGGACAGGATGATATCACACAGTCGCAGCCTACTACAAATGTTTGTGCCGCATGCCTCATTCACGACAATAGTCCCTAATGAACACATAGGGCTAGATTTACTAAGCTGCGGGTTTGAAAAAGTGGGGATGTTGCCTATAGCAACTAATCAGATTCTAGCTGTCATTTATTTAGCACCTTCTACAAAATGACAGCTAGAATCTGATTGGTTGCTATAGGCAATGTATGAACTGAACCAATCAGGAATATTGGTTCAGTTCATACATTGGTTGCGCCCACTGTTCCGCTATAGGTGGTGCAGACCTGAGTGCCAATGTAAATAATGTATCTTTCAAGCTTGCTGCAATTGCTCATTTATAAATTACATGTGAACAAATCCATCTACGTTCACTCATGAGTTCCTTTCGGTATGAATGGCCTAATGTTTTCTCCAATGTTCCCTAGGACAATATTTCATTGTAGCTTCTATGGACGGGGATTACAATGTATTACGTCAATGGCTCAGAGTACAAACATCACCTCCTCCTTCTCTGGACTGTTCCTGGACTCTACTTCCACCTGCAGGGATATTGTCTCCCCGATGCTCTTCCTCTTGGACAAGCGGTCCTCGTCTACAAGACAATGGAAGACTTGTAACTGCTGTCCTTGATGCTCAGCTCAATGCAAACTATTGTTCTAGCACTAAAGGCTTGAATGTAAATATATGTAAAATAACCTTCAATTCAACCTTTTATTGCAATAGATTAATGGATATTAAGGATAAGCACTAGTAGAAGACGAAGGTTGATGGAAAGTTATAGAAAGGTCTCTTAATGTAAAACTGTAAACATATTCACGTATATACATAAACACATTGCCGGAACTTGTCACAAATTAAGCCTTTTTACCCCCCACACTTTCAGACACATATAATTTCTTGGATTCCGCACACCATCCTGCGGCTTTTACTAAGTACAATGCACTGCACACCCTCTTTACAGCTTCTATCTGTGCTTTTCCATCAAATCTTTGTATCATCAGTCAGTGACGTTTATTTCCGTTGCCCGGGGATACCACACAAAGCTGCTCCCTGGATACAGTTGTACACAATGCAAAGATTACAGCAGACCGGTGTCGTTTCCCATGGCAATGGAAATAAACAGCTTTGTCTACACGTTAGAAAAGCAGTCACTGTCCAATGTCTCATGTATTACAAAGGAAATACCTCTAAAATAGGAGGAGTACGATGTGTGACCTTAAACCTGAAGCCCAACAAGTTACCTGATGCGCAGTGCCATATGTGTTAAGATCTGGCAACAATATATAGGCTGTTGTTTGCCAGAACAGACATCATCCTGCACAAGACGATCGTGTACAATAATACGTACGATGAACCAGCCTGCCCACCCACCCAAATCACGAGTTTGAAACCCCCATAACAGTACATTAGTAATAGTAGAGTGTCTTTACATTGCAATAACAGTGTCACTCCCGAATCACCCCAGAATACTGATCCGGGGCAAACCTGAGCCCACCCGTTCTTACCAACAGTTCAGAAATCTGATAAATATCTGCTGGATATCACCAGATTGAAAGGTAAATATGATAGTGACGTGCATCCAAGTAGGTCCTGCACCTTCTCTAGCCAATTGATTTAAACACATGAATCACACTTCTATATCAGGCTACTATGTGCAAAGTTGCAGGTAGAACAGTGACCCATCCCAAGGTAGCCCACTATGGGACCGGACTGGGGAGCAGAGGGACACCTGACCCAGCTAGCCCCTGTCTACCCAGTCTCGAGCTTCCAGACATTACAAAGAAGTGAGCTCTATCTCTTTCTCTCACAGGCAGCTGAAGAAGGTAGATCATCCTGCAGGCTAAACTCCGATCTCTGAGCTAGCGCTTTACGGCAATAAAAGTGTCTGTTTGATTTTCTACTTCACCAAAGTAGTCAGAATATATGTAACGGGGCGCGGTGGAGCGCAGATCGTGGTTATGTACATGAGGACTGGTCGGGAGATGCCGTGAGCCAGAGATCTGGGGGATGGAGCGAGGATGGAAGAATCTCTCGACTTGTTCCTCTCTTCCATATGTGTGGTCTTTCTTTCTTTTAGAAAGAAGTAGGGGACAGCACCCATGCTACACCCACAAAGAGGCAGGAATGCTCCCCAAGATACCCAGGAGTAAACACAACACCTGAAGATTTATTAGGCTCACACCTTGTAGGAACAAAGCTCTGTAGATATTCCTGCCCTTTATACTATCAGATTATACTTATTCAGATCCAGCTCTCTAACCATGAGGTTTGTTCTGCAATAGATGTTCCTACCAGTCCCCAAATTGTAACCTAACAACAGAGGAGCCCAGGTCATGTAATGCTCTATCCAACTTCAAATCAACTATATGGAAACTAGGCCCTATGGCCAATCAAGGCTAAAGGACGTAGACACCTAGGACCTGGTTCATCATGGCACTCATACTGAGCGCAACGTGTGTGTCTGTCTAAAGACGCATGTAAATCCACTCTGCACACTCCCGAATTCAACAAGGAACGGATTTGAAGATACGTGCGCTG
Organism: Mixophyes fleayi; assembly: GCF_038048845.1. Classification (NCBI taxonomy): domain Eukaryota; kingdom Metazoa; phylum Chordata; class Amphibia; order Anura; family Limnodynastidae; genus Mixophyes; species Mixophyes fleayi. Next base: position 18,625,023 of record NC_134404.1, on the reverse strand, counting down.
ATGAATACCTCTGTGGAAGATACAACCGCAAAAGAACGCACATAAAAAACCCAAAACTGTTGAATTAATGTCACCTATAATAATATAAGTATTAAAGACAAAAGTTAAAAACCAAAAAATGTTTTTTCATATTTTTTTTTTTACACAAAATACATTTACTAGGATGTTCTTAACGTCTACTGAACATAAAATACATTTTTACAGGCAAAAGTTATATTTGAATCTACTCCTTTTCCAAGACAACATCAGTATATGTATGCCAGGTGGGAAGGACCAGCTAAGTATTTAGTGGGCACATTAAACAGCTAATAGAGATGAAGACTCCCGTAACCAGGAATCTACAAATGTCTCCAGGTGTAGGCCTTGGCACCTTCCAGTGGGCCAAACACTCTAATATTATTCTGTCTAAAATGGTTTTCAAGATCAACTAATTTGTTTCTGTAAATGCCGAGTTGTCTTTTGATCTCCTTCACATCCACACTGAGGTTATCCTTTATCAGTTTCACTCCTCACTCACTTCCAGTCCCTCTCGCTATTGGCATCGTTTTCACAACATGGCCAAAACAAGCCCCTTCCTCACTCAGGAACCAAAACCCTGGTCCGCTCACTCATTATCTCCCACTATGATTACTGTAACCTCCTCCTAACTGGTCTTCCTCTCACCCACCTTTCCCCTACACCCTGAATGTTGCGGCTAGACTAATCTTCATCTTCTGTCGCTCTTCATCCACCGCACCATTCTGTAAGTGTCTTCACTGTCTCCTCATTCCCTCCAGAATTCCATTCCAGCTGCTCACTGTCACTAACACTTCTCCTTCATACACCCCAGACCAGTCCGACTCCCCCTTTTACCTTCGCCTCTCCTCTTATAACCTCCTCCCACTCCCACCTTCAAGGCTTCTTCTGAACTTCCACCATCTATGGAACTCCTTCTCTTGTCCTACCATACTCTGCCCCAACCTACAAACGCTCTGTCAACACTCACCTCTTCAAGCATGCCAACCTAATCCTAGACCTTCTTGTCCTCTCCCTCTACTTCCTCTCCCCACCACATCCACCTGTACAGATATGGGCCTACTGTCTCTCATGGAAGGGTCCTCTCCACCATATATCGCTCGTCCTTACCCTACCTCGTATGTCTCTGCTGCGTCTTATGAATTTGTGTGAGACTGCTAAGCTGTTTGTTCACTCAAACCCATGGTATTTTTATATAATGTATATAATTATACCAACTGTATATTTCTAGTTTAATTTTTAACCCTGAATGTAAGGTGAAGTCAACGTGGGTTACCTCCTAACACCCAGCACAATCTTAGACCACATGGTCTCATGTCCACCAAGTATCACTCTCTGCACCAACCAACTTCATTGGTGTCTGAGGAGCAAATGCCGTATAGGTTTGTGGCTCCACATATCACTTTACAGCCACCCATCTTTCCTGGTCCCTGGCCATCTGGCGTCTTGGGAGAACCAACATCGCAGCCGCCATTTTTAACTGGGCCAGAAGCACACTGCTCCAGCTTTTCCCTATATCTGGTTGAAGTTTGGGGCTCATTCTGGCCATTTCTGGGGTCCTGTAGTTCTCACAACTTGCAAAGAAACAACTACTGCCTGACCAGATCAGGATAATAAGTGGAGACCCTGGCCTGGAGCAGATCTAAGGAGCAACACATCTCTACAAGCAGGTTTAGTTATATTTACTGATTGTTTGCTGCTTTTTGCTTGGTTTAATGTTACCAATCAAATACATGTATTTTATTTTATCCACAGACCCAGTTGTTTTTATTAGATGATTGTATTGCATTTTCTATTTGAATCCTTAGGTAAACACGAGCTTGTTAGCTGCACAATACTCCTAGTGAGCTCTCAGCAGTTGGATTAAGGCCTCTGTCCATCTTCTGTTGACCCCAGCCCATGCATCCAAGTGTGCAGACACCACGACTCTCTACCTAGCTTTACCGCACACTCGTATACCCTTCCTCTGATCAAACATCTGCTAGTATAACACATCGAGGGGGCAGGCGGCGATCTTACCTGTCAGCTGGGGAACGTACGGCGTGCTCAGTCTGTCTGAGTTATAACCGCTGCCTCCGAGCACTTCACTAACTTTACTCTGCAGGAACAGAACCTCGGTCTCTATGTGATCCACGTTCTTTGACAACCTGGGCGATAATTACAAATTACAAAGACGCTATTACATTTCAAGGCATAAGAGAGAACCAGTATATTAGATGTAATGGAACAACAGAAAGAGGAGGGTGACGGTAGACAGCTAGATTTGAATAAGTGATCAATACAGAACATACAAGGCTACCTCTGTTATAATATTACATTCAATAGTTGAATAGATGATATTAAGAGCACAGGTAAACGGCGACCGAGCAGGGGAGGATGGCGATAGGGTCAGATGAATTATACCTCACCAGGAAACCGAGAAACAGACAAGCTTACGTGTGTTGGCAAGCTAAAGAACCAAGCCCTGAGCGCTAGCTACACAAGGGAAGGGTTCTGGCAGTTCAATGGGGTAAATGTATCAAATAGCGATTTTTGCAAAACGCCGTTATCCGGCGACTATGCACGGTAAATTTAAAGCGCCAATAGCATTAAAGGCAAAAGTTTGACACCTGTCAAACCGTAACGCAGGTGTCCTAAGGTGAGCTCAGGGAGGACAGAAATATCCTATGGTGCAGAAGGGCAATTGGCGCTTTAAATTTAGCAAGCAAAGTCAAAGGATATCAGTGATTTGCAAAAATCGCTATTTGATACATTAATGTTCCGCTGACATCGTGTGAATTTTTCATCTTGAGATCATGAACTTCTCAATCGTTTCAACTGTTTTGATTCGCTTCTTGCAAATCGGGCATAAAGACCCGCACTTGTTGAGACACAACGCAGGCCCAGCGAAAATAACACCCAGAACTGCTCACAGCCATCTATACCAAGTTGCCATAATACAGATTCTCAGAGATCTGCAATCATACTGTGACTCCCGTTGGTAATTAAAACGAACTGCAACCTGCAACCCACGTGCATTTTTTAAATTTATATATGTTATTATATAATAATTTTAATGTCATCCCCCAAATAACAGTAAAGTATAAAATTGTAGAATTGATTATTTCATGAGAATATTGATCAATTTAACACGGTTTTCCTTATTAATTTTTTGGGTTAAATTTGGAGATATACTGGGCCTGATTTATTAAGGAAAGTAAAGCAAAAAAATTAGTAACTTTGCACCTGGGCAAAACCATGTTGCATTGGAGGGGAGCTAAATTTAAAATGTGGGAACAGACTATAGTAGGGGTAGGGAATGTCCTAGATGAACTTTAAATTTCAGTGTGAAAATAAAGCTATCAAGTATTTGCGTGCTACATGAAAAAACAGCCAGTATTTAACTTATGTGCAAAATAATAAAATAATTTACACCCCTTGCATTGTAACATGGTTTGTCCCGGAGAAAACGTACTCATATATTTGCTTTACTTCCCTTAATTGATCAGACCCACTGTATGTAGTGACTCAGTTTCAAGATCTCTTTTGTAACTTTGCAGTGGTCTTAGAATGACTTAAGATGTGAATATTGAGTGAAGTTGTTTGTAATACAGAGTGATTTAGAACTGTTTTGGATCTAACTTCACTTTTGTGAATTTAGTCCAATGCCTTCTCATTCAAACCCACCCCTACATATATCAAACTGGGAGTTCTCTCCCCATTATCTGAATCGGAGAGCCAGCTCTTTCCACGACTCTTAAGAGCCAGAGATATCAGTCCGTCCACATGGATATGGATGGCTTACAGTGTTCTCATTGTACATAGCTTCCAGAAAACATAGGGCGAACTCTGGAGAGCCATCTCTCCAAGCTTCGTACCAGACAGAAACAGGAGAGGTACTCCATCTCTATCTGCTAGGGCAGCTTTGATAAAGAAACGGTTTGTCCAAATGTCGACAAGCACTTTGAGTTCTTTTGTCTGTTGCTTCAAATAAAATGCAGACTGGAAACTGAATAGAATCCAACTTATCATTTGAATCTGATTCTTACGTAGCCCTTAATGGGAGACAGACAGAGTGGCTTTGTTGACCACAAACATCTCAGTCCTCGGCTGTTGAGTCCAGCCAATGAAGGTCAGGCAGGTGATTCTGCCATGAAACCTTCGTTCTACAATGCAGTACTTAGAACTGATGTTCTATAAGGGAACGCAGGATTAAACAGAAACTCCAGTGATGTGGATGAATAATGATATAATCTAGGGAAGGATCCATTAGAAGAGGAGGAGGGGAGAGGGGGCAATATCTGCTCTTAAGACTTTAAAATCTAAGTGGCACAATACCAGACAAAGAGGGCGAGTGGGAAGGAGACTAAGTGCATTTAGACAGTAGTGCGGTGAAGTGGGATAAGTGGATGTGCGATGAGTCAATGTTTATCCGGTTCCTAAACAGACAATGGTCCACGACCGACATATACGTTCTCTCCTAGTACGCAGGCTATTGTTCTGACTTCAGAATGTCACAGCACAGTAAAACAAAGAGTCACGGTGAACTACAGAAATACAGTGTTACCTAACTGAGAGGCAGGAAAGAAATAACATCTAGAGGTTCAAATATACCCGATGTCTCCTCACAGTGGAGGCAGCCATTTTGCGAGGGGTGAACTTTTATTCATGAGAATGCAGCTATCACTAGAACGTGTGACATTAAAGCGGCGTGGACGACTGGCTGAATATTGGTTCCACCCACAAAATGTCGGCCTCCACTGTGTGTGGGTAACATGTACACGTTAATTTTCTCCAAGAAGCCATTAAATAAGGAGGAAGGAGGCAGTAAATACATTTTTTTTTTACTAACTACTGATTCTTATCAACAAAGTCTTCACATTGTAGTGTTAAAAATGCAATTATTATTAGGTCTTCTTACCTGGGCTTCTCCAAGAAGACATCTTCTGGAAGTAAGTATGGGGCCTCTTTTTTTCTCATTTCTATTACCTAACACAGAAGAGAGAATGCAATTATTCACATATCGCTCCCGCTAATTCCCTGGTGAAGTGGGCGGGGCCGGAGCACTATGAAGCTATTCGCAGCGAATCGTGTTATAATGGTCCTGGGATGATATGAATCACATCACTGCGCACCAGGGGATGGGGCAGTGATGGCGGCTTCTGGTAACAGGAGAGATGCCAAAAAGGGGCTTCCACCTATTTTCTACAAGAGGGGAGAACCTTAAAGAGGATTGTTGTAGGACGAAAATAGGACAAATACTTGAATAACAATAACCCCTAACAGACTGTCATCCATTAGTGACTCATGGCTGGTGTCACACAGATGACTATGAACACTTGAGTTTTTCCAGGCAGAAATCTCAGTTTTATGAAGCCCGAGGAGTGATATATAAAAGATTATCGGGCGCACTGGTTTCCCCTATACTCTCCAAAACCAATTAATTTTGCTCAATAAGGCTGCAGTGGTCATAACTGCTTGTGTGACAGCAGACTGGATGACTTTAATTAAAGGGACCAGAAGATAGAAAGCCCCTACCTAATTGGTAGTAGACAGATAACAATCCTTGGGCTGGAATGGCCAATCTATAGACAGTAGGGGAATGTATAAATGTATAGACACGGTCACTGCGGGAATGACCCCGACTCACGCCTGACCTCGTGGATGTGTTGGCAGAAGGCGGGCACAGTGGTCAGCTGGCTGATCAGGTTCAGATAGGCGGCACAGAGCGCGTGAAGGGCGCAGCGACTGTACGCTGGGAGATTGTCCTCATTACTCAGAGCCAAGTCCTGGAAATAAACGTATCCGTGAAATCACAATCAAGGGCTGAATATCAGTTATTTGTTCTCAGCTTTGGCAAAAATTAATTAAAATCAAGATACCAAACAAAAAGCCCAAAATGTTATTAATGGTAGAGAAATTGCACACAATATATACAATTAGCAATAATTCACTCTTTGCTAGACATACCCCTTACTGTCCGCATGAGATTACTTTAAAATTTATCCAATTTACAAAATGACTTCACTTCGGTCCCACACATCGACCAGTGTTTATAATCATAGAAGCATATAGCCTGGTTCCTATTAGCATCTCGTGTAATTTATGGACAAAACAAATCCAAAGCACAAAGCACATTTTCAATCCAGATATTATATTACACAGCCATGTATTTCTGTACTTGGTGGACTCACTTAACTAAACCCAGGAAGTAGAAAGCAACATAAGCTAGATTTATCCTGCAGATCTGAAGTTACCAGAATTATCCCACTTCTAACCCCAACTTGCGCCATTCGTTCAGGTGTTCCGTCCTTACCTGCACTGCTAGAACCAGGCGGATAAGGTCTACCACCACTTCTTCATTGGCCAGCTCGATGCTAATCATCACTAGGAGAGCGTACACTGCTTCATAGTGAGACTGGACGTTGGTGGGGTCGTTGCAGCTCAGATAAATGTGCCGATACAGCTGCTGAGAATGCTGGAGACACAACAGCGAAGCATTGAGGGAGGGATGCGACCAGAATCCCATGACAGCAAGCATGTTATTATTGTACAAGGAGAGGCACAGTTGGAGACGCAGTTGCAATCTTTAATAGTTACAGTATAGTCACAATGAATTTTAAATTGTGTTTAATTAATTGGTCTATCTTGCTGTAAATAAAATATTGTGTAGTTATCAATTAAAATGTAAACTACTTGATCTTAAGTATCTTATTCTCTGCCAGTATCAATGAGGGTTACTTGCTGACATTGCGTTAGATGCAAATTTGTACGAAATAACAGCAACCAATAAGCTATGACCTTTAACCTGTCTATTGCAAGTGAAAGAAAGCCAACGTCTGATTGGCTGATAAGGTTTTGCACGAAGTTGCACCTAGGTGAAATGTTATTGAATAACCTTTACTGTTTCCAAGGAGAGATTATGGCTAACTAGATTCTAGAACAGAAACTGAAACACCACTATTGGAAGGTTAGAAAAAAACAGCGCTCTCCAAGAAAGATCATATTACTTGGAGATAACCAAAATAAAGGGCCACACAGCTTATAACAACATTCACAAATATATATGTATATTCAGAGCTCTATCATATAAATTATATATATAAATATCTGTGTATTCAGAGAATCACCATGCCTACCTTCTTCATAAAGAGCGTATCCTGTCTAGAACACTTGTCCACTTTCAGCTTCAATACAGCGATATCGGGAACAGTACTAGAATCACATGAAAACATAACGTAATCCCAACACAAGTCCCTGTATGTAACGGCACTTTAAGGGCTACATTCGAGGGCATGAAGTGAATGTATGAGGGCTACACAAATGGATGCGCCTAGTTATTCCTCCACTTGCAGAAACAAAGTTTTGTGTTGTGGGATAAATTTAAATTATTTAAATGAAAAACAAGAGGTGGAGAAGGTGTGTCTTGGGATCCTAAGATCTAAAAACAAAGAACTTGGAGGAAAACACGCCAACAGTGGAACAGGGGATCGCCGCACCGAAGCTAGGTAAAACTGTATTTTATCAAATCTTAGTGAACGCCAACCAAAACGTTTACATTTTAGACTGAATTCTTATTCTTCTTTAATGGTTATCTCCACCCATAATTATTATGTTTTAGTTGGCAATTATGGAAGTTCATTTTTTCGTATCTTGGAGGCGAAATTATTGTACTTATTAGTGCCGCATGAAAGTATTATGCCACATCTGAATTGTTTTCCAAGTACTCTCCCAAAATAGCAGAAAATGGTTGGCAACTCACCGTATCATCAACAGACATAAATATATAAAAGCAAATCTATTATAGTTTATATGTATGTATATATATATATATATATATATATATATATATATATATATATATATACCAAACATCTCACATTTTTTATGCTCAGAACTCTGTGATACTACTACTGTTCTTGGCAGGACCATTTTATTTATGTGTGTCTACATATGTATCTTTTTTCTGGGGTTCTTCTGTAAGAACAAAAGGGGTTTTGGTGTATGTGACATTGCCTTGTATTATAATAAACGTATTAGGGGTATATTGTGCATTGTGATGATTTGGGGTGAGGGACACATTTTGTATGACAGTGAAGTTCCGTCAAGGGGCACGTGATGATCCTGGTGAGAGATACGCTTCGTACTCTAATAAACGTTTTGGAGGAGGCTTGCAGAGTATTATAACAAACTTGGAGTGAGTGGTTTGCTATGTATTCCAATAATAAATAAATTTTAAAGCTGGCCCAGGGTAGACGTTAGGTGACCGCTCACCTAGCTCCATAACAATTAGTGGAAGGAGGCTACTTAGGGACAGAGGTCATCTTAATCCACCACCGGTTTGGTGTGACCGGGTCTTGTGCCGGCCAATCTGTCGACATACCTGATAGGTGAAAACTTGTGCCTGTTCCCATGGCGGTCTATCAACGAGACCAGAATCTCCAGCACAAACAGTCGGATCTCGCCATCTTCCATCAAGATGGAGGAAAGGAGCGGGTCCAGGAAGGAGCTGGGTAAGGCCGTCAGCATATTGTTGCACTGGAATCCCAAGGAAACCTTTCAATGTAAAATAAGGAGGGGTCATTTACAATATAGAGGCGAGAAGATGCAAAAGTAGGCAGAGAAAACAAAAGTCTTATGTACCATACCTCCCAAACATGGATAATTGGGAAACAATAAGCACCACCCCACCCACCCAAACCTTGCCCAGATTACCCTCAAAACGCCCACTTTTAAGTGAAAGCCCGCCTGTTTATGTGGAAGCTCCCGCTCTTTGAGGTGAACGATTCGGGACTGTGTCACCAAAATTGGGACAGTTGAGAGGTACGACTTACTTTCTGTTTGTATGCTGCTGAAATGAACAAGTCACACCGAGTGCAGAGCCCCCGATGTATTACTGAGCATACGCAGTCGTTATTTAATACACTGCGAGTCTCTAGGGATTATTCGTTAAGGAGAAACAGCGTAGAAAGTGGAAGGGCCGCCATCAAATCCGGCGCTACCACCGAAAACACACAGACAATAAAAAGTGCCAATAGGAGTCTATTAAAGAGTGGCATTGAGAGAAAACAAATATATATATATATATAAAGTGGGATAATCCACATTTGAAACTTACAACAAATTAAAGTAAGAAACAAAAAGGAACAGATGGAGGACCATAGAAAAAATATCCGCAAAGTTTGCAAAGGTGTAAAAATCCCTAAAGAGGAGAAGAAAGACAACAACAAAAATATTTAAATGTTGCCCATAAAAGGGGCTCATGCGTAGCGGTTCTTCTGTGAAATCGCTCGGCACATGCCCAGAAAAGTGGTCGCACTCATACGCACCTATGTAGATTCGCATGATTATTATTATTATCATATATTTGTTAGGCGCCACAAGGTATCGGCAGCGCCGCACACAGTACTAACAGTAGACTATACAGGGTGAAACCATACAGAACAATGAACAAAAAGTACCAATACTTCAGAAACTCCGGCTAGTCATATGCAGTAAAGACGGAGCGGAAGAACAGGTATGGACACAGGAGGGGAGGGGGCCCTGCTCATACGAGCTTACATCCTAAGGGAGGGTAAACAGACCAGGCACAAGAGAAGCCAGTTGAGGCAAGAGGAGAGAAGGGAGGACGAGCAAAGGGAGGAGATGGGGGTTAAGTAGATGGTTGGTAGGCTTTGAGGAAGAGGTGAGTTTTGAGTGCACGTTTGAAGGAGCACAGAGTAGGAGAGAGACGGATGGAGCGAGGGAGGTCGTTCCAGAGAAGGGGGGCTGCACGGGAAAAGTCTTGGATTCTGGAGTGGGAAGAGGTGATAAGAGTGGAGGAGAGGCGGCGGTTGTTGGCCGAGCACAGGGAGCGGGCAGGAGTGTGAATGGAGAGGAGGTTAGAGATATAGGGGGCAGTAGAGTGGGAGAGAGCCTTGTAAGTGGTGGTGAGGAGTTTGAAAAGGATTCTGTAGGGGAAGGGGAGCCAGTGTAAGGCAAGGCAGAGAGGGGAGGCAGAGGAGGAGCGGCGTGAGAGGAAGATGAGTCATGCGGCCGCATTGAGTATAGAGCGGAGGGGGGCGAGACGGGAGTGGGGGAGGCCAGTGAGGAGGAGGTTACAATAATCAAGGCGGGAGATGATGAGTGCGTGGATGATAGTTTTGGTGGCCTCCTGAGAGAGAAAAGGACGGATGCGGGCGATGTTGCATGATGCTACCACTTGGTTGTAAGTATCGGTGTAAGTGTACGTGACGTACCACAATTGCGGCTTTTGTTGCAAACGCGACTTGCGGCTGTGAGTTGGGGCACAACTGTGGACAACTCTTCATCAGACCCAAAGGCCACAGGAAAAATCTAAATTATGTTTATTCAATGTCAAAATTTGTAAAAGTTAACCTACAAGGCCATCAACAAAGCTGCACCAGCATACATCTCCTCTCTTGTCTCAAAATATCTCCCCACTCGGCAACTCCATTCTGCACAAGATCTGCATCTCTCATCCACACTCATTACATCCTCCTATTCCCGATTACAGGACTTCTTCCAGGCTGCACCCACTCTAAGGAATTCTCTCCCTTGCACAATAAGACTCTCCTCTAGTCTACAAGCTTTCAAGCGTTCTCTGAAAACCCACCTCTTCAGACAAGCTTATAATATTCCTCAACCACCCCCTTAACCTCAGTACATTACCCTATTACCCTCTGTTATACAACTACCCCTTAATCACCATTGTTGTGTGACGGGATCATTTAGCTTATGAGTCACTTTTACCTTTCCAGTCTGGCTGCACCGAATGGCAAAATGTAGACTTAACCTCATGTGTCAAACTCCCATTGTCCCATAGATTGTAAGCTTGCGAGCAGGGCCTTCTCACTTATTTGTCTGTTCTACCCAGTTTATTAGTTTACTATGTTTGTCCCCAATTGTAAAGCGCTACGGAATATGTTGGCGCTATATAAATAAATGATGATGATGATGATAAAAATTCATATAAAAGTAGAGAGTAAAAAAAAACAATGAATGAGCACTTCTGAATAAGTAAAATAGCTATATTTATGTCAATATAAAAATATTTAATTAGCCACTCGCAGGAGCATAAGGACGAAAATTTTCATGGGGAGAGCAAAAGGCCAAGGACTACTATAGGACTTGGAGCCCCTTTTTCTCACATTATGACAGTTGTAACAGTGACTGTAGATATACATAGACTCCCAATCCTATGTTCATTTCTGTCACTGTTTCAGGGTTGGCCAACCCCAGTTTCATTGTTTATTTTACTATAAAAATGTATTTTTACATTATTAAATAATTAATATTAATAATAATTAATAATAATAACTGCTAATTAGTACAACCGTTGTTAGAAAGATAGATAAATTAATTTGTTAATCTTAAAAATGTACATTATAGTTCTTAACATAGTTTTTATTCAGATTTCGTTGTTAACAGCCTAATCTCATTTGATTGGGGGTATTTTTAAATCTATAGTCACTGCCTCACTGGTTATGGTCTGTGCTATACATTTAAATGGCTGTATCTCATGTTTCTTACTGAACGTACTGCACAAAATTCATGGTAAACATAAAGTAAATAGTTGTTATCAATACAGGCTATGTATTAAATGTTTATGAACGGAACACTTAGTTTTTTTAAATAAACAAATCAATCAATCTGTATTAAATCTATACTAAGGCAATCTGTATTAAAGAACATTTGTTATTTATACTAAGAATCTATCATTTAAAAAAGTTTCACAAGTTTAGAACAGACACCATGGGATAAATGTATCAAGCTGAGAGTTTTCCGGCGGGTTTGAAAAACCAATCGGATTCTAGCTGTCATTTATTTAGTACATTCTACAAAATGATAGCTAGAATCTGATTGGTTGCTATAGGCAACATCTCCACTTTTCAAACCAGCCAGAAAACTCTCAGCTTGATACATTTATCCCCATGACTTCAGAAAGTAGCAGGAAGGCTTTTGTGTAGAAGTTCATGGGGGGGCAAAACAGTTTTTGCCCACCCAACAGAAATCATGGGGGGCAACTGCCCCTCAGTTCCTACACCCCTGGCCACTCGGTTGCTTACACTAAGTCAGGAAACCATTATCTAAAAATAAGCAATATGCAATACTACCAATTTGTCTCCAGCTACATCCAATTCCCGGCTCCAGCGTGAATCCAGGTAAATACTATACGGTTACTGATCCTCTCTATGGACTCTATGGGCCTGATTCACGAGCGGACATACGTCTGTTTGCGTAGCGTGCCTTGTGCGAAATAGCTCTGCGCATGCTGAGAAAAGGACCTTACGCCAATTTGAATATGGTGAGGACCACGCTCAAGTTTCGTGGTCTTTTAAAAATGCAATTTACGTGAAAGCTGCGTTCGGACTTCAATCAGTGCGAAACCCTATGTGTCCAAATTTTGTACAGAGTTGTGCTGTTTGTGCAGTAACACAATGTGCTATGTGTACTACCTGCTCCCAGGAAACCTTCTACAAACAAAGTGGATTTATGTTCCAACACGACCTCCACCCCCAGTGTTAGCAATTTAACACTCTTAATACATAAGACACTTATTGCTCGCCTTCATCTGAGACACCAGGGTTTATATAATCAACTCCAAATTATATAATACAATCAATTGGTTCAAATTGTGGACAAGTTTATTACCTCCTCATAGCAGCACCATAATAGTTTCATAAGCATCAATTAATTTGCGATGTAATGCAGCATTTTCAAGAATTTTACAATTGAAACTCTTATATAAACCTCATGAGAACATTGTAGTGAAAAGGGAAGAATTACTGATATAAGGATTAACCCATAACATAACTGTAGTGAACAACGCATAATCATAAAGGATTGCATTGTAAATACATGGCCTTATCTGTGAGGAGTTTGTATGTTCTCACTGTGTTTGCGTGGGTTTCCTCCGGGTGCTCCGGTTTCCTCCCACACTCCAAAAACATACTGGTACGTTAATTGGCTGCTAAAAAATTTAACATAGTCTGTCTGTGTTAGGAAATTTAGACTGTAAGCCCCAATGGGGCAGGGACTGATGTGAGTGAGTTCTCTGTACAGCGCTGCGGAATTAGTGGCACTATATAAATAAATGGTGATGATGATGATGATGATACTGTATATCAAGTGAAACCATTTATAATTTGTTTTCTGTGTCAGCTAGGGGGTTAATGACCTAACCCAAGGTGTAACATGTGAGGCCAGACATACTGTCCTGTCTTTATTCTGTGGCTCTGCAGAGCCAAGGACTACAAGGTAACATTGTCACCTGTAGGGGGAAATGACCAGCTTCTGTGACCTCATGTGGTGAGCTATGTCCCGGTTGTGGAGTGGGTTTTGACAGAATCAGAATCAACCTAGCCAGAGGTCTTAGACAAAGAGACATGCGCTTTGTGACCACATGATGGCTCGCTATATTTTATATAAGCAAATATAATTATGTTTCCAAAATACACTTACAGTCAGTATAGTTAGTGATCAAACACATATTCATAAATAGTATGATGAAGGGCGGCCCATATGTCAAATAAAGCTGTCTGTCATGCAGGGAATGAGGGGAAATGAGTATCAGCTCAACTAATACACTTGACCTCTCTGTCTTAGATTTCTGGCGATTGGTAAATTTGTATTGGATTAATTAATGATAACATTGGATATTTGTCACACTCTCCAGAAAAGTTATGTTACATTTAAGCATTGGATATTAAACAGGGAAGATGTAAATTGTGGTTGTAAAACTGTGTGATAGGTCTTCTGGGAGACCAACTCCTGTAGGAGGGGAAAAGGTGGAAAAGGTGTCTTTAAAAGAGATCACTTACAAGATATTGTCATACTTCTAAGAAATCAATCAACATTGACAAGCTGTCCATCTTCCAAGCCAATTTCCCTTGTAGCAGATTATACAACTCGTATGTAAGTTCATACTCAAACTTTTTTATTTTGATTCTATTTTGTCATCTTTAATAATTATTTTTATAACCTGTAAGCATTGTAGTTTTTGTATATTAAATTGAAAATTTAATAAGTGCTGACCTTAATGCGCTAAACAAATTCACTGCCTGTTTAGAAGAGGTTGGTTGCTCGGCTGTGTTAACCCTTTAAATACCAGTGTGGCTAGTGTTAACTCTTTTAGCTATCGGAGCACAGAGTGTGCGCAATTGGGATATTAAGTCATTGGCGTTCTACGGGCCTTATACGCAGATGGTGGTAGTTGAGAGGTGTGGAAGTATGTGCTTGTGTTGGGGAAGGGACCAGTTAGATCTGTAGCCTAAGGTATAGGTGAGAGCGAGATTGAGACTGGAATCCTGTGTGTCCTCTTACAGTAAAAATCCAACTCACCAGTGCGGAGAGGGCGGTTTGTGACTGGTAAAGGTAGTTAGGAGAGATTTCCTGACAAAATAGAGGTGATATATTGTGTGACTGTCTGATTATTTAGTAAGTTACTAGATCAGGGAGCAGGCAGAGTCGGTTCCCCCTGACAAACAATGACATGGCTAAATAATAAATAAATCAAGTTATTTATGATTCAAGTACGTGATTGTTTCCAGATTTACATTGTTTCTTTTTCCATCCATTAAACTCGACAATGCTCCACATGCAACAGCTGTTACAACAGAATGATTTGAGGTAAGAAGATGTGAAACGCGTTACCTGAAGCAGAGACTTCAGCAGCATCACCTGCATGAGACGATTTCGGTTTTCCCTGCAACATTAAACATGAAGAATTTGGTGAGTTTGCTGCAAAATCTCCACCTGTGATTACATTTAAAGGACCACCGGACAATATACAGGGCGATCCAATCCAAGATCAAGATGATTTACACTCGAACGCACTGGCTTGAACATGTTCGAAATTGAATGATTACATTTTAAAAAATGTCTACTGCAAACAATAAATCTTGAACACAAACAGCAAACTTTGAACATAATAATATTTGTTTTACAAATCTTTTTTTCCAACATGCTATGCAATCTAGCGGTTATGTTCGAACAGGCAACATTTTATAGTTATCTTCACAGTTTAAACATTTTTCGTGCACACTTGAAACGCAAACTGTGAACATGAGTCACAAATTACAAACCGCAAAATGGAATCATTGCACACTGAAGATTGTGTTAATGGACACTTTCAAGAACATTGAACTGGCGAAATTTGATCGAATTTAGAACGGACTCAAAATTTTTGAGCATCTCTAGTGGTGTCACCAGTTTCTAGTAAATCGATAGGCTGATTTCTCATGGATATTGGTTCATCCCAAAAAATATCTGCCTCCACTAAATATAGGTGATGGGTACTTAGAAGGCAGCACAAATCACTTCCTGCATGAGACATGTCTTGTATGTAGCTGCCAAGGATAAAAGTTGAGGCTTCTGACTCTGTTGTGTACCCGTTGTTGGGTGCAGATGTGTGAATGTGAGGGGTACGCCTTCAGTACGTTGCTAACGAAGAAATCTTACTCTGATCTGCCAGGCTCCATCGGATGATGCATTGAAGGAAGTGGAACTTTCCCCATTATAAAGAGCATAACTTCAGACCTCTGGTACGTGGGCAGCGTGCTGGCAAATGATCCTGAAAAACAACACGACTGACGTTCAACACGAATCAAACAATTGTATGCAAACGTGTTTAGTTGCTACGAGTTACAGCACCTTTTTTTTTTAATAATCTGGTAAATTTTAACCCATTGTATACAGAGATGATCCTAATCATTCGGCTATCTCAGACATGTTCGGAGGTAAGTACATCTGAGTGACGTACCTTGCGTGAAATAGTTCTGCGCTTGCTCAGAAATCGACCTTTCGTCAGTGAACGCAAATGACATGACAGGCTGCGGCTTGAGAGGCGGAACGGGGGGAAGGAAGGGCAGATTAAGGTAGGTAATGTACAGTAAGGACGTGCCCAGGGCGTTTCAACACAGAAGCGGCTGAGTCAAGTCCTGGATTTCAGCCGAATCCTTTGTACCAGCTATAGGGCAGGTGTGAGTGCCGAGTGATGGTGATGATTGACACGTCATAGTCGCACAGACGCTGGTACTTATCCTGCAGTCTGTTCTGTGTGTCTACATACGGAATTTAGGCAGAGCGTATTTATATCCAGATTGAAACTGAAACCTAGATGCGTTTAAAATATTAGAATACTACGCACAACTTTCCTGCTCCTTTTAAAAACCGCAAGTTTTTCAGACTAAGATAATAGTTATTAAGATTGTAAGCTCTTGGAGGCAGGAAACTCAACATTAATATTTGTTTCCTTATTGCATTTGTTACTCTCATTATTCATTGTTTGTTTTTTAAGGCGTTGATTTAAAGTATGTTACCGTATAAATAATAATTTATACCTATATAATCATTTCTATTGTTGCGGCAGTTTATGCTATAAAAAAAAATGCCTTTCTTGAAGGCCACGCCCCTTTTGTCCACTGAAAACCGGGACTATTGGCGGTTATGACCCTCTGTTGCCCTTTCCTCAGGCAGCTCACTCAACTTTACCCCACAAACCCGTTGGTGGCTCTTGGACAGGCCTGGGCAACCGGCAGCTCTCCAGGTGTTGTGAAACTACAAGTCCCAGCATGTGTTTTTGGCTGGATATTGGCTGGCAAAGCATGCTGGGACTTGTAGTCTCACAAAAACTGGACAGACACAGGTTGCCCAGGCCTGCTCTATGAAGATAAAAGGCAGGACATCTACCAGGACATGATACAACTCTACTGGACATTGTTACAGGAAAAGCAATAGGCACATTACAGGATACTATTAAAAAAGTGGAGGATAACAAGCAAAGGACCAACAAACTAATTCACCCCCATGCTATAACGGTACATTACATCATTTTTCTGGGTTCTCCAGTTTTGAGAATATCTTCACTTGTTCCATACCTGAGACTGTCTATATATACTATGGGATAATTAGTACTATGGATGTAACATGAAGATAATAAATTAATATATTACTACAACCACAGAGAACTGTGCTGCCCTCTGCTGGACATTACTTGTATTGATCAGTTTGCTGGTTTACAATCAGGGAAGGAGCAACAAGAACTATATAGCCCAGGTTCATCTACAGTGCAGATGCTGTGGGACTGGTAGTACTAAGGTGGGCATGATTTACATAGCCGAGGAAGTATATGGTACATTATTACCACTAGAATCAAATACAACACAGCCCCACCTGACCAGCATTCAGTGACAGACTTACAATGCAAAGAACATTCTAATCAGTAATATACACATAAGTAGGTTGGTGATCTGTGATGTACTGGTGGAGTAGAGGTCTGTAATGTGATGTACTGGTTGAGTAGAGAGCTGTAATGTGATGTACTGGTGGAGTAGAGGTCTGTAATGTGATGTACTGGTAGAGTAGAGGTCTGTAATGTGATGTACTGGTGGAGTAGAGGTCTGTAATGTGATGTACTGGTGGAGTAGAGGTCTGTAATGTGATGTACTGGTGGAGTAGAGAGCTGTAATGCGATGTACTGGTGGAGTAGAGGTCTGTAATGTGATGTACAGGTGGAGTAGAGATCTGTAATGTGATGTACTGGTAGAGTAGAGGTCTGTAATGTGATGAACTGGTGGAGTAGAGGTATGTAATGTGATGTACTGGTGGAGTAGAGGTCTGTAATGTGATGTACTGGTGGAGTAGAGATCTGTAATGTGATGTACGGGTAGAGTAGATGTCTGTAATGTGATGTACTGGTAGAGTAGATGTCTGTAATGTGATGTACTGGTGGAGTAGAGAGCTGTAATGTGATGTACTGGTAGAGTAGAGGTCTGTAATATGATGTACTGGTAGAGTAGAGAGCTGTAATGTGATGTACTGGTAGAGTAGAGGTCTGTAATGTGATGTACTGGTGGAGTAGAGGTCTGTAATGTGATGTACTGGTGGAGTAGAGAGCTGTAATGTGATGTACTGGTGGAGTAGAGGTCTGTAATGTGATGTACTGGTGGAGTAGAGAGCTGTAATGTGATGTACTGGTGGAGTAGAGGTCTGTAATGTGATGTACTGGTGGAGTAGAGGTCTGTAATGTGATGTACTGGTGGAGTAGAGGTCTGTAATGTGATGTACTGGTAGAGTAGAGAGCTGTAATGTGATGTACTGGTAGAGTAGAGGTCTGTAATGTGATGTACTGGTGGAGTAGAGGTCTGTAATGTGATGTACTGGTGGAGTAGAGGTCTGTAATATGATGTACTGGTAGAGTAGAGAGCTGTAATGTGATGTACTGGTAGAGTAGAGGTCTGTAATGTGATGTACTGGTGGAGTAGAGAGCTGTAATGTGATGTACTGGTGGAGTAGAGAGCTGTAATGTGATGTACTGGTGGAGTAGAGAGCTGTAATGTGATGTACTGGTGGAGTAGAGATCTCTAATGTGACGTACTGGTGGAGTAGAGGTCTGTAATGTGATGTACAGGTGGAGTAGAGATCTGTAATGTGATGTACTGGTGGAGTAGAGGTCTGTAATGTGATGTACTGGTGGAGTAAAGGTCTGTAATGTGTTGTACTGGTGGAGTAGAGAGCTGTAATGTGATGTACTGGTAGAGTAGAGGTCTGTAATGTGATGTACTGGTAGAGTAGAGGTCTGTAATGTGATTACTGGTAGAGTAGAGGTCTGTAATGTGATGTACTGGTAGAGTAGAGGTCTGTAATGTGATGTACTGGTAGAGTAGAGGTCTGTAATGTGATGTACTGGTAGAGTAGAGGTCTGTAATGTGATGTACTGGTAGAGTAGAGAGCTGTAATGTGATGTACTGGTGGAGTAGAGGTCTGTAATGTGATGTACGGGTAGAGTAGAGGTCTGTAATGCGATGTACTGGTGGAGTAGAGAGCTGTAATGTGATGTACTGGTGGAGTAGAGAGCTGTAATGTGATGTACTGGTGGAGTAGAGAGCTGTAATGTGATGTACTGGTGGAGTAGAGGTCTGTAATGTGATGTACTGGTGGAGTAGAGAGCTGTAATGTGATGTACTGGTGGAGTAGAGGTCTGTAATGTGATGTACTGGTAGAGTAGAGGTCTGTAATGTGATGTACTGGTAGAGTAGAGGTCTGTAATGTGATGTACTGGTAGAGTAGAGGTCTGTAATGTGATGTACTGGTGGAGTAGAGGTCTGTAATGTGATGTACTGGTGGAGTAGAGAGATGTAATGTGATGTACTGGTGGAGTAGAGGTCTGTAATGTGATGTACTGGTGGAGTAGAGAGCTGTAATGTGATGTACTGGTGGAGTAGAGGTCTGTAATGTGATGTACTGGTAGAGTAGAGGTCTGTAATGTGATGTACTGGTAGAGTAGAGGTCTGTAATGTGATGTACGGGTAGAGTAGAGGTCTGTAATGTGATGTACTGGTGGAGTAGAGGTCTGTAATGTGATGTACTGGTGGAGTAGAGAGCTGTAATGTGATGTACTGGTGGAGTAGAGGTCTGTAATGTGATGTACTGGTAGAGTAGAGGTCTGTAATGTGATGTACTGGTGGAGTAGAGAGCTGTAATGTGATGTACTGGTAGAGTAGAGGTCTGTAATATGATGTACTGGTAGAGTAGAGAGCTGTAATGTGATGTACTGGTAGAGTAGAGGTCTGTAATGTGATGTACTGGTGGAGTAGAGGTCTGTAATGTGATGTACTGGTGGAGTAGAGGTCTGTAATGTGATGTGCTGGTGGAGTAGAGAGCTGTAATGTGATGTACTGGTGGAGTAGAGGTCTGTAATGTGATGTACTGGTGGAGTAGAGAGCTGTAATGTGATGTACTGGTAGAGTAGAGGTCTGTAATGTGATGTACTGGTGGAGTAGAGAGATGTAATGTGATGTACTGGTGGAGTAGAGGTCTGTAATGTGATGTACTGGTGGAGTAGAGAGCTGTAATGTGATGTACTGGTGGAGTAGAGGTCTGTAATGTGATGTACTGGTAGAGTAGAGGTCTGTAATGTGATGTACTGGTAGAGTAGAGGTCTGTAATGTGATGTACGGGTAGAGTAGATGTCTGTAATGTGATGTACTGGTGGAGTAGAGGTCTGTAATGTGATGTACTGGTGGAGTAGAGAGCTGTAATGTGATGTACTGGTGGAGTAGAGGTCTGTAATGTGATGTACTGGTAGAGTAGAGGTCTGTAATGTGATGTACTGGTGGAGTAGAGAGCTGTAATGTGATGTACTGGTAGAGTAGAGGTCTGTAATATGATGTACTGGTAGAGTAGAGAGCTGTAATGTGATGTACTGGTAGAGTAGAGGTCTGTAATGTGATGTACTGGTGGAGTAGAGGTCTGTAATGTGATGTACTGGTGGAGTAGAGGTCTGTAATGTGATGTACTGGTGGAGTAGAGAGCTGTAATGTGATGTACTGGTGGAGTAGAGGTCTGTAATGTGATGTACTGGTGGAGTAGAGAGCTGTAATATGATGTACTGGTAGAGTAGAGAGCTGTAATGTGATGTACTGGTAGAGTAGAGGTCTGTAATGTGATGTACTGGTGGAGTAGAGAGCTGTAATGTGATGTACTGGTAGAGTAGAGAGCTGTAATGTGATGTACTGGTGGAGTAGAGAGCTGTAATGTGATGTACTGGTAGAGTAGAGAGCTGTAATGTGATGTACTGGTGGAGTAGAGGTCTGTAGTGTGATGTACTGGTGGAGTAGAGGTCTGTAATGTGATGTACTGGAGGAGTGGAGAGCTGTAATGTGATGTACTGGTGGAGTAGAGGTCTGTAATGTGATGTACGGGTAGAGTAGAGAGCTGTAATGTGATGTACTGGTGGAGTAGAGAGCTGTAATGTGATGTACTGGTGGAGTAGAGGTCTGTAATGTGATGTACTGGTGGAGTAGAGAGCTGTAATGTGATGTACTGGTAGAGTAGAGGTCTGTAATGTGATGTACTGGTGGAGTAGAGAGCTGTAATGTGATGTACTGGTAGAGTAGAGAGCTGTAATGTGATGTACTGGTGGAGTAGAGAGCTGTAATGTGATGTACTGGTAGAGTAGAGAGCTGTAATGTGATGTACTGGTGGAGTAGAGGTCTGTAGTGTGATGTACTGGTGGAGTAGAGGTCTGTAATGTGATGTACTGGAGGAGTGGAGAGCTGTAATGTGATGTACTGGTGGAGTAGAGGTCTGTAATGTGATGTACGGGTAGAGTAGAGAGCTGTAATGTGATGTACTGGTGGAGTAGAGAGCTGTAATGTGATGTACTGGTGGAGTAGAGGTCTGTAATGTGATGTACTGGTGGAGTAGAGAGCTGTAATGTGATGTACTGGTAGAGTAGAGAGCTGTAATGTGATGTACTGGTGGAGTAGAGATCTGTAATGTGATGTACTGGTGGAGTAGAGGTCTGTAATGTGATGTACTGGTAGAGTAGAGGTCTGTAATGTGATGTACTGGTGGAGTAGAGAGCTGTAATGTGATGTACTGGTGGAGTAGAGAGCTGTAATGTGATGTACTGGTGGAGTAGAGATCTGTAATGTGATGTACTGGTAGAGTAGAGAGCTGTAATGTGATGTACTGGTGGAGTAGAGGTCTGTAATGTGATGTACGGGTAGAGTAGAGGTCTGTAATGTGATGTACTGGTGGAGTAGAGAGCTGTAATGTGATGTACTGGTGGAGTAGAGGTCTGTAATGTGATGTACTGGTAGAGTAGAGGTCTGTAATGTGATGTACTGGTGGAGTAGAGAGCTGTAATGTGATGTACTGGTGGAGTAGAGGTCTGTAATGTGATGTACTGGTGGAGTAGAGGTCTGTAATGTGATGTACTGGTGGAGTAGAGAGCTGTAATGTGATGTACTGGTGGAGTAGAGAGCTGTAATGTGATGTACTGGTGGAGTAGAGATCTGTAATGTGATGTACTGGTGGAGTAGAGAGCTGTAATGTGATGTACTGGTAGAGTAGAGGTCTGTAATGTGATGTACTGGTGGAGTAGAGGACTGTAATCTGATGTACTGGTAGAGTAGAGGTCTGTAATGTGATGTACTGGTAGAGTAGAGGTCTGTAATGTGATGTACTGGTGGAGTAGAGAGCTGTAATGTGATGTACTGGTGGAGTGTTATTATTATATGATGCACTATTATAATAACTGTCCGTCACATGATGTGGCAGGTTTACATCTATGTCAGTACCAATCGTCTTGATGACGGCCTCCTGGAACTTTCTCTCCTCGTGCTCTTTGATGATCTTGGTGCCGATGTTCACAGCAGAGTCGTAGCTGCCGGTCAGCTCATAGTCGATGCTCAGCCGGAGCTGCCTGAGCAAAGTGTTAAACACTTCCAGCACCGTGGGTCCTACATGGAACATAAATAATATTATATAATATATATAGATACACACACACACAGAGTTTATAGAAGTCAATATGAAAAGTATCAACAGAGATTATAGAGAAAATGTTGCAAATCATAGACAGACATGTAAATCACACAGCACACGTCATTACTTACTGTGATATTTTAGCTCATATATGTAATCTCTGTGCTGCTATTAACAAGCAACACAAGTACTGTCGCTGTCCTCCTATCACCATCTCATGGGGTGTTAAGAGAAACAATGTTTTATTTATTTAAATAAAGCATTTTTTCTGATTGGATTTGGGGTGAAATATTTGTTTATTTTTTAAATATTTTTTATAGATTTTTGTAACATTTTATTTACTTTGTTTTCTCTCTAAATTTTTTAAGTAATGGAACTGGTCACGGATGCCCAGGGCCACCCAGGACTGCCAGTCATTATCGCAAGGGGCTGAGAACCATTCAAATGTCCCAGTATTATTTTCTTAGTGAACTGTGGCGATAGGATTTCTATCTTTGCGATAAGTTTCCACCACTTCTAACTCTGCTCTCCAGCTACCTAGCCCTCCTCCTCGAGGACCCTCTTCCCCCCGTCCCCTCTCAATCCCTCCTCTCCCCTCTGGGGGTCTCCCTGTCATCCCTGCCCTCTCTCTTGGGCTCCGTCGTAGACGGACCTTCCCCTCTCCCCTCCCCCGCCTCCCTAGCTGTGCTTTGAGCTTACTGAGTTACTGTACTTATTGTTTACTGTACTGTGCCGTCTCACCTCGTATTGTAATTCGTTGGTCCCTGTACTGCGCTACGGACACCTAGTGGCACCCTATAAATAAAATTAATAATAATAATAATAATAACCTTATCATAACTTGATAGAAAATAGTGAAACGGTGCTCCCTGCCTTAGATCAGGACAGCTCAGAACCCCAAAGAGGCCAGGGATTATTGAGAGAGTCCACTATTGAGATGATAGACCGTCAGTAAGATGAGAGACCGCCAGTGAGGCGAGAGACCGCCAGTGAGACAAGAGACTACCAGCAAGTTAAGAGACCGCCAGTAAGTCGAGACATCACCAGTAAGATGAGAGTCCCCCATTGAGACACGAGACCACCGGTAAGGTGAAAGACATATGCTGTGAATCAAGGGAGGAAACCACACGGACCCGGGGAGAACATGCAAACTACACACACACAGCAATCTGGCGGAAGACCCCACAGCTGTAAGGCGGCAAAGCCAACCACTGTGCCAACCAACCAGCTCGCTGCGCGTTATGTATGTGCAAAATATTCCTTCACAAACAGACAAATCCCATATTTAGGGGCAGATTCAATTCAGCGCAAGGTGGCGTGATGTTCGCATGCGCATATTACCAGCTATTACAGTAAGAAATCATCGCACATTATTCTGCCGATCTCTATGGAACGCGAGGGATAATGAGCGGAGACTGCGGACAGTTCCGGAGGCACATGGCGTCACCTTGCGTTGAACTGAACTTTCCCCATAGTGTAAGCAAATGAATACAAGACGTACTGACGTACGTACCTACAGATCCCGTAGCCGCGATGACGGCAGCCTCGGACAGAACCTCCACGATCCCGGCTCTCACGGTGGCCGCACTTTTACTGTTTGCGTCCAGGTGGCTCAGTAGCTGCTGTATGACCAGGTGGGAATGCTGGGGCTGCGGGATATTAGGGACACACAAAATAATTATACTGAAATTACTGCGCAACAAACGGCTTCCACGTGAGAACACACACGTGTTTTAACAGAACCTGAAGTATCGGAAATTAATTGTAATCGGTTTTCTCTCTGTTAAGGTAGAAAACAAACCTAGTAATTACCTGAAATGATCCTGGACCGTCTTTTAAATGCCCAAAACTGTCTCATTTTCATACAAAGATGTTCATATTAAACTAGAAAATCATCATACAATAAAAATAATATATATATATATATATATATATATATATATATATATATATGATAGAGAATCTCTATAATCTCTTATGCTCAGCACGCACGGGGGGATTATAAAACCTCTGTGCACCGTGATTGTGCAAATGCAGCTATATCACCTATATTACCGCCGGCTCCTAGGTTTGTGGGGCACTATGGTTATATTTACGAAGGAGTTTACCCGGGCAGAGGGGAGAGGTTCAGTTGAATGGAGGCACTACCACATACGTTGGAGGGTGACTGGTGCCATCCATGTAGCTGAGCAGAATGAAGGGATTAATGTAATCAGATAAAGGGGTGAAGAGAGAAGACTTTCAGGGGCGGTCCTTGCTGATTGATAGATGAATAACCAATTGTAAAGCGCTACGGAATTTGCTGGCGCTATATGAATAAATGTTGATGATGATGTTGATGATGATGAATAGCCCCATATAGCCTCTAACACTATGGAATTTATTACAGGCACTGTAAGCACGCTTCTACATAATTTATTTAAGCCATAAATAAGTCTAAACTGAATAGTGTTTCAGGATGAAACAGAGATCTTTATTTATAGCACAGTAGTTAGCATTGCTGCCTCACAGTGCTGGGGACATGAGATTGAGTCCAACCAGGGCCCTATCTGTGTGGAGTTTGTATGTTCTCCCAGTGTTTGTGTGTGTATCCTCCGGGTGCTCCGGTTTCCTCCCACACTCCATAAAAGTACTGGTAGGTTAATTGGCTGCTGACTAACATACTTAAATGAACCCAATTGTGTGTATGTTAGAGAATTTAGACTGTAAGCTCCAATTGACTGATGTGAATTACAAATATTCTGTGCACAGCGCTGCGGAATATGCTGACGCTCTTTCCTTACACTAAGGAAGATTGTTCTGATTACAGAACTAACATTCACACTTAAAGACAAGTCTGTTGCACAATCTGACAAAGTAACCGGCCTTTCACAATCATGATGACAGATTTGCTGCATGAGCTGAGCACAGGAGTCTATTGCAGTCACTTTTATATCTTATTACCTGTTGTGGAAATATTGCATAATGACCAAATGAAAATGATGACAATTTTGCTGTAACACAATTATTATTTCATATAATTTATCCAATATTTAAGGAACTACCAACATTAAATGAGAGGGAGGAGACAGATGAGAGGGTAGATGAGATAAAGAAGTTGTCTTTAACCCATAAAAGTTAATAATCCACTTAAAAAGGAGGAAAAACTTGAAGACATCACTGTTCCTCCTGTAAAGACTTACTGTAGTAAGCAAAATATATATAGTTTAAAAAGATCAGCGCCTAAGGCAAGTCATTCATTTCAAAGTATGTTCTATTTGGCAATAATCGTTGGTTAGATACACTGCCTTCCAGAGAGTATCTGACAGCTCCTACTTCCATCTATAACAAATATACAGTGGCACACCGGAGACATTTTCCAGTGGCGGCAGAAAACTTGATGCATCAGGGAGGGAGGTCAGTATACCGTGTTCACCTGCAGTGCAGAAGATCCATTAAATACACTATGTTAGGTCTGCTGGCTGATATAGCAGCATGTTGCCCCAAAACTATAGTACTACCAGGTAATGGTTTCATGTAAATCAATAAAATCCTTACTGGACATGATGGTAAATGGGCCTAGGAGATAAAGATATAGGACTGTGTCCGCTGTCAGTAAAGTCAGTCCTATGTACAAAAAATATTGCTTTTGCACCTCTTGTAAGTGCATCACAGTTTGTTTTGAAACAAATTTTTAGTTAAGCAACGTTTGTACCTAACTCTAAACCAGTCCTAGGGCTAGATTTACTAAACTGCGGGTTTGAAAAGGTGGAGATGTTGCCTATAGGCAACCAATCAGATTCTAGCTGTCATTTATTTAGAGCATTCTACAAAATGACAGCTAGAATCTGATTGGTTGCCATAGGCAACATCTCCACTTTTTCAAACCCGCAGTTTAGTAAATACACGACCTAATGTGAGTAAATGAGCATAGAGAGTGTATCTAACCAATGATTAATGTGACGTAAGTCGTGCTTTTATATAAATGGCTCTTACTGCTTAGACATTGCAGCCATAGGTTAATGACCAACTCCACCGTACAATAATATTGCACCCCAAGGAAGCACTGAGAGGCATTCGTGGCCTTAGTAATGTGCCGGTCCCCCCTTCACAGATGGGGATTGCTGGTACAGTACGGAACCAATCAATGCCATCAGTCTGAGCAAGAATTGTTTTTGCTCTTTCGCCAGTTTAAAATAATAGAGACTTATAAGCTGATCTGAGTAGAGAAAAATCAGTGAGTCCTCATCTACCTGTATTGAGTACATGATGATCTTAAAACATCGCACAGCGAAGATCTTGGGCTCCCACAGGGAATGGTTATCAAGGTGCCTTGAAAAAAGAAAACAGAAAATACTGCGGTGAGAGGCATCATCAGCTATATATATAGCGCCACTAATTCCACAGCGCTGTACAGAGAACTCACTCACATCAGTCCCTGCCCCATTGGAGCTTACAGTCTAAATTCTCTAACACACACACACACAGACAGAGAGAGAGAGAGAGAGAGAGAGAGACTAGGGTCAATTTGATAGCAGCCAATGAACCTACTAGTATGTGTTTTGGAGTGTGCGAGGAAACCCAAGGGGAGAACATACAACCTCCACACAGATAAGGCCGTGGTTGGGAATTGAACTCATGACCCCAGTGTTCTGAGGCAGAAATGCTAACCACTGAGCCACCATGCTGGTAAAGACACCTTGGGGTGTATTTACTAAACCGCGGGCTTGAAAAGTGGAGATGTTGCCTATAGCAACCAATTAGATTCTAGTTATCATTTATTTAGTACATTCTACAAAATGACAGCTAGAATCTGATTGGTTGCTATAGGCAACATCTCCACTTTTTCAAACCCGCAGTTTAGTAAATATACCCCCTTAACAGAGATCCATCTATTACTATTAAAACGCGCCTGTCGTCTCCGTGCTGTGGACACATCCATCTTGTTGGCTGCTCCGTTGTTTATGAGAGTATAGTCTATCAATTCACTAGGAAACAGTAACATCATTGAGGCATCACCATTTTTTATTTTTTTTAAATTATATTAGTAGTCATGTGACTTTGTGTTTCATGGGAGAAAGGTGACCTGCCATAAAAATGCATTGGAGCACCCCAAAATTAAAGTCCCAGGGGCCTGCCCCCTGTGCGCTGCAATGATGGGTCTGTTGAGATGAGGGGGCTACGGGGTACCTGGCCTTTTAGAAGCACTAAGCATGCTCCCAGGGGTGTGGCCACGCCCCCATCGTGACCCGGCCACGCCTATTTTGATATGTGTCCCGATTTGATCCGCCCAATGTTGGGAGGTATCCTGCCACCTTTACTCTTATTTGTCTACAATACCACTGGAGTGGAGAGAGCAAAGGAGAATAAAGGAAATATCTCAGAGAAGTATCTGTATAATGGGTAGCTAGAATAATAATTAGATCATTTGTAATGTACAATTAAAAACAAAATGTAGATTCACTTTGACCTGTCTAGTGTTTGTCCACCTTCAGATAACTTTACTCATTCTCATGTACATGGCCTCCTGCAGCTGTTAATATACATCGCTCTATATCTTTCTGGCTCCAGCCTGTGATTATTGGCCATGTGTTTATATCAGCCAGGATTAATGTCCAGATACAACACTGAAAATTCTGATCCTGCGCACACCTATGCTAGAGAGATAAGTTTATTTACTTCCAATCTGGAAGCAAGGGTTCAATGGTGTTTACTCTACAGTGTGTGTGTTTGTGTACCCTCTGGTATGTACTCTACAGTATGTAATCTATGGTATGTGTGTGTACTCTCTGGTACGTACTCTGGTGTGTACTCTATGGTACGTACTCTGGTGTGTACTCTATGGTACGTACTCTATGGTACGTGTGTGTACCCTCTGGTATGTACTCTATGGTATGTAATCTATGGTATGTGTGTGTACTCTATGGTATGTACTCTGGTGTGTACTCTATGGTATGTGTGTGTACCCTCTGGTATGTACTCTACAGTATGTAATCTATGGTATGTGTGTGTACTCTCTGGTACGTACTCTGGTGTGTACTCTATGGTACGTACTCTATGGTACGTGTGTGTACCCTCTGGTATGTACTCTATGGTATGTAATCTATGGTATGTGTGTGTACTCTCTGGTACGTACTCTGGTACGTACTCTGGTGTGTACTCTATGGTACGTACGCTGGTGTGTACTCTATGGTACGTACTCTATGGTACGTGTGTGTACCCTCTGGTATGTACTCTATGGTATGTAATCTATGGTATGTGTGTGTACTCTCTGGTATGTACTCTGGTGTGTACTCTATGGTATGTGTGTGTACCCTCTGGTATGTACTCTACAGTATGTAATCTATGGTATGTGTGTGTACTCTCTGGTACGTACTCTGGTGTGTACTCTATGGTACGTACTCTGGTGTGTACTCTATGGTACGTACTCTATGGTACATGTGTGTACCCTCTGGTATGTACTCTATGGTATGTAATCTATGGTATGTGTGTGTACTCTCTGGTATGTACTCTGGTGTGTACTCTATGGTACGTACTCTGGTGTGTACTCTATGGTACGTACTCTATGGTACGTGTGTGTACCCTCTGGTATGTACTCTACAGTATGTAATCTATGGTATGTGTGTGTACTCTATGGTATGTACTCTGGTGTGTACTCTATGGTATGTGTGTGTACCCTCTGGTATGTACTCTACAGTATGTAATCTATGGTATGTGTGTGTACTCTCTGGTATGTACTCTGGTGTGTACTCTATGGTACGTACTCTGGTGTGTACTCTATGGTATGTAATCTGGTGTGTACTCTATGGTACGTACTCTATGGTATGTGTGTGTACCCTATGGTATGTACTCTATGGTATGTAATCTATGGTATGTGTGTGTACTCTCTGGTACATACTCTGGTGTGTACTCTATGGTATGTGTGTGTACCCTCTGGTATGTACTCTGGTGTGTACTCTATGGTACGTACTCTCTGGTGTGTATTCTATGGTATGTACTCTCTGGTGTGTGTGTACTCTATGGTATGTACTCTACGGTATGTAATCTATAGTATGTGTGTGTACTCTCTGGTATGTACTCTGGTGTGTACTCTATGGTACGTACTCTATGGTATGTGTGTGTACTCTCTGGTATGTACTCTGGTGTGTACTCTATGGTACGTACTCTCTGGTGTGTGTGTGATCTATGGTATGTACTCTCTGGTGTGTGTGTGTGTGTGTGTGTGTACTCTATGGTACGTACTCTCTGGTGTGTGTGTGATCTATGGTATGTACTCTCTGGTGTGTGTGTGTACTCTATGGTACGTATGACTCAGGCCCTATGAATCTATGAGCCATATGCAGATTTGGTGGCTGATATGAAAGACTCAGAGTCCCCTTGGCTCTCTCCACCAGACTCTGATTAAATGTGCTCCCTGGGTATTTCCCCTTCCAGTCACTGTATAATGACTGTGGACAGAGAGAGAACTTCTGTAGTAACCACTGTGCCTGTGTCACTGTGGTGGTATCTAACAGGTGGGTGGGTAGCTTTGTACAGCGTGTTCCCAGTTACTGTCAGTTAGAAGATTAGTTGCAGACTGTAGAAGTTGCTGTAACTTCTAATGTAATACCACAATTACAGGAACTATATTATGTAGCCGAACTGTATATCGGTGGTGGAGTGGTGCAGTCATCTTCTCATTTCAGAAATGACGATGCTGCAGGGACACTCCTAGCATGTACGTCACATGACTGACACCTTGACAACACAGTCGTGAGCTTCGGGAGCAGCGTGATTGAATTCTTCTGAGCCCCAAAAGTTTAAAGTTCCAGTAATAGACACAGGGCTCTGACACTGGCTCCCCAAAATGACAGGTCTCATGACAAGTCCCCGCATTTATTACTGACCCACTGACTGTACAGAGCGCTGCGTTTATTACTGACCCACTGACTGTACAGAGCGCTGCGTTTATTACTGACATGCTGACTGTACAGAGCGCTGCGTTTATTACTGACCCACTGACTGTACAGAGCGCTGCGTTTATTACTGACCCACTGACTGTACAGAGCGCTGCGTTTATTACTGACCCACTGACTGTACAGAGCGCTGCGTTTATTACTGACATACTGACTGTACAGAGCGCTGCGTTTATTACTGACCCACTGACTGTACAGAGCGCTGCATTTATTACTGACCCACTGACTGTACAGAGCGCTGCGTTTATTACTGACCCACTGACTGTACAGAGCGCTGCGTTTATTACTGACCCACTGACTGTACAGAGCGCTGCATTTATTACTGACATACTGACTGTACAAAGCGCTGCGTTTATTACTGACCCACTAACAGTACAGAGCGCTGCATTTATTACTGACTTACTGACTGTACAGAGCGCTGCATTTATTACTGACCTACTGACTGTACAGAGCGCTGCATTACTGACCCACTGACTGTACAGAGCGCTGCATTTATTACTGACATACTGACTGTACAGAGCGCTGCGTTTATTACTGACCCACTAACAGTACAGAGCGCTGCATTTATTACTGACCCACTGACTGTACAGAGCGCTGCGTTTATTACTGACATACTGACTGTACAGAGCGCTGCGTTTATTACTGACCCACTGACTGTACAGAGCGCTGCGTTTATTACTGACCCACTGACTGTACAGAGCGCTGCATTTATTACTGACCCACTGACTGTACAGAGCGCTGCGTTTATTACTGACCCACTGACTGTACAGAGCGCTGCGTTTATTACTGACCCACTGACTGTACAGAGCGCTGCATTTATTACTGACATACTGACTGTACAGAGCGCTGCGTTTATTACTGACCCACTAACAGTACAGAGCGCTGCATTTATTACTGACTTACTGACTGTATAGAGCGCTGCATTTATTACTGACCTACTGACTGTACAGAGCGCTGCATTTATTACTGACCCACTGACTGTACAGAGCGCTGCATTTATTACTGACATACTGACTGTACAGAGCGCTGCGTTTATTACTGACCCACTAACAGTACAGAGCGCTGCATTTATTACTGACTTACTGACTGTACAGAGCGCTGCATTTATTACTGACCCACTGACTGTACAGAGCGCTGCATTTATTACTGACCCACTGACTGTACAGAGCGCTGCGTTTATTACTGACCCACTGACTGTACAGAGCGCTGCGTTTATTACTGACCCACTGACTGTACAGAGCGCTGCATTTATTACTGACATACTGACTGTACAGAGCGCTGCATTTATTACTGACATACTGACTGTACAGAGCGCTGCATTTATTACTGACCCACTGACTGTACAGAGCGCTGCATTTATTACTGACCCACTGACTGTACAGAGCGCTGGATTTATTACTGACCCACTGACTGTACAGAGCGCTGCATTTATTACTGACCCACTGACTGTACAGAGCGCTGCATTTATTACTAACATACTGACTGTACAGAGCGCTGGATTTATTACTGACCCACTGACTGTACAGAGCGCTGCATTTATTACTGACCTACTGACTGTACAGAGTGCTGCATTTATTACTGGCCAGCTGTTGGAGTGATTTATTATAATCACTTGTATAGATGATTATCATACCTTGGCAATGTAAACAATTTACTACATTTTAAAATAAGGATGACTGTGCCATATGCCATACAAGTAAAGTATAATAATGATAATATTACATGAGATGACTGCCATTGTTCTGCCTTACAGAGCAAGTGCTGTGACTTTCTATAGGATAATATATATTGATGGCTCACAGTCTACTTACATGAGGACAGGCTTAATGGCGTTCTTGATGTTCCCATAGGCGGCTCTCCCCAGCAGCTCTCTTAGGCACCTCTCCGCCAGCTCTGCTGGGCTCTCCTTTTCTTTCTCCGTGCTCTGCAGCGGAGATGGTGATCGGCTGTAAGTGGCAAGAAAAACGTCATGCAGAGTCTCACACCAACCCCTAGAGGGCACCCTGAACTAGACACCTGCTGATTGTATAGAGAGCGACATTTATTATCACATTTTAATGTGAACATTTAGCCTTTTCTGTTTTTTTTACTGCACATGGAGCACTTGGTTTTGAGACAAATGACGTGACGCGGCATGATGGCGTGGAGAAAATGTGCCACATTTTTGTTTGCTCCTTCTAGTGTGAATATGAAGCGCTTAAATTAACATGGCACTCGGGGGGGAAGGGGTTGCATGTCTTAAATAAAGCTGCTTCATCTGTACCTTCAGGCATCAGGAGGCTCAGATTAGTCCCACAAAATTTCAGCATTTATTTTGGTAAAAAATAAAAGTGCAAGAGACATGGTAAAGGCAAAACACTTGTCAGTGACATGAGTGAGTATATAAGATTATAAGATACTTGTTATCAAAGGTACAGAGACTGGCAACACCATGCTTGCCCGCACTTTGGCCTAGCGCAATTTCACTAAGGCTGGGACGCAAACCTGGTAGTTGTTACGACTCTGCCTATTCTTTGTATCTAGCAGCAGTACCTCATACCACCAGAGGTGCTGCTGCCCTGTTCCTGAACTCTTCAACATGCCTGAAGGAGTTAATCTCCTTGCCTGATGCCTAATTAGAACTGCACCTGTCGCACTGCTTCAAATACCTGCCTCTAGCTGTGCTCTGTGCAATTCATTTGTGTATACCTGGCTGCTGCTTGTGTCTCCCTGTTCCAGTTTGGTTCTGCTGCTACTTGATCTCCCATTGTGACCTTGGCCTGTTTATCGTTGATGCTTGTTCGCTCGTGACCCCGAACTCTGCCTGAATACTGGATACTGCTTGAACTTTCGTTGCCCAAGACCTCGGCCTGATTAACGAACTATGCTAGTTTGCTTGTGACCCTGTACTCTGTCTGGACTCTGGTTTTGCTTGTATTTGTGTTGCCTGACCTCTGCCTGGTCTTTGGACTCTACTCCTTTGTTTGTTTCCCTGGACAGACTCTTGCATCCTGGCATTGGGTAACTCACAATTCTTATCCCTGCATTAAAGCTGTATTTACATTCACTGGAACCTGTTATTTCTGTGGACATTTCCTGCCATTAATCACACCTGTTCATAACTGTGTTTGGAGTATACCTGTTAAACCTGCTTTCCGAAATCTGCATATTCTCAGAACAGAATCCTTGTCCTATATTTTGCCTGAATAAAGACATTTAGTTTCATACTTCTGTTGCTGCTTCGTAAATGCACTAGGAATCATAACAGTAGTTCAAAGGGGGGGTGAAACGGACGAACATGGAGGTGCCGCCCCATAGAGTTTTTCAGAGTACTATTTATGCCTTGTATCGTGCTGCAAAATTTCACACAGCCATATGCGGGATCACAAGTAGTTGTGCACATTACAAGTATAAGTTAGTAGTTTAAAACACACATATTAAACGGTTAAGTGAAACTTACATTAATTTTGTTTATTCCATGTGCAAGATAAGCAGTTAAGCATCTTTAGAAAGGCCACAGTGATTTAGTGGAGGAGGACTAAAGAGGTACAGGCAGACAGAGGTTATACACATTTTCATTTAATCTTCATACAAAGGGACATGCATACATATTCAGAAATCTGTTGCACAGTTGGTCTCTTGTTTCTCCTCTACAACTGTTATTGTTTATATCTTTTACTGTACTCTGTCGATCTCACCCGGTTGGTGAGGGATTAGAATCAGGCAGGGATTGACAGGTTAAGACGTAGAGAGGGAAAAGGGAGATTCAGAGAGGTGCAGGTAAGTGGAGGAGCAGGAAGAAAAGGCATGGCCAGAGAAACCAAAATTTTAACTAAAACAAAGGGTCAGATACCCTAAGATCAGAATAACTGTGCGGGCAATCGGACAAGAGCCAAGGATCACAACCAGACTAGGTAGACTTGGAATCAGACCCGACAACAGGGGGAATGGCTGACAAGCTTTTAACAGATGATAAGATAACAGATATTACAAACTGTACTGTCCTGGGGGACCTGAGGACATACCTCATGGGTCTTCCACCTATGACAGCCCCTTTTCCCATCAGGATAAGCCCTCCAGTACTCTGTGGCTGCCAGGTCATAGTTGCACCCAGGACAATGGAGAAGGACGAGACAGGCAAGGCAGACAGGTGCATAAACACAGGCGAACCGACAGAGCTACGGATGCAAGAAACAAACAGGTACAAAGATAGTAGCCAAAGCTAGACAAGACAAAAGGCTAAGCCACAGGCAAGAACAGAAGCACAGTTAGCACAAACTGAGAGTTGTGGGGGGGTGTGGGGGGGTTAGGGTTAAATGCTGAAGCCACAACACAGTAATCGGGTAGAACCTGGGTGGCTGGGACCAGGGTCAGGCCACAATGAACCAGTACAGTAAGTCCATTTATGAGGGCCCTAAAAAGGGCAGGAAGCTGCTGGGAGGAACTGATCACACCCGGAGGTCTGTATCAGTCAGGAGTCCCACAAAGTCAGCAGGCGAGATAGCGGAAAATGGGACAGAAAGGGCTATGAAATCTAAGGCAAAGGTCTTGTGGTCACATCCAAGCAGGTTCTGCCTTGCTCATATAAGTTTTATTTTGATGCTTTCCCTCAAGCACAGATATTTAATTTACAGAACGTCTTTGGGTGGAGCACAGCTATGCCACACCCTTCTATATCCCCACCGGGGTGATGCGTTACCTCTCTGTCTCTTCCATGTGTTGGAGATTATAAAGCAGCGACGGTACAATCTTATCCATGTGCTGCGGATCCCAGATGTTGGCCTGAAGTTCATCGTTAACCGTTTTTCTGACAACTCCCTGCAGACCTTTGATTCCCGCCATTCGGATCCTTAAAGTAATAGAAAAATAGGAGAGGGGTGAGTGCTTAGACCCAACTTTAACAATAGTATATAAGGATCTGAACCGATTGGATACCAGTAATACTGATGTATTATAGTTAGATGTGCTGTATAAAGTACATGGTGGAAAACATATATATGATATCTACAAACACATTTGCACGTTATAACCCTTGTGGCCAAACTGTTTTTTTTAGCTCATAATAAATTGTTTAGTAATGATACAAGTCACAGGTGACCTCTACCTCCATGCTCATATTATATTCATGGATTTATATAGCACCACCATGTTATACAGAATATGTAATAATTCACATCAGTCCCTGTCCCATTGGAGCATACATTCTAAATTCTCATCACACAAACCTGTATATGCATTGTGTATTGATCACTAGTAAGCGCTGTGTTTAGAAATCTCTATGTATTGTTTATTAATCACTGCAATGATCTCTCTAGTGTATACTTGTCCTTAGAATGATCCCTGTTTTGTATATTGATTACTAGAACACTTTCTATATTGTATATTGGTCACTAGAATGCTCTCTTCATTGTACATCATTCACTAGAATGCTCTCTGTATTGTATATTTTTCACTAGAATGCTCTCTATATTGTATAGTGGTCACTTGAATGTTCTCTGTATTTTACACCATTCACTAGAATGCTCTCTATATTGTATATTTTCCACTAGAATGCTCTCTATATTGTATAGTGGTCATTAGAATGTTCTCTGTATTGTATATTTGTCACTAGAATGCTCTCTGCGATGTGTATCAAGACACTGGAGTGCTCTTAGTATCACACAGTATAATGCTCTGTATATTGTATAAAGGTCCCTAGAGTGCTCTGTTTTGAGTGTCTAGCGCTATAGTGCTTTCTGCATTATACAGAAGACACCAGAATCTTTTCTGTGTTTTGATAAGTCACTAGAATAATCTCTGTATTGTACATCATTCACTAAAATGCTCTCTATATTGTATAGTGGTCACTAGAATATTCTCTGTATTGTATATTGGTCACTAGAATGCTCTGTGTATTGTATAGAGATCATTAAAATGCTCTTTGTATTTTATATAGGTATCTAGAATGGTCTTTATATCTGTCACTAGAATGTTCTCTACACTGTTTATTTGGCACTAGACAATTCTCTGTATTGCACACTTGTTACCAGAATGCATTTATTTATTAACCTTTGTTTATATAACACCGACATATTACGCAGCACTTTTTGAAATAAGGTTTAATCGTCATCTGTTCTGTGTATTATATATATCAGTCACTAGAATAAACTATATAGTGTATTAGTCACAAGAATGTTATAACATATGAAAGTTATCAGAGCTCATATTATAGAAGACAAACTCTATATTAGGTTTATTAGTCCTTTAAAAACCACATCAAGGCCGACACATTTAAATCATTCCCTTTCCAGTATATACGTGTTTGGAATCTTGAAAAGCAATTAATTTTCTACTCGATTTAACTGATGA
This sequence comes from Mixophyes fleayi, assembly GCF_038048845.1. Lineage (NCBI taxonomy): Eukaryota > Metazoa > Chordata > Amphibia > Anura > Limnodynastidae > Mixophyes > Mixophyes fleayi. The sequence continues at coordinate 18,588,493 of NC_134404.1, read as the reverse complement.
AAAACAGTATAATTTGATATATAATAAGTACATATAATATATTATTATATAGTATCTAAAGGCGACAGAATCTCAAGCTGTTTAATTCACATAACTATTTGCAGTAACTGGTCTATAATTCTCACTTCTAGTTCAAACAGCAAAAGTGCTTTAGAAAGACGTAAATCAGGATTTTAATATATATTTGTTAGCGAATTGTTATTTGCGATGTTTTTTTTTGTTATAAAATACATTGTTGAAAAAGGACAATTTTAGAGTACAACGTTTAGCAAATACTCCTATGTTTAATAGTCCTCGATGAACAATGTCCTTTTTTTATGTTTCACAGTAAATTTGAAACAGCCAATGTAAAAAGAAAACCAATATATCTCATGTAAACCTATCACATTAATTAGTATAAAAGCTATTGAATAAACCTATAGAACTCAAGTTCCGGCCTTCACCTTTACCAGCCAGATCTTGTGCAATAGTATAGGTTTATATCTAAAGGCTAGTGCATACAAGGAAATATAGAGGAATAAACTCTGATAATACTAAACAGCAGATTAGAGAACTGGTATAACCAAGTCAGTGTGAGTAATAGGCAGAAAGAGTCAGTGCTAGTGCTAGAAATCCTCTACATTGTATGTCCGTCACTAGCAGATACTGCTTGTATAACAGGCACTAGATGTACTGTATAGTATATCAGTCACAAGAATGCTCTCTGAATTCTATAGTGGCGGTTAGAATGCTCTCTGTAGCGCTAGGCGGTAACTAGAATGCTCTCTGTATTGTATATTAATCACAATAGTAGGCTCCTTGGTGAATACTGGTTAGATAGGGATGAGTTATATTAGATTATAGCTCTTTATAACAACACAGTGTATTTCACTGGCTATATAAAGCCATGCCCACATAGGACAAGCTATGGCCACAGGTTTTTCTTGCCATCCCTATATATTTTTCCCCTGAATATCATTTTAGGTTCAGATAAAAAAATGATATTAAGATTTATGTCATTCCGCAGTTCAATGTGCATTCGTGCAGTACTTTTATCACAATAATAAACTACATCACAGGACTTCTTAAACCATCACATTGAACCTCTCCTCTTCGCCATGTCTAAGGGAGTCCAGCATTGATCGTTTCAGGATAAGTCCTACCACGACATTATCTGCTACTCACTTAGTCCTTATCTCCATGTCCTCGAAGCTAGAGTGACACATCTCACTGAAGCGGGACACGAAGAAGTCGTAGCTTCGGTGGTAGGATGGGGTGTCCTCCTCGATGTTGGAGAACTTCACAAACTGGAAGACAAAGAAAGGGTACAGCTGGTGCGGTTAGTGGGTGGGCTCTCTGATGGTTTTGGTGACCTCGTTTTACATGAACAGTAAGACGATAAGAACTTAGGTGGAGAAGAAACATGAGAATCCTGGATTAAGGAACCACTAGACCTTCAATACAAGTTCCTCTACTAATACCATTAACCTGTCAGTAATAGGACACTGGAGACATCCAGGGGCGCTAAGAGGGGGGGGGGGGGCGCAGATACAAAGTACCACCTGTGTAGTGGGAGGAGCCACCAACCTGCTGTGGCCGTGCCCCCCTTTGGAGGCTTTAAAAGGGGCAAGCAGGTAGTTGATGTACTGGTGCCCAAAATTCCTCTTGGCGGCCCTCCAGCCATCTACTGATGACTGATAACAGATAGCAATAGCTTGCACTTAGATGCTCATTAAATGTAAATGCAATGTGAAATAAAGGGTTTTGCCAAAGTATAGGAACTTTTACAGATATAATTATAGAAGTTATCAGAGCTCATATTAAAGAAGACAAACTCTATATTAGATTTATTAGTCCTTTAAAAACCACATCAGGGCCGACACATTTAAATCATTCCCTTCCCACCATATACGTCTGTTTGGAATCTTGAAAAGCATTTAATTTTCTACTCTATTTAACGGAGGAAAAATAGTATAATTTGATATATAATAAGTGCGTGTAATATATTATTATATAATATCTAAAGGCGACAGAATCTCCAGCTGTTTAATTCACATAACTATTTGCAGTAAGTGGTCCATAATTCTCAATTATAGTTCAAACAGCAAAAGTGCTTTAGAAAGACGTAAATCAGGATTTTAATATATATTGTTAACGTATTGTTATGTGTGATGGTTTTTTTGTTACAAAACGCATTGTTCAAAAAGGACAATTTTACAGTACAACGTTTAGCAATACTCCTATTTTTAATAGTCCTCAATAAGCAAAGTCCTTTTTTTTATTGTTTCACAGTAAATTTGAAACAGCCAATGAAAAAATAAAGCCAATATATCTTATGTAAACCTATCAAATTAATTAGTATAAAGCTATTGCCATTAAATTGCCAACGAAGAACAGAACAGACAGCTGCATTGTAGTAATGTATTAGTCGGTTATTCAATGTTCCTAAAACCCTGAGAAGTGACCCAATTAGTCACTGTGTTCTGGGGTCTATAGAACAGCGCCGGAGATTTCACTCTGTCGTATCCTGGGCCTGGCTACAGAAGGGCAGATATGCGGTCATTTGTACAATATTGTCTGACCATTGTGCTGTGTATGTGTCCAGACCGACTCTGGTACTGTAGAGATGACAATGCTCTGTCGCGGATGACCTTTATCGTTGGACCTGTGAGGTCACCAGCTGACCTGAAAGTGGAAGGGAAGGAACAGTGACCTCCATGCATGGTTACACAGATACTGTCCGTGGCCAATGACCGGATCGGAGTGGTTTGGACACCCCCACGTGACTTAATTGCTCCCAGATCCCATCTTTTGGTGATGAAGCCACAGGCTCTGATTTGATCATCTTTTATACTGCATATTAAACATGCAAGCTCGCCAACTTTAACCTGGTGGAGAGAACGAGCGGGAACCGGGTCGGTGGTCATGGTGCAGCGTGTCGCTTCACACTGACCTGGCGGGCAAAATGTTGCGATTGCGATATCACACCTCGGGGGCGGGACCGAAGTGACGCATTTCGCAAACCCGTCCACTTCACTAGGAAGCTGGCAGGATGCCGGCCTATGTGTGTGTGGGAGGAGGGGGTGTTTGCCCTACCAGGAGTTTGGGAGAACTACCCCAAAATGATGCATACATTTTTTTAAATTTATTCCGACATCCCAACTATCGCACTGATAACAAATTAATCAACATGTGTATTTATTAGCGTTGTTCAGCCGTGAGAGCAGCTCCAATAGGAGCCTGTCAGGGCGAATAGTTTATAGTAAACTGATCACAACCGTGACGGACAGATCTCTCTTCTGCGATGCTCTACCCATAAGATAGCAGGGTTGATGCATTCTTAGTATTACTGGTGTCAATGAGCCTGACACTAGTACTACTAAACTTTACATAAATATGTTCTTTATTGTCAATTCTTGAGATTCATTTTTATTACAAATCTATAATTGTTCTTCACGTCAATGCATTCAACAAGCACTAGCACACTGTCTAATTATCCCCTCTTTTGTCGTCTCAAATAAATACGATTAAGAAAAAAAGAGTGAAATCAGAGATCACCCCCTGTTAACAATATAAAACCGGTATTGAATTTCTCTCCTCTTGTCACATAACGCAGAAGTGTTTTGACAAATCAGCTCCCACCGTCAAACAGGGAGATGATGTGATAATTACATAAATACGGCAGGCATTCGCAACACCACAAAGGAGGCCCGCCGTTCTGCTTCTGCGGTGCTTTTGTGTCGATCCGACACACAATTGTCACTCCATAGGAGCACAAGGAGGAATATTGTTAGGTTACAAGATACAATGTCACACAGAGGAGAGTTAGTGAGGACAAATCCTGTACAGTGCTGCCCCCTAGTGAGATCTAGGCAAGTTGCGTGTTTAGAAAAGTTGGTGATTCAGCGCTCCCTACAAATATGGATTGTGGACACTGCAGCCACGTGGGACCGGAGGGGAAAAGGGGGAAGGGGAAGGGGAAGGTTTAAAGGGTGGCTCAACCCTTAGATACAGTGGTAATAATTATTAGTCCCATGGCGCATAAACAATGTTACCTTGTAAAATAGACAGTTTAATAAATAGTATAGTTGCAATTCTCATAAAGTGCTGTACATAAACACATATATAGCAGTGGTAAAATGACCTTATTGTGGTAGGTCACTAGCAGCACATTACATACAACAAGCATAAGTAGCAAGCATAGATAGGCAATAATTGGAGCAAATACATAAATGATATTTGTGTACCAGCTGGTAGCCAATGGGGCTGACCGTGTGTGCAACAAGCGCTGAGTTTTAGTCCACGAGTCCAACACGTATCTTATATTAATTGCAAACAATGTCCAATTGTGGATTTCATAAATCCATTCCTCCTGAGTGAGGACATGAAACAAGTGGAAATAATGCAGACAGTGAATGATCCCCAAATAGGAATAGTTCAGTCCTGAAACAAATCCTGGTTTAAAAGTCGTTATAAATGCCAGACAGGTCCATCGGGTGAGCCCAAATGTGGAGACTGGTTAAAGGACTTACCCTTAGTGAAGCGGAATACAGTTCACATAGTTGTGGCTAATCCTAACCTGAAACGCTCCCTTGTGTTTTGGGCCCGTAGCCAGGGAGATGTTCTCACGTCCTGCTGCCTGGCGGAAGTGTCCGTCTCGAAATGGATAATGTTGCGCATGCGACTGTGATGCCGCCGCTTGTAGCGGTGGGTTTGAATATGTCTGTTCACAGCAAAACTGCAAAGAACTGTGCAGTGTGTAGATGTGTGGCTTCAAACCAACACGTTTCACCTTGGGGCTTTCTCAGGGATTGCGTGTTTACTGTACATATTACAGAGAATGGTAACGTGAAAAGTCTTAATGTATGCTGAATATTAGGGCCTGGTTCGTCTTATTTTGATTGAAATTGCTCTGCGCATGCTCAGAAACTGACTTTACAGCAGCGAACACAATTGCATCCAATTCATGTCCAAACGCAAATGACACTTACTAATGCCTACGACTTGTAGGGGCGCAAAGAGGGAGGTAAGGGGCGGACGCACGTAGGCAATGTACAGTAAGGGCAAGCCGAGGTCAGGCGCACGTGCAAGCGGCCGATTCAAGCTTTGGGCGTCTATCAGGTACGTGACTTTTAGCCGTATCACTTGCACCAGCTACAGGTCAGGTGTCCGTGCCGACTGATAGTGATGACGGTGGAGTATGCATGGTAGAGCATGTGTTTGCAGAAAAGGGAAACTATAAAAATACATTTTATGTACAGGAAGCGTTAAGAACATCCTGAATTATGTATTTCATTTCATGTTAAAAAAAAAATCCAAAACAAAATTATTCTTTTACATATAGTTTTAATAATGATTATAGCGATTAATAGTTGTAAATTAATTTTATAAAAAAAAAAAATTGTATGTGCTATGATCTGTCTGTTAACAAACGACAAGTAACGTTTAGCCAGAGCGTACTTGTATTATCTGTGGATATTGGACCTGGATCCATGCACAGTGCAATAAGTAAATCTTTCCATCACCGCCCGATGCGCTAATTAAAACCCTAATCTGTAACCAATGCACTGTAAGAGGGAAGGATGCTCGCTGTTCTATATGTGGCCCCCAACTGTATCTCTCGTTAAACAGCTGTACACTGACAGACGTCTATAAAAGAGTCAAAACTATAAAGGAAGGTTGCCAAGAATTGTGTTCAAGGAATGTGTTCAATAAACTAATCTCGTTACAACAGCTTCGAATTCAAAAAAGTGATATAAAATGTTGACGTCTGCAGCAGAACAAGTGGGATATATAAACTTTTGTTTCATACTGAGACCACAATCTTCCTGTGTCCGTGTGCCCGGACCTTCACACTGCTACTACTGCTGTTAGCGTTTTCCCACATGTTGGGCAAACGCCCTACATGGATACACAGGTGCAGGCTGAGCTGAAATACCCTAATTTTAGACCTGTACCTGTAACAGGAGCATACGATCCTGAGTTTTGGGGAGAATTGAGCGTTGGACGGATGGATCAGTGGTTAGCACTTCTTCCTCACAGCATTGGGGTCATGAGTTCGATTCCCGACCATGATCTTATCTGTGTGGAGTTTGTATGGCGTGGGTTTCCTCCAGATACTCTGGTTTCCTCCCACACTCCAAAAACATACTAGTAGGTTAATTGGCTGCTATTAAATTGCCCTTACTCTCTCTCGGTCTGTGTGTATATTAAGAGATTTAGATTGTAAGCTCCAATGGGGCAGGGACTGATGTGAATGAGTTCTCTGTACAGCGCTGTGGAATTAGTGGCGTTATATAAATAAATAATGATGACGATACTTCATTTGCGGTCATAGTTCACAACATTAGTCAGCAGATGGCGCTATCGGTGACCATTTCTGTTATATCAATATACAGAAGGAGCAGGGTGCTGAGCTGCAGCACAGAGTTTTACTGGGGAAATAGTTGGTTTATATTACAGCCTCCTCTGGGTAGACAAAGAAGTATAAAAGCTGAGCTGCGCTAAAACGTATGTCCTACTATTTCTAATACAAAAAAACTAGTAAACTTTAAATTCACAAAAATGGATCGACATGCTCAGCCTGCGGTGCTGGCCACAGCAACCAATCAGACTTGTGGTATCGTTTATCTGGTATATTCTGGTATCTCTCAACCGGCCCGACTTGAGGGCCATGTCCCGCCATCCTGATCGGGATGGGCCCCGAGCAATGACCGTTTTTGGAGGGGAGGAAAAGCAGCTTTTAAAGCGCTAGGCACGCCCCCAGGGTGTGGTCACTCCACCCCCATAACATGGCCATGACCCCTATACCGATGCCGCCTACCCAAATGTTGGGAGGTGTGCATTCTAAAAAGTGATAGCTGAATGTGATGGAAAGTGGGTGTGGCAATATAGTTTGGTGTGGGAGGAGCCATGGGGTATTTGCAGAGGTGGGTGAGGACTATATATGTTCAGTCTGGAGAGGGAATCAGGTGCCCGCAGACCAGGGTGAGGGTTCTGTGTGCTGATATAGGGAGCCAGATAACAAGCTGCTTTTGCGCTATTGCGTTTAGATGATTGGTGATTGGGTTTTCAGGGGAGGGGAAGTGTATTAGGGGTGGCCTAGCACTTCGGATGCCCTAGACATGGCCCTAAAGGCCATGGTTCTCCTCCAACATGACAAGAGGCCACCGCACCCCCTTTCCCCCTCTTTTTGGGTACTGTTCTATTTTGCAAAGAGGAAATGTTGGAGGGAGTAGGATAAAGAGAAGAAAAAAAACAATACAATTAAAAGGACATATTTTCCTCTACCGCAGTACAGCCTTTGGTTATATTTCAGTGCACACAACATATGGGAAAACATATTTTGTTAATAGTTTCTGTTTAACTTTTAGGTCACTGGAATGTTAATTCCGAAGTGATTCTGGTGTTGTTCTTCCTACGCTCTCTCTCTTTTGGATGTTACCAGGTCATTTACATTACAATAAGGCGGCTGTGGGATTTGGAGGCAGAGAACAAGTACTGAATTGAGGGTCGGTGCTTCGGGTTAGTTCATACAACCTTATTTCTGCTTTTGCTGCAGTATCACTAATGAGCCGCTGCTGCTGATGTCTGTTTGGTAGGAGATCTCTATTCTTCTGGAGTATTTCAGTCCCGATGACTCATCTGTTCAAACTCAGAAATCTGTGTGAGTTTAACGTCCCAGCTGGCTGAATACTGGGCACAAATCTAAATGAATCTCCTTCTGTCAGTGAGCACAAACAGGCTATTGTGTCTTTGTGTTGGTGGTCACCCAGCGTATGTGCTGTAACTACAAGGCTGGAGAGTCTGAACACGGGGAGCTGTGAAATAGGCCGATTCGTCGCTGGACGCAACCTGCACACAAGCTGGATGATTCAACCGAGCGCAGAACTCGAGTGCACGTGCGCCTGTATTCAAATACGAGCGGATATCAAGATATCATCTTTATTTATGTAGTGCCATCAGAGAATATTCGTCATTAACATCAGTCCCTGCCCCATTGGAGCTCATTTCCAAGCAGTTGGTACCATATATAATGTGGGATATACCGAGCACGGGCTTATTGCCAAGAAGCTGGTACCATATATAATGTGGGATATACCGAGCACGGGCTTATTGCCAAGCAGCTGGTACCATATATAATGTGGGATATACCGAGCGCGGGCTTATTGCCAAGTAGCTGGTATCATATATAATGCGGGATATACCGAGCACGGGCTTATTGCCAAGCAGCTGGTACCATATATAATGTGGGATATACCGAACGCGGGCTTATTGCCAAGTAGCTGGTACCATATATAATGTGGAATATACCAAGCGCGGGCTTATTTTTCTCTGGTTTTATTTCAAAATATTGCCTTATTGTCATAGCAGCTGTCCATCAAGCCCATTTAAGGCACATTTGGGTGTGGCTCACAAGCCAGCCCTTGCTAAATGTAAACCCCTATAACTGGGAGGTGAGTGCATCTGATTTTAACTGCATTTTAATGGTGTTTAAAGTATATAGGTCAGTGTAGGACCTGCATATAATGAGGTGTCCTTGACGTTGGGATGCAGGCTTAAATGTTCTGATCAAAATATGAACTAATACCTCATGTTTTCATTTTGCTAGACACACACAGATATGCTGTGTAAAGGATAAGCGCTGACAACTGTCTTTTTGTTTGATATCAAGATATCCTCATAATTTATGTAGTGCCATCAGAGAATATTTGTCATTAACATCAGTCCCTGCCCCATTGGGCAGTTTGAATTCAAAAACACACAGACTAGGGTTAATTTTTTCAGAAGCCAATTAACCTACCAGTATGTTCTTGGAGTGTGGGAGGAAATCGGTGCAGTTGGGAAAGGGAATGGTACCAATAAGGTATGGGGGGTGGGGTGGGGGGGAAATAATTTTTAATGCACACACACACACATATATAATAGAAGGTATTTTCTGCTTCAAGTGGGCTGAGTAACTGCTGTTTTTGTAGCCTACTCCCTAATAACTTCATAAGACAAACACAATTTTAAAGCTTTGAAAATACAATGTGTGTGCCTTTAATACATACTGAAAGCACATGTTCAGGTATTAACCCCTTCTCCCCTAAAGGCCATGTTTATAACATCCATTAAAGGCGTCAGGCGCTCACTGCTGAAAATGCCGGGCTCCCGCTGTTGATGGCCCAGGACCATTTCAATCGACTGCGTCCCCCAACAGTATCATCTCTTGCCAACAAGTGCAGAGACGGCTCAACTAGCATTCACCAGTTGTCCAGTAGGGTACAGATATTTTTATTCTTTTCTTTTGTGACAAAAAATGAAGGTAGGGTAACATACCTCCCAATATTTGAACTTTGTTATTGGGCACAGTGTTTGCACCCCTGAAAAGTGGTCACGGTCAAATGACATCGGGGAATGTCACGTCCCCCCAGGGGTATGCCAAGTACTTCCAAAGCACTAGATCTCCACCAATCCTCTCCCCCCCCTAAAAACATCCCACATTGCCACCAGCACCAGTGGCCAGTCCTAACTATCTAGGTGGTGGGATAGTCTTCTACAATCGAGACTGTCTAGTTAATTCTCGGCTAAATCAGAACATTGAACCTACATTCCCAGCAATGAAAGGGATTTTCAGTGACAGGTGACCCGGGGACATGTGACCGACTGGGTCTGGAGCGGTCAAATGCGTCATGTAGCCAGCTGGGGTGCAAGGATATGGAAAGCTTCCCCATTAAACAAAAAGTCCACCATAGACGGTAGAACATACTCCCTGCAGATGTAGTGGGAAAAAGAACCGGAAAGCAATTAAACATGACTGAGATAAACACTGGTCTGACTTGTGAACAAAGCATTATTAACACAGGCAGATTAGATGGACCAACTGTCCTTCATATTTTATGTTCCTAACATCAAAATACAGATCCAAACACATGAGGACAGACAGGTCCTGACGAATTCTCAACAAGCACTCACCGAGTTTGTACCCAGGATCTGAAGGTTTGGTTTCTCCGATTCCAAGAGTTTGGCCACCATCTTTAGAAAGCTCTCCACAAAAAGGTTAATACTCTGGCAGTGGCACGCCATCAGCAACTGGTCTAGAGCTTCCATGGCGATACAGACATAGCTAGAAGAGAGAGACCAGAGAGACAATGTGTTATCAACAGACGGAACATTGGTAAGACGGAGTAACAACGTCACAGTAAGATCCAGGAAACAATCATCGACTGGGAAGGTTGAAAATGGTGGGTTCAACGTGGAAGGAATTATACACCCAGCTTGTCAGGCAGAAAAAAGAAATTGAACATTTTGGGGAGGTTTGTGTGAATATCGAGAATGGACAGGACCAGACGTAGCATTAGGACTGTGCCTAGAGACAGCGTAGGCTGTGGGCCTGCTCTTTCCTTAATTAGGGCATATGTCAAACCCTTCATTTCAGTTGAAAAATCAACTGAAATGAATTAACTGTAAATGTTAAATTATGTGGCTGGAGTGAGGTTTACCTGAGGAAGAAGGAGCCAAATTGTGGTGGATAGTACTCCTATATTATGTGACAGGACCTGCCTGGTCACGCCATGCTAGGGCTCCTGCTATATGATATTGGGGCAAGTTCCCTGGGGGGCATGCCAAGAGCTAGGTCTCCCCCATTCTCCCTCCACTCCCCTAAAAACAGCCCACACCGAGGGCATCTTCCAATTGTCTAAGGACAAAAGTTCTAATTGTTGAGGCAGTGGGAGAGTCCAGGTCAGTTTTGGCTACATCAGAAAGTAGACTCTACGTTCACAGCAATGAAGGGGATTTTCAAGGACGGCTGAGCTGGGTGAAGTAGCGTCAAGTTTATGGAACGATCTGAGTGAAGGAGGTGTGGCTAATGGATGGGGTGTGGCTTGGCTTGCAAAAGGTTGTGTTCCTGCAGGCTTGAATGATCTAAATCCTGCCCTAAGACTGGTATCCCAAAATGTCAGTTTTATACATCACAAACCGGGGTGTGCTGGTAGCATACTGGTGTTATACAGATTTGAACTCAGCCCTTCTGGCTCTGGTTTTTAACACTTAATTTCCAGATCACTATTGAAATATTGTCATAGGGAGGTACTAGTTAGGAGGATAATATCTTTAGCTGGAATTCAGTGTTAGTAAATGGTCTCTGTGAGATCTCTATTCTCATAGGCTAGGATGAAATTTATACAACTTTACCTAGATATTAATTGGGCATTAATATATAGCTATCTCTCCTAGGGGTATATTTACTAAACTGCTGGTTTGAAAAAGTGGAGATGTTGCCTATAGCAACCAATCAGATTCTAGTTATCATTTATTTAGTACAATCTACAAAACTACAGCTAGAATCTGATTGGTTGCTATAGGCAACTTCTCTACTTTTTCAAACCCGCAGTTAATTATATAAACCCCTCATGTTTTCCTTATGTAATTATGTGGACAGTACTTATGTTTTTGCACTGCGGTAACCTTATAAATAAAGTATTATAATATTAATAATGATGGAAAGGCTGAGCGAAAGTCATAAAGCGGTATAGAATGTGCCCATCTGCATTTCCCTATCCCAATATTATTAGCTGAATTATCTTCTTGACCAGGAATTCCCTATTATTCAGACAAAGAGTTCATCTACATCAAGAGGCAGAGCATTTTGCAAAAGGTCAAAGACCGCAAATTAATAATATGGTCATTGTTTAATCTCTCTAAAGGAGAGAACATATTAATAAGAGTTTGCTATAAATTCCTATCCACGTCGTTTTTAAAGGCAAAAATCGGGAAAAAATAAGACCCTCCCCATCCACCCACTTTCCAGCCAATCACACCTACTGTTTTTTCAAGGCTCCCCCCCCACGTCAGTGTAAGCTCATCCCCCATTGAAGTCCACGAATCAGGACAGTTCGAACCTATAATTCACTATCTGGGGAAGTATCAAAAGATCCCTATGCCAGCTCAGGAGTAGTGACTCTAAATTGCTGCTGGATCTCTGAAGAAGTTATAGGAGTATACTATAGGCGTTTTACCAACCTCTTTACTTTCAAGATATTCAACAATGACCACATTAAAAAAAATCTATATTATTTTGCTATAATAAAGCTGCTATGAGTGTTTCAATTTTACGATCGTTGTCCTCTAAGTGCATCTTAAAGAGATTGCATGCTTTATCCATTTATTCTTTACTTTTCACTTTTTAATAATTATTGCGTAAAGTATTTGGTCATAAAATCATTCTCTACATATTTTTGTTTATAAGTTTGCTTTTTCGAGGATTAAATTATACGCAGGCGAAGTTGCTCTGCAAAATCTGCCGCAGAAATTGCTTTCTCTCGAAGTCTTATAAACATGCCAGAAAAAAATAACTGGCAACTGTATCTTCTGAAAATGTCTATAAATGACCTTAAGCATGATGGGATATTAACTGCTTTATTAAAGGGGTTCTCTGCTCAATTTCTTTTTCTCAGCTATGTCAATGTTACCTATATTTCTAGAGGCTCAACTTTTTCTTTGACACCAGAGCCTCTAGATATAATTTGTTTTACAGGGGAGAATCCACCATAAAGTTAATATAACATAACTGAGAAAATTAGAGGTCAAATAGGGAAGCCTTTAAGTACTACACGATAGGAATAGATATTTATTTGTTTATTCCTAATGGTTGGTCATTTATTCATTTTTCATGTATATCCCTACTATGTGTCAAACATTTCTTTAAAAACAATTTGCAATTATTTTTGCATCTATAGTTATGGGACCTCTTAAAATCACATTATACAGAATGTGAAGAGATAATGTCATGCACAGGATATAATCACCTTGGGCCTGATTCATTAAGGTTCTTAACTTGAGAAACTTTTCATTTCAGTCTCCTGGACAAAACCATGTTACAATGCAAGGGGTGCAAATTAGTATTCTGTTTTGCACATAAGTTAAATACTGCCTGTTTTTTCATGTAGCACACAAATATCAACTTTAAATTTCAGTGTACAAATAAGCTATCAAGTATTTGTGTGTTACATGAAAAAACAGTCAGTATTTAACTTATGTGCAAAACAGAACACTCATTTGTACCCTTGCATTGTAACATGGTTTTGTCCAGAAGACTGAAATAAGAAGTTTCTCAAGTTAAGATTCTTAATGAATCAGGTCCCTTGTCTCTTCATCTACAGTAACTGTGAGGAGCTCTGCTAGACTATTTCAGACGCAGCTTAGAGGGAATATCAGACGTTTATTTGGTAAAGACATTTTAAAATATAATACAGTATATTTTAGGTATGGTGGTCAAAATTAGATTAAAGTATAGATAATTGCATAGATAAGTGCAGATAAATTAGTTACATAACATTATACTAGCCAGAAGTTTCTCCCATGTTTTTTGTTAAACTAATTTACTGTTTGAGCACCCACCACGTTTTGGGTGTTATGCAGAGTGGATGGAAACTGGGGCTGTGGAGGTACAGAGTATAGAAACTGGGTGTATGGAGGTCTGGGTACAGTGTATAGTTACTAGGACTGGGGAAGGTCAGGCAGAGGGCCAGAGACGGAGGCTGTGAAGGTCCTGGTGAATTTGGTAAAGACACATGACAGTGCAAGGCCAAGTAGGCTAGATAGAAAAAAGGGCTGTGGAGTGCTAGGCAGAATAGACAGAGACAGAGTTTGTAGAAGGCTACAAAGAATGGATAGAGGCTGAGGCTGTGGAGGACAGGTAGAGTGCTTAAAGACTGGGGTTTTGCAGGTTCTGGTAGAGTGGTTAGAGACTGGTGTTATGGAGGTCCAGCTAGAGTGTATTGAGACTGAGGCTGTGGGGGACAGGTAGAGTGGATAGAGGCTGAGGCTGTGGAGGTCAGGTGGAGTGGATAGAGGCTGAGACTGTGGAGGACAGGTAGAATGGATAGAGGCTGAGGCTGTGGAGGACAGGTAGAGTGGATACAGGCTGAGGCTGTGGAGGACAGGTAGAGTGGATAGAGGCTGAGGCTGTGGAGGACAGGTAGAATGGATAGAGGCTGAGGCTGTGGAGGACAGGTAGAGTGGATAGAGGCTGAGGCTGTGGAGGACAGGTAGAGGGGATAGAGGCTGAGGCCTGTGGAAGACAGGTAGAGTGGATAGAGACTGAGGCTATGCAGGACAGGTAAAATGGATAGAGGCTGAGGCAGTGGAGGACAGGTAGAGTGGATAGAGGCTGAGACTGTGGAGGACAGGTAGAATTGATAGAGGCTGAGGCTGTGGAGGACAGGTAGAGTGGATAGAGGCTGAGACTGTGGAGGACAGGCAGAGTGGATAGAGGCTGAGGCTGTGGAGGACAGGTAGAGTGGATAGAGGCTGAGACTGTGGAGGACAGGTAGAGGATAGAGGCTGAGGCTGTGGAGGACAGGTAGATTGAATAGAGGCTGAGGATGTGGAGGACAGGTAGAATGGATAGAGGCTGAGGCTGTGGAGGACAGGTAGAGTGGATAGAGGCTGAGGCTGTGGAGGACAGGTAGAATTGATACAGGCTGAGGCTGTGGAGGACAGGTAGAGTGAATAGAGGCTGAGGCTGTGGAGGACAGGTAGAGTGGATAGAGGCTGAGACTGTGGAGGACAGGTAGAGGATAGAGGCTGAAGCTGTGGAGGACAGGTAGATTGAATAGAGGCTGAGGATGTGGAGGACAGGTAGAATGGATAGAGGCTGAGGCTGTGGAGGACAGGTAGAATGGATAGAGGCTGAGGCTGTGGAGGACAGGTAGAGTGGAGAGAGACTGAGGCTGTGGAGGACAGGTAGAGTGGCTATAAAATGGGTTTGTGGAGGTCCAAGTAGAGAGTTTTGAGACTGAAGCTGTGAAGGAGAGAGAGACTGAGGCTGTGAAGAGCTATGTAGAGATGACTGTGAAGGACAGCCAGATGCTATTTTGAACAGGTAGCATGGATAGACACTTAGGGGTATATTTACTAAACTGAGGGTTTGAAAAAGTGGGGATGTTGCCTATAGCAACCAATCAGATTCTAGCTGTCATTTTGTAGAATGTACTAACTAAATGATAACTAGAATGTGATTGGTTGCTAAAGGCAACATCCCCACTTTTTCAAACCCGCAGTTTAGTTAATCTAGCCCTTAGAGTGGATAGAGACTGAATCTTTGGAGAGATACAGTCTGGATTTGTCAAAGTTCATGTAGTGTGGATAGAGGCTGAGGTTGTAAAGAACAGGTACAGGGGATAGAAACTGATACTGTTAAGAGCCAGGTAAAAAGGATAAAGACTGGAATTGTAAAGAGCTAGGCAGAGTGGATAGAGACTGAGGCTTTGGAGAATGCGTACAGTGGATAGAGACTGAGGCTGTGAAGGGCCAGGTAGACTGGTTAGAGACTAGGGTTGACAAGGTCCATGTAGAGTGGACAGAAACTAGGGTTGAGAGGACAGATAGAATGGATAGAGATTGAGGCTTTGAAGAGCTACGTAAGGTGGATAAAGGATATGTGAAATGAAAAGTTACACATGAACTGCAGGCAGTGAAATTAAGAGTGGCCAGGACGAATAAGTGAGTAATATTTTCCTCCTCCTTATATAAATGTAGTGTAATAAAACACTACATAATACACTACTCTATCACAGAACAAAACCCTACCTCTCAATCAGGTAAAGTAATAGGACAGATCTCCCTTGCTCAGCAATGCGGAACATCTGCAGCGAAGCTCTGTATAAAGCATTAAATGGGTCAGCAATACATTACTGCTGAAGTCAGAGCCAGCAAGGAATAGATCTAATAGTGTTACGAAGGGGGACAGATCCTGCAGTCAGACCTCTTCTCATCCCGACTCAGCCGGCGCCAGCTCGTAAATCCTGATCCGTCTCTGCTGCTGAGCGCAGTCAGCTCACACATGGGTTAATGTTACTTCTGCATTGCAATAAGTGACAACATGATATAACAAATCAAACACCATGTGTATTGGTGAAACGTTAGGCTAAACAAACGAAGCCTTTAAACATTCACAACTTACCCTTTAAAAGCATTTTAACCGTAACCATGTGGCTGCTTAATTGTTCATAGCAAAGAGTGATGAATATGCTGGACATAGTTTTATGTCTTTCACGTGTATCTGTTTTCCCAAACCCCCCACCCACCTGTTATTTTAAAACTGCTGCTGTCAAATCTCAGGTCCAGTCACCAAAAAAAATCAAGTGGTGCAGATGGGGGTTTCCATTTCCCTTTTTACCATAAATCAGACTCCTCAATTCTCCATTTTAACAGGAGAAGTGAGGACAGATAACATATAACTCTGTTGGTCCGTTTTTTCAAATCCAAGTGGACCTCAAGATACGTCTCCATGTGAATCTGGGTATAAGTACACTGTGGCTATACGTTACCTACCGTATGTAGACACACAGAACACACTGCAGGATACGTACATGTATATGTGCATACTAAAGTCCCAATCAAAGAGCCAAATAAAATATTCTAGAAAAGAAATGACCAACTCCTAATACTATAATCATTAATAAAAACATGTTGAAAAAACAATTCCTTTTCTTTACATTAAATATATAAATTAGGATGCTCTTAATGCACACTGTACTTGCAATACATATTTATAGTTTCTCCTTCTTGCATACACATGTTCTGTGTTATCTAGTGGTACGTATACGTGTAGTTTTTAATACAAAGATGATGCCGTGACAGTCATCACTCTGTCGGCACTGACACCTGCCATGTAGCTGGTGCCAATGATACGGCTAAAAAACACGTACGTATAAGATGCCCAAAGCTTCAATAGACCCTGTCCACGTTGGCACCCGCTCAGCACACCCTTACTGTACATTGCCC
Organism: Mixophyes fleayi; assembly: GCF_038048845.1. NCBI lineage: Eukaryota > Metazoa > Chordata > Amphibia > Anura > Limnodynastidae > Mixophyes > Mixophyes fleayi. Next base: position 18,571,741 of record NC_134404.1, on the reverse strand, counting down.
ATGTTCATCCGTACCTGACCACCCCCCGTTCCACCCTTCAAGCCGTAGGTAGTTGTGTCATTTGTGTGCAGGCATGAATTGGACGCAATTGTGTTCATTGGTGTAAGATCCGTTTCTGAGACTGCGCAGAGCTATTGCACGCAAGATATGGCACGCAAACGGAATTACATGTAAATGGAAAGATCACATGGCATAGGTAAACTGAGGGGAGGTTTCCCAGTGCCTAGAAACCCCCCTTCAAGCCTGGGGCACTGTATAATTCAGGTGCGTGGACCCTGTGGCTCTGCACCTAGTAGTGCTTGCAGCATTGCCCATGTATATTATGGGGATAGGGAGAGTTGGAAAGCAGCCAAGCACTTTCTAAAATTATAGCCACGCCCCCATGCATGCTGGTCACACCCACTGGTGGTGTGGTGTGGAAACCCCCCTCTGCAAATCCTGTGTTTGCCCCTGCATGGGGCGTTGAAACCTTGGTGAGAGGACCGTTACCGCCGTTGGGTACTCCAACAGATTCGATGAACGTGACGTTAAAGATAAGTATAATTATTGTTTTTTACATTGACCCTAGTTAAATCTATGGATACAATACAAACAACAGGTAACTAAGCAGATTCAGCTACGACACCTGAGCCTCATATGACCCGCTCTTGAAATGAAGCTGATGAAAATCTTGTCGTCCAACTACCTAGTTACTCAGATTTGGACTTTCAGCCCTACCAATATAAAATGAAAAAAGATATAAACAATATCAAAGCTAAAAATATATAAAAAAAAAATATTTAGAAACCATTAAAGACTAAAGAAGCATTTTTACAAATATGATTTTCAATTGTTATCTCTATCCAGACATGCCGATAACAGATCACATACTGCCCCGGTACTGCCATGGCGGTAGAGTGTCACTGCCGCTGGTATCTCTTTGGGCCAAGTCAGGAAAAGCCCTATTGCAATATGGCAGTGCGCTCTACAATAAATCGCCCTGCAAATGTAGACTCCGATAAAAAATTTGCAGCGTCAATACCACACATCATTCAAATGAGGAACAAATAGGATTTAATATAAAAATATTGAGATCACAATGGATGGTAAAATCATTCCCGGAGAGAGACATTAGGCAAATATGGATTTAGAACTTCATAGATCCTCTAACACAGAACATCCAGTTCATACTAATAATTTGCCAATGTCCTATCAATGTACTAACCTCTCCAAAGCTCTGTAGGACATAGGGCTAGATTTACTAAACTGTGGGTTTGGAAAAGTGGAGATGTTGCCTATAGCAACCAATCAGACTCCAGCTGTCATTTATTTAGTGCACTCTACAAAATGACAGCTAGAATCTGATTGGTTGCTATAGGCAACATCTCCACTTTTTCAAACCTGCAGTTTAGTAAATATACCCCATAGTCTTTTCCTATCACTCTTTGCTGGAGAAAAACTGTTATACAACGATTTTATACACAGAAATCAGGAACAGCAATCAGACTGGGTTCAACTTGACGACGTACAAAAGCAGTTATTAGCTCTGTTACGACAGATACATTTTTTGCCCCCTCTGACTGACTAATACCCACGACTGCAGTCGGAAGCTACCAACATTTTTTTTAAAAAACGTTTTTAAAGACACAAAAGACGTCATCTCTGAGGGTTAATTCAGTCGAACCAGATCCTCAGCAGGAATATAAAACGAAAGGCAGGGATTTTGATGTGTACACATAGTATAAATCAAACACTGATTCCCTCCGGGAGGGAGAGAGGGATGGAACGTTGATATGAAAATGCCAAAATAACAGCTAGCCACGAGGTTACCTGCACCAACAGCTCATCTTCTCGGTCTCCACGCAGGGAAAAAATGCCACTTTCAACGACCCGCTGTACTTTTTACCGAACAAACCACAGAGCATCCGACTGATACCACAGGCAGGAGGGCGAAGCCTGAATGTAGATCAGCTTTTGCTGCTTGTGTGTCCCAGCGATGAACAGATGTGTTCCAGGAACGTACGAGTCCTGCGCTAATCCCGAATCTGGGGGCATTATTAGTACAAACAGAGGACGCAGCTGACAGTGGTGATATTGTGGAGAAATGTTTGCATTCGTTAAGCAGGGAGCACTAAAGCTCTGTGCACAAGATTACCGCTGCATAGAATAATACTGAATATGTGGCCTGTATAGATGTGCATGGGGAATCACCAGGCATGTTCAGAAATCTCCATTGCAATAACCTTTCTATAGATTATCACCATCTACGCTGCGATTATATCACTGCCAGTTAGGGGATTAGTGCTTTTTCCTTTTCACTTAAAATGGAATAGAAAAAACAAAACAAAAACTACCATGTAACAAACAACAATTTATGCACATGAAGGTGATAAATGATTGTACAATCTTGATTTATATTTACTGTACATCATAATCATCCTTAAAGTGTCCGTACTATGCTATATATGGCAAAAAAAATTATGTTGAAATAGATATATAGGGGGGTATTCAATTGACGAGTTTGTTTGTTTTTTTCCCATTAAAGGAAAAAAAAATCACACGCAGGTTTTTAACTGCTATAGCGACCGTTTTTAGTTAACGCAGCGTGAAAACAATTCAATTGAAAAAGAGGGAACGCTGCCCCTGCGTGTTTAATCATTGTGTTTGCGAGTTTTTAGGGGAGTGAAGGGGAGTTTTAACGCTGTCATGTACAACACAAAAAAAAGTCTTGGCATACATTTCCATACATTAGATTGCATTACACATTGATAATATCTACATTACAGTACTTTCTTCAGCATATTTTTTTATTTAACTATTTTTTACTATAGAATCATCTTTACAATGTCAAAAAACATTAGTACATACATATTTGTACCAAAAACATATATAAATATATTTAATTAGTGATGTTTATTTATTTGTTTTTTTATGGTTGTTTTTTTTCATAATTTTTTCATAAGAAAATCCACTTTTACATGTTAGGCATTACTGATAAACATAGTTTATCTTTTATTTTTCTCATTATTACATGATTTCAAATAGTTTTCATAGGTTTTTTATTTTTATTACACCCCAAAGAGGTGCGAGATAAAACAGCATATTGGCCTGTTTAACGCTCCGCGTTAAAAAAACAATTGAATAGCTTTTAACGCGGCGTCCTCTCGCACACCCTATACTTTCCATAGACCTTCTACTGGAGCGCGAGAGGACTATTTCATGAAAAAACACGGAGCGTTAAAAATGGAATTGAATCCCGGGTAAAGTTAACCCGCTCGAAAATGATAAAAAAAAAACACAGCGTTAAAATGATTTAACACAGTCTTAAAAAAAAACTCACAGTCAACTGAATACCCCCCATAGGGACTGATTCATTGAAGAACGCAAGTCCATTTGTGTAGCGTATCTTCTGTAAAGATGTGTAAAGTTGTGTAAAGTTAAACAAAACTTACGCCAGTGAACGCAACTACACGCAGTTCCTGCTCGCACAGAAAGGACATTTACCACTGACTATGATTTGAAGGTGGGAACTAGGGTGGGAAGGGGCGGAGTAATATACAATGTGCAGTAAGGGGGTGCCAATAGAGAGCACAAGCGCCCGATTCAAGCTCCGGCATCTCTAACGAATGTGTTTTTTAGCCAGACTACTTGCACCAGCTACAGGTCAGGTGTAAGCGTCGATTGATAGTGATGACGGATGCGTATGCGCACCAGAACATGTGTTTGTAATAAAGGCCAGACTGTAAAAATGCATGTGGATTGCGTTCCTTCATGAATCAGGCTATAATTATTAGACTTTGCCCTCGTACTTATTTAGACACTGTCATTTATAAAGAGGCGATTGGCAGGTTTTCTATCGCCGCTTAATGTTGCAAGAGAAAACCTATCGTCATGATTTACCAAGAAAATATCTCCGTGGCAGCTGAGTACATGGACTCACAGGACACTTAAATAGGCAAAGGAAAGATTATATACCTCCCAACGTGTAAGCTCTTTGGGACAGTCTCTGTACATTTCTTTTCGATGTGACCCCTGCAAGTATTCGTTATACTGCGCACTTTATACTCTACACATTTTTGTGTCTGGATTTCCTAATGTTATAAAGTCCTGCATACACTGGATGCGCTGTGTAAATTATAGCGGAACATTTATCAAAACTAGCGAAAATTGCCCGTTACGTATCATTTCTTACGGCCGCTTATCGCAGCAATAAGAGAATCAGTTTCTGAGAAGTTAATTAAGTCTAGCCGGGAAAGTGTTGCCAGAAAGTGGCCGTCCTTATTGATCACTCATCATCATCATCATCATTTATTTATATAGCGCCAACATATTCCGTAGCGCTTTACAATTGGGACTCAGATGTCTTTCATTGCTTGCTTAATGCAGCGCTGCGACTTCACTCACGGGTTTACGTCATTGCACGAGCGCAGTGTCTTCAGTATACTGGACAGGACTCTCCAGCTAGGCTGAAACTACAAAGACCATTTTCTCCAGTTGATAAATTAACTGATTTCGTTGACCCCACAGAGATCTATGGGGACAACCGTATACGGCAACAATCTGTGATTTTTACAGCGTTAGCCATTTAATGAAATAATAGAGCAGCCTTTTTTTACGTTAAAAATGCACCATAATGTACAGGGCCGCTGTCCCATGATGTCCATAAGGAACCGGCTGGAACTAAAAAATACAAATGACCAAATTCATACCTATCTATTGGCCCTACTGACCTAGTACCGTAATAAGAGACAAGAGCAGTGAGCTCAATGGATGCGACCAATTACTCCCAGACCACCTCGCTAGTTCTCTCAGGGACACCCGCCCCTTCTGGCAAATGCCGCTGTTGCCCGATTCCCAGTCCAGGCAGCGCAAATGACCAAGTCACACCTGTCAGTCCGCACCATTCGCTGGTAGAATTTTTAAACCATGAATTGTCGCCGCAAACCGCAAGCTTCTACGGGCGTCAAACACCTCTGTTCTTCAGCCTCTCTGCATTTCCCAGAATACAGCGAAAAGAAAACAAAGAAATAAATATATTCTTTAGTAAGAATATTATTTTGTAACTGAACACCTCCCAAGTGATTTCATGACAATTTCACAGCGCTACAGAAATAAACGTTACAATCTGCCCTGCGCGCCTTGTAACACTCCATAAATTGAATTTATTTATCTAGCTCATTTGTGGCCATTTTCAAGGAAGATTTATATGGATGGTCTCGGTAAACAGCACAGACAAAATAACAGCCGGGCCCCCGAGTGCTTCATTATCTGTGCTGTCTCCTCTCTCTCTAACCTCTGCCACAAGGCATCGCACAAATTATATAGTCAGACATTTGTACGCTATCTATTCTCCAGCCCGCTGGCTGGTAGGAGCCTGGACGGGCTGTAAGAGCAGACAGTGAATTGTTGGTAGATAACAGGGCTCTTACAAGGCGAAGTGTAAGAAAACTGAAGACTGAGCCAGGACTCGTTTCCACAGGCCCTGTGCAGGTCTTATTGCGCAGTCTCAATGAACCACTAGACCCTTTTTAAGACATTTTAAGAACTGTTCATAACGTGATTGTGATGCATTTTGTCCTGCATGGAATATTTAGCAAAAAGTCAGCGGATGTAAAACAGAATCAATTATTTTCTAAATGCGGATTCCCATGATAACTCTTCTCTATAGCAATGGTTGACAATATTTTATTAGGAATGTTTAAAGGGTTGTCCACTGGCTGTCAGCTATAGCCAACCCCTTCTCAAAGCAGCAATCCTATAACTCACTGTGTCATGGTATAAGAAGAATGTTGGTATTTACTATTTTTCCTTGTTTTGTTTATTAAGGCTGCTATTAATGATTTAGAATTCAGCACAGTGTCATAGGCTACCATAGCAACCACAGTCACAAGGCACATGAGGTAGTGAGCAGAGAGGTTTTGAAACGCCCCTCTGAGCTCTGTCTTCTCTGTGTATTGCCCTTCCCAAGCATGAAACATAGTAAACTGCTCTCAGCTTCAGTTAACAGAACGGATGTTGGCTGTCAGGTACAATGACAATGTTAGTGTTAGGGCTCACGACCACCAAGATGAGCTTTTAGAACGATAGTGTTGAGGTCTTCACCTTTAGCAGCCGCCTTTCCCGTAGAGCTTATATGCTCACAGGTACGTGGATGCCCCCAGGTCTTAAGCTCAGTGTAGTAAAAACTCATCTATGATGGCGGTAGCACAGGTGGAATCAGAGGCACTAGCCAAGGCTGGAGCGGATGGTCAGAGGCAGGCCAAGGTCAGGGGTCCGTAGCAGATAGGCAAATCGGTATCCAAGCAGAGGTCAGGGTCACAAGCGAAACAGCGGAGTCCAGTATTCAAGCCAAAAGGTCAAGGACAACAGGCAAGGGTCACAACAGAAGATAAGGCAAACAGGAGTCCAACAGTCCTCCCTGCCTTAAATACCCAGAGCAGCAAATAGGAGTAGAGCAGCCCAGTCTAACCTAATCACAGTGATTAGCTATCAATAATGGAACACAATATGACATTTAATTTGCGCAGCACTGCAGGACAGCACCCCGGGTTAAAGGCACTGAACACAAATTTATTCTTCTTCATTATAATGCCCTTTTGATGGCAAATATGGAGTGGAATAAGGTTATCTGTGCTACGTATATCGCTATATTTTAACAAACATTTACAGAAAAATATTCTGAAAATAAGACCCTGCTTATAGTAAATAAGGCATTTTATGCTTCCTGTTGCTGGCAAATGACAGCCCCAGTTGTGGATTATAATAGGGTTGTTTAGGGAGGTAGCGAGTCGACCATGAACATAATGGGGCTCAGATATACTACTTTCACATTTAGTAATACTATTATAAGCTTGACAGGATATGAGCGGCTTGCTCTATATTCCAATAAAACTTAGATGTTATTGATTCTTATGGCACTCTGTATGGAGTATAAAATGTGTTGTGTATATAGTATTACACACAGGAAGAGGGGGGATTGTTTTGTGCTCTAATAAAGATTCAAGCAACAGTCATCCAGGGCTGGATATAGAATAAATATGAGTGTCTCAAAGAGTGATCAGGGTCAGAAAAGGTACACGGAGGAAGTGTCCATGGACTGAGTACAACAAAGGGGTTATTGTAGTTTGAATTTGCCACTGTAAGTAACTGAGGCAATATCATCACTTCATGCAGCAGTTTAGTTTCTAACAAAAAGGCCTTCTGCGGTCTCATGTACAGGTCGGAACCAGTAGAGCCAACTCTTGGGGAACCCAACCGGAATGTTCATTCTAGGAGGGGTGTGACTGTACGGACCAATGGGAAGCTATCAGTGGATGAGTAGCACGGTGGCTCAGTGGTTAGCACTTCTGCCTCACAGCGCTGGGGTCATGAGTTCAATTCCCGACCATGGACTTATCTGTGTGGAGATTGTATGTTCTCCCCTTGTTTGCGTGGGTTTCCTCCAGGTGCTCCGGTTTCCTCCCACACACTCCAAAAAACATACTAGTAGGTTAATTGGCTGCTATCAAAATTGACCCTAGTCTCTCTGTCTGTCTGTGTATGTTAGGGTATTTAGACTGTAAGCTCCAATGGGGCAGGGACCAATGTGAATGAGTTCTCTGTACAGCGCTACGGAATCCGTGGCGCTATATAAATAAATGGCGATGATGATGATGCAGACACTTTCCCGACTCATAATTCGGCTCAGCTGGAGCCCTGGATGGCCGGTTGAGGCCAGAGCCACATTTTCCCCAATTGCCTCCGGGGGCCCCCAAGGGAGGCCCAGGTACTTTGTACCCACTTTTCCCTGCTCGGGGCACTCCCCTTCTTATGAATATTCATCCAGCCCTCGGTGATGTCATTGGCTCCTAATGAATTGATAGGTTGACTCTCAAGAGTATCGCTTCAGTTCTCTCGCACTTGAACAATCCAATCAAATAAAGTTAAAATAATACAGTTACTTCTATAGTATTTCGTTTTCTCGCTCATCCAACATATTTGCAATGAATATCTTAGTGTCCATTAGGAATGTCGTATGATTTAATCTCAGCCTACGTCTAAACCACTGGGAACATGGGAACATGGGAACAAGGCCAATTACTACTTTCTTTGTTCCAAATTGTTATGTAAGAGCCTAAAAACTACCGTTTTATTTTCTGTAGAAGGATCACACCCCCCTTTCCTGTTGTGGAAACTCCAGAGGGGACAAGATAAATACTACATAGCGATTACATAAGAAGTAGTATTCACATGCCAAAAACCTGCTTGTTCGGCTGCAGAGGTAATAACTGCTGAGAGACAGAGGTACAGCTTCCAACAGCCGCTGCAACACATATTATAATCGATGGTGGGAGCGGAAAGCTTTTAACTGTAATTATACATCATTAGTCACGCTGCTTATTCAGTTAAAGTTTTCCCTGCGCTGACATCTTTTCGAAGGGTCTTAATTTAAAGGCTGCATTTAAAAAAATTCTCCCCAGCTCCCCGGTGTCAGTTCGTACGTACCCGTAGCGGTGTCTGGCCACGTCTCTGCTAAGCCGTTCAGAGAGATAGGAGCCAATACGATCCAGTTTCTCAGGAGCTGAGAGAGCATAAAAGGTCAACTTCTCCATGTTGGACTTCACGAGGCCGTCCTGCAAAAGCCATAGATTCATGGCGCTTACTCATATCAAAGCACATAAAGGCTAACACAATAACAAGCAAACACAGCACAATAACAAATATACAATTATACAGCAATAAACATATAATGATAGAATAACAACTATACCTATATTAGATTTATAAAATGGTCTAATAACACACATGGCTGTTTTAATTAATATTTGCATTACTATATCTTACTAATTACTATATAGTCTACAAATGTATATTTGTCTATGCTTCAGCACATACCGGCTTATTTAATAAGCACAAGTAGAATCAGAAGCTGTGACCCAAAACAACCAATCAGATATGAGCTTTCATTACTCTCCCTACACTACACTGCTTAATGATTGGTTGGTATGGGTTACGGAAAATTGTCTGTTTCGTGCTCGTGATTGAGTTACTTTTTACAAACTGCATGCACTTAGATTCTCAGAGTTAGGATTCAAACATGAGAAATTAACTTTACTTCTGTGAAATGCAAATGTCCTGCAATATACATATCTAGACACTGCGTCTGTGACATTGCAATATTCACATTTTACATATTACAGTACAGTGGAGGCTTATAATCCCTTGTGTCTACAAGATATCTGCCCCTCTGCTTATTCAGCCCCTTTGTGTTTTACTGCTGCCGGGTCTGGCAGAAATAATTTGAAGCTCTTCTCCTTCCAGCTTCTCAATGTCGCCAGAGTTAGTTAAACATCTGATACTAAATCTTACTTCCTTCTGAGTGTTGCACATCTCTCCTTACCCAGAGCGGTTCTGGGCGTCACCGCGCATGCTGAGATTTCAAAGCCCCATCCTGTCACCTCTGTATAATCTCATGGATATTTATGTTACGTTATATTGCTCCTGGACAATAATCTATATGTAATCCACATATCACACTGGAATTCAATCATGGGAATGGGAAAGAAACACACCAGACGCTCAAAGGTCCAACAAATGAGCAAAAGGGGCATCTCTTCTGGTCCACCGGAACTTAAGAATTCCTAGAAATGTGAGTTTGCATTGAGTAAGGCTGGACAACAGCCTCTACACCCCCAGTATTTAAGGGATACACAATACCTCTCTCATACTAAAAGTGTCACCTACGTTTCTTGCTTCTGATCCCTGAGAAATCCTGGGTCAAACACTAAGATGAAATACCCTTGGTCATCTATTTTGGAAGATAAGTATGTACATCCACCCGGCAATAATGTTGGGCACTTGAATTTCTATCGTGATGACAATTTATGCAGTCTCAATTCCCAATACATTTAGCAAGAATTTGGCAACAATAATGAGTTTCGATGCCTAGACTCTGAAAATATCATATTTAGTACAGCCAGAAAAGTCTTGTTTTTCTACTAACTTAAAAAAAAATATGCTCTGGTTATCCAAAAACGCTCACCTCTGAATCCTCTGGAAAGATGTTATCTACTAGTCTCTTGTAGCGAGGGCGAAGCGCGCCGCAGCAGCCACAGACACCTGGGAAAAAGAGATGGAAAGGGTTACTAGTGAGGGTGAAGCTCGCAGCAGCCGCAGACACCTGGAAAAAAGGACATAGAAAGGGTTACTAGTGAGGGTGAAGCTCGCAGCAGCCGCAGACACCTGGAAAAAAGGACATAGAAAGGGTTACTAGTGAGGGTGAAGCTCGCCGCAGACATTTGGGAAAAGGACATACAAAGGTTTACTGGTGAGGGTGAAAAGCGCAGCAGCCACAGACACCTGGGAAAAGCACATAGAAATGGTTACTAGTGAGGGTGAAATGCGCTGCAACAGCCCTGCCCTGACCACCTTGTAGACAGGCCAGCACCTTTGCAGTAGAATTGCCTAGCCTCTCAGGAGTCTGGGTGTGATTTCCCCCAAATTCAGGAGTGTGGATAATCGAGAGTGCCAAACTACAATGTAAACTGAATGCCAGCTTTCTGAAATGTTATTTACATACGGCTGATATTTGTGAACAGCATTATATTTGGCAGCCTGTTATCTGTTACAGTGGAGTACGCATTTTGTGGGCTGCTGAATCAATACTGAACTGATGATATTACGGAGTTGATAATCTGCCTTCTGTTGAATATTGGTGCAGTCCACAAAATTTCTGTCTCCACTATGTGTAGGTGCTGAGAGAGGGAGAAAGTGAGAAAGAAAGAGAGGGAGAGAGAGATGAGGAGGAGGGAGAGAGAGAGAGAGAGAGAGAGAGAGAGAGAGCGAGCGGTTAGGAGGGAGAGTGTAAGAGAGAGAAAGGAAGGGAGAGAGAGATAGAGGTGAGGATGGAGAGAAAGAGAGAAAGGGAGGGGGGAGAGAGAGAGGAAGAGGGAGGAATGGAGATGTGAGGATGGAGAGAGAGAGAGGAAGGGAGAGAGAGAGAGAGAGAGGGAGAGAGAGGAAGGTAGAGAGAGAGAGAGAGAAAGGGAGAGAGAGAGAGAGAGAGAGAGAGAAGAAGAGGGAGGGAGAAGGAGGAAGGGTGGGAGAGAGAGAGAGAGAGGTGAGGATGGAGAGAAAGAGAGAAAGGGAGGGAGAGAGAGAGAGGAAGAGGGAGGAATGGAGATGTGAGGATGGAGAGAGAGAGAGTAAGGGAGAGAGAGAGAGGGAGGGAGAGAGAGAAGAAGAGGGAGGGAGAGGAAGAGGGAGGGATAGAGAGGAAGAGGGAGGGAGAGAGAGAGAGAAAGGGAGAGGGAGGGAGAGAGAGAGGGAGAAGAAGAGGGAGGGATAGAGAGGAAGAGGAAGAGGGAGGGAGGGAGAGAGAGAAAGGGAGAGAGTAAGAGGGAGGGAGAAGGAGGAAGGGAGGGAGAGAGAGAGAGAGATAGAGGTGAGGATGGAGAGAAAGAGAGAAAGGGAGGGAGGAGAGAGAGAGGAAGAGGGAGGAATGGAGATGTGAGGTTGGAGAGAGAGAGTAAGGGAGAGAGAGAGAGGGAGGGAGAGAGAGGAAGGTAGAGAGAGAGAAAGGGAGAGAGAGAGAAAAAGAGAGAAGAAGAGGGAGGGAGAGGAAGAGGGAGGGATAGAGAGGAAGAGGGAGGGAGAGAGAGAGAGAAAGGGAGAGAGAGAGGGAGGGAGAGAGAGGGAGAAGAAGAGGGAGGGATAGAGAGGAAGAGGAAGAGGGAGGGAGAGAGAGAGAGAAAGGGAGAGAGTAAGAGGGAGGGAAAAGGAGGAAGGGAGGGAGAGAGAGAGAGAGATAGAGGTGAGGATGGAGAGAAAGAGAGAAAGGGAGGGGGAGAGAGAGAGGAAGAGGGAGGAATGGAGATGTGAGGATGGAGAGAGAGAGAGTAAGGGAGAGAGAGAGAGGGAGGGAGGGAGAGAGAGGAAGGTAGAGAGAGAGAGAGAGAGTGAGAGAAAGGGAGAGAGAGAAAAAGAGAGAAGAAGAGGGAGGGAGAGGAAGAGGGAGGGATAGAGAGGAAGAGGGAGGGAGAGAGAGAGAGAAAGGGAGAGAGAGAGAGGGAGGGAGAGAGAGGGAGAAGAAGAGGGAGGGAGGGATAGAGAGGAGGAGGAAGAGGGAGGGAGGGAGAGAGAGAGAGAAAGGGAGAGAGTAAGAGGGAGGGAGAAGGAAGAAGGGAGGGAGAGAGAGAGAGAGAGAGAGAGAGAGAGAGAGAGAGAGAGAGAGATAGAGGTGAGGATGGAGAGAAAGAGAGAAAGGGAGGGGGAGAGAGAGAGGAAGAGGGAGGAATGGAGATGTGAGGATGGAGAGAGAGTAAGGGAGAGAGAGAGAGGGAGGGAGAGAGAGGAAGGTAGAGAGAGAGAGAGAGAGAAAGGGAGAGAGAGAGAGAGAAAAAGAGAGAAGAGGGAGGGAGAGGAAGAGGGAGGGATAGAGAGGAAGAGGGAGGGAGAGAGAGAGAGAAAGGGAGAGAGAGAGGGAGGGAGAGAGAGAGAGGGAGGGAGGGAGAGAGAGGGAGAAGAAGAGGGAGGGATAGAGAGGAAGAGGAAGAGGGAGGGAGGGAGAGAGAGAGAGAAAGGGAGAGAGTAAGAGGGAGGGAGAAGGAGGAAGGGAGGAGAGAGAGAGAGAGAGAGAGAGAGATAGAGGTGAGGATGGAGAGAAAGAGAGAAAGGGAGGGGGGAGAGAGAGAGGAAGAGGGAGGAATGGAGAAGTGAGGATGGAGAGAGAGAGAGTAAGGAAGAGAGAGAGAGGGAGGGAGAGAGAGGAAGGTAGAGAGAGAGAGAGAGAAAGGGAGAGAGAGAAAGAGAAGAAGAGGGAGGGATAGAGAGGAAGAGGGAGGGAGGGAGAGAGAGAGAAAGGGAGAGAGAGAGAGGGAGGGAGAGAGAGGGAGAGGAAGAGGGAGGGATAGAGAGGAAGAGGAAGAGGGAGGGAGAGAGAGAGAGGGAGAAAGGGAGAGAGTAAGAGGGAGGGAAGCAGAGAGAAATAAAAAGAGTGGGAGAGACAAAGATAGGACAAAGGACAAAGGAAGAGGGAGAGACAGTGAGAGAGGGAAAATAAAAAAAGAGAGAGACAAAAAAAAGATCTAGAGACCGAGAGAGGACGTGGTACAAAGGGAGAGAGAGAGAGGGGGGCTAGACAGCGGGAGGGGGTGAGACAGTGAGAGGATGAGAGACAAAGACAGGGGAGGAGAGAAAGAGAAATATAAAGAGAGGGAGAGACAGAGAGAGGGTGGCTAGAGGAAAGATAGATGTGATGAGGGAGAGAGAAATTAAAGGGACAAAGATGGAGAGAGGGTGATAGAGAGGGAGAGTATCAGTCACCCAAGGCCCAGAAACCAGTGTCTTCATTATTTGTATCTGGACATTATAAAACCTAAAGTATCTGAAAATCCATGACCACCGCATAGTCAATTTAGATTAAAAAATATATTAAAAATAGACTATATGCAGTAAATAACAAATCCAGCATAGCAGTGTTGTCAGTAAGCCACGTGGGTTATCACAGATTGTGACAACATGCAGACAAGTCCCACAGTACGTATGTGTTGCACGCCTAGTACAGAGTTTATATCCTGCATTATCTCTAGTACAGTGTGTTACTGAGCACTGAGCCAGCAGGAGGTGAGAGGAGATCAGTAACACTCTCCTCTTAATGTGTCTCAGTAACAGGTCACTGGGGTGAAGAAGAATATACACACATGTGAGTTGTCATACAATAGGGAGCATCCACTCTCCCCTCTCCAAAAAAACAAATCCCAGAATCAGGAAAACTTAACCTCTCCAGCACACCTCAACGCTACGTGACCTTATACACCAGACAAAAATAGTCACAAAAGCTTACAATCAAAATGTATAACGTACGGTATATCTATTCATTTCTCAATACTGTGCATCATTATTTTTTTTTATCCCACTTTCTCATACAACCGATCTGAGATGTGGCGAGACAGCGCTATTAGTAGCGTATGTTGGATCACGTAGAAATAACTTATTGTAGAATTATTTCAATTAGTGGTACAGGCGCCTCCCTATATCATTGCAAGTCTACTGTTTTTTTATATATTGTGTTGCATTGCTGTTATAGTAATGTATTCACTTGTGAGGTACTGATTTCTGAGTCAGTAGCCAATTGCTGGAGGAAGTTTGTTTTGTAACTTCGAGAGGAAATCCTTAATTAAGTTAATTAATTATTTCCATGTGACTTGACCAACACTGGTTTCAGCCTGAAGGCACAGCAGGAGGTTGTTTCCCTTCGGTCCTGTGTAGGATTTCTTCCTTAGAACCTGTCTGAACAATGTAGACTTAGGATACAGGTAATTTAGGATATCACAGATTGCTGTGAATTTTGAAAGTTAAATTGCGTTAAATGCAAGATTAGAGAATATATTGCATCCTGAATGGTAAACATTCAATATCAAATAGTGTTAAACCCCTCCAGGCTGATTTCTGTGCAGGCTGCATGAAGCATCCTGGATTAGTTAAAGGGTCATGAGGCTGGATTACCTCCTGCCAGGGTATTCATGCAAAACTGTATATAAAGAGCTATGTTTTACCATGTAATGTAATGTATCATTCAATTTCTAACTTCTGGACAGATCATTATTGCCACAAACTGGCGTGTAACTGTCCTTATTAGGACTACTTGAGCTAAAAAAACATCACTGCTTCAAGATCCTGCTTTGAAGCCTATTTACCTGCTGTAATTCCTGTGACTACAGATTAGACCAATCCATTATCCGGCTGTTCCGAGGTTGGGACCCAGCATTCCAGTACCAACACTCTGCCCGCTACCCTGCAGCTCAGGCAGTGTAAAAGTCCAGGGGGAACCATCCACAGCAACCCTAATCTGAAGGAAGAGGTCAGGGGTACCAGCCCTGGTGCCCAGCGAGGGGGTACACTAGCAGCGAGAGTTACCCAAAAGGAATCGGTTCTAGGTGCCTTTGAAGGAGCCTAGTGGTGGCAGCAGCAAGCCCCTCCTACTGCATTTAGAGGGACACAATTTGGAATACATAAGGGGGGCGGTGGCAAGGCAAGCCCAGGGTGGCATAGGAGGTCCATCCTGGCACAAGGGGTTACCCTATTTGTACACAATATAGTTATGTAACGATGTGTTGTATACACAGAAGATAATAGGGTCTTCACAGTTATTATGTATTAGAAAGACACTTTGCCCATATAAAATGTAATGAAATACAAACACCCCCGTCTCCATTGTGCATCCCCTTTAAAATTTCAATCGCCTTTCCAGCAGTCGACTAAACTGAAAAGACAAATCCGCTCCAACAATCCATTTCTCTGTAACAGGGACTAGTGAATTTCCAGCTGACAGTGCGGAAGTCATAAAGATACATTACTCTCCGTGCCCGGCTGCTATTATAATTCACAGCAGATTAATTACTCCAAGTCCGTAAACCAAGAAAAGATCAAATCCAGCCATAAACATTAGTCCCAAGTACTAGAAATTCTATATTGAGCCTGGATTACAGGGCAGTGTCACCTCTGCACAAACAGGCATCTCTGCTTTCTATAAATGTGGGTGCGCAGACACGCAACAGGGCATCATCCGAGCAGGATTTACAAGGTCGCTGATTAAGCCGGAGGATCAGGATAAATTCACTAAATAGTCCCTCAGGATTTGGGGGAAAAAAGCTTTATTTTTGGTGGAGGAGGGAAAGCGATAAAATTTACATTTTTCTCAGCAGGTGTAATGCCTGTGTAAGGGGGCGTGGTCATCCCATGGTGGGGGTGTGGCTAGTTTCGGGATGAGCGAAATTAGTACTTAACAAGTTCCAGATTGCAATGCGACTGTACAGTAGCTGTACTGAGATATCATGCTGAGAATCAGTACCTTGGACAAGGCTCTTATCTCAGTGTCAGGGGTTCAGAGACAGACACAGACACTTTAATCCTCTGTTGCTGTTCTAATGGGACAAAATCATCCTCACAAACTGGATTATTGTCCATTTTCCAAGCACTTCTGAACAATATCAACATTGTCCAGTTAATGAATTCATCAGATTGACTGAAAGAAAATTGAATATCTTGCAATTCTTTTTTAAACTTCCAAATGCTGGATGTTATCTGAGATACAATATCCCTTATTGTCATTCTTTGCTTATAACGCTCCAACATATTATGAAGGACTGTAAATGTAGGCAAGAATGATGAAATTACCCTGGGCAAAAGAGCTTGCAATCTAATGGGTGTGGGGTAAAAAACTGACACGTTTTAATCTACAGCACCTGGCGATTTTCAGCTACACGCAAAAAACATGATGTCATTAAAAGGTAAAAGTGCAGGGATTGAGACCTGGGGGTATATTTGCTAAACTGCGGGTTTGAAAAAAAAAACAGAGATGTTGCCTATAGCAACCAATCAGATTCTATTTAGCAGTTATTTAGTACATTCTACAAAATGACAGCTAGAATCTGATTGGTTGCTATAAGCAAAGTCTCCACTTTTTCAAACCCTCAGTTTAGTAAATATACCCCCTGGAATTCTTATCAAGAAAAAAATGTTTTCTTAGTTGAAAGACAACAATGCGTTATTTTTTCACATAACGGATTACAGCAAACAACAGACCATCTGTTTCCAAAGCCTCTTAACAATAATCATAATAGTTGCAAATTCAGTACAAGAAGGTGACACAGGCTGGGGGTACCAGATGGGAGAGTATGGTTTGTTCAGCAACAAAATACTTAATGTCAGCTGATCTAAGCAACACGCTCTCTGGGGGCCCGGAGCAGCCCGGCAATGATCCGGCGTCCCCTGTTCGGTGAGCGTTTGCTAAACCCACCTGGTTATAGCACAACTTCTGTGGCTAAAACCCACCGCTATCACACTCCCACTCTCACCCCAGGGAAAGCGCCCCGTACACAATTAACATTTTAGGCATGCATTTACAGATGTCAGATTCACGTTTAATTAAATACATGAAGCGTTTCTTCTGAACATTAATTATCTCCATCAATGATTGGATGACTCAAGAGTCGGACGTTCTCGATCGGCAAGTAAACAGATGCTATAACGGTTGTGTAAAGGGATTAAGGATCTCTCTTAGACTACAGAATTGATGAAACATCCGCCACGTTCATTAAACATGAGACTATTCCAGCCTGCGTGCGAGACAGTTTTGAATTAGGCCTTGAACTGTCTTCGTCATCCCCATTGTGTGGACTGAACCAATATCTAACTATTCATTTCATCGGAATGTAGCCTATTAATAAAACGCTCCGTTATTTCACCAGTTCCTACTGAATTGATTGGCTGCATTTTCACCCCTGGGCACGATCCAGGAAAATATAATTGTTTCCAGGCAAAATTGCTCCCCAAGTTCAGGACTGAGTCAGTGATTTTCATAATAGTAATCACAAGATCACGGCTGAATATATAAAGACATATAATGACACTAATAAAGACATATTTTATAGCTCCAATTTCTTTATAAGTTCGAACAGTTTGTGCAAGTGGGATCCATACATTGGATGAATAATTCATCCTTCATCTAGACAATAATTTATTTCAGCCATATTGTAAAGGACTACGTGGGAGCCGTCAGTGACAAAACTCTCTAAAATATTTTACTGCCGGTTTTAAACAAATTTACTGGCGGCAACGTTTTCTGCTGGCGTTATTTATGTCATTTTCAAATGTAATTGAAAAAGTTTAAATAGTGGGGTCTAGAGAAAAATGTGTCAAAGGAAGGGACATTGGTGTCTCTAACCCTATTAAAGTCCAACACCATTGGTGTGGTGTATGCTCCGCCAAATTTAGCACTGTCAGAGATAGCTAATTTTTTTAACAGATCTCCATTCCTTTGCTTACCGATCTGAAAAAAAAAAAACTGACTAATTTGTTACCGATTGTCAGTAAATTTGCTTACAGTTGGCAATCACAGCGCTACAAATTCAAAATCATTTTTGGACATTAAGGGCTAAATTTACTAAACTGCGGGTTTGGGAAAAGTGGAGATGTTGCCTATAGCAACCAATCAGATTCTAGCTGTCATTTATTTAATGCATTCTACAAAATAACAGCAGGAATCTGATTGGTTGCTGTAGGCAACATCTCCACTTTTCAAACCGGCAGTTTAGTAAATATACCCCTCAAACTTTTATCAATTTAGATGTCAAGTCCAGTAAAAATTGTTAATATATATGGTCTAGTAAAATATGAAAGGCCTATTTGACAACTGGGCATGGTCTCACTAACTCCACCGTCCAGACAACTAATAGCTTCTTATGCCACACAACAATGAATACACTAGTCGGTATCTTAAGATCTCTAGCGTAACTTAATTATCAATTTTGTTTCCTTAGCCCTGCTATTAGTGTTCTAGTAAGTGAAAAATTAAAAATATTCCAGACCTTAGAATAAAAAATTAACTAATATATTACTAGTTATTTATTTTCAAAGCCAAAAGTTTTCATTTCGCAATCATTTGCCGGGAATGAGGGGGAAGTGACAGGAATAACCGAGTATTACTGCCAGCCCGGCAATACAATATCACATTTCGTTTCCTGACGTTCCTGAGCACCTGTCCTGCGGGGTACGAGGGACATTTATATCATAACTCTTGGCTGGAATCTGTGGACGGAGAGAAAAACAAATTGTGGTCCACAAGCCTGTGATTCAGACACCAACTATACTGACTGTTGAGGAGGAGATTGGACATCTGAGCTGTTAGTGGAGGAAGTTATATGGTGGATTCACACGGCTCAAGTTGTGTCAGGATCATACTCAGCATATGAGATAGATAGATAGATAGATAGATAGATAGATAGATAGATAGATAGATAGATAGATAGATATGAGATAGATAAATATATAGATAGACAGACAGATAGATATAGGATAGATAAATTGATACATAGATAGACAGACAGACAAAGATAAATAAATAGATAGATAGATAGATAGATAGATATACAGATAGATAACGGTGGCTTAGTGGTTAGCACTTCTGCCTTGCAGCACTATTAAAATTGACCTTAGTCTCCCTTGGTCTGTGTGTGTGTGTATATGTTAAGGAATTTAGACTATAAGCTCCAATGGGGCAGGGACTGATGTGGGTGAGTTCTCTCTATCTATCTATCTAACCAATATCTATCTATCTATCTATCTATCTCATAACTATCTCATATCTATCTATCTATCTCATCAGCTATTTATATAGCACCACTTATTCCGCAGCGCTGTACAGAGATAGATAGATATGAGATACATAGAAAATGATATAGAAAGATAGATCTGACATTCTCACCTCACAAGTGAATAGGTTAGAAGCACTGTAAGATATGCTTATTTTTACTATCAAAAATGCAATAATAACATTAATAAAAAATAACTTGAAAATGATCTTATTATCAATTGTGAATTAATTAATTAATTAATTAATTAATTAATCTTCTGTGGGGTCCCTGTTGAAGTTATAGGCGAAAGTCAACATTGCAGCCAAAAACAGTGACAACACTCAGAAAAATAAATTTTGCTGCTGAATTTAGGAGCCAGATGGGTACATTTGGCAGACAGCAGGTCTGTATCCTTAAATAATAATTTGCAATGCAACATAAAAATATGAAATATGAAATGTGCTTTTACTCTTCTGAGAATACGTTATGGGGTTGAAAGTCATAGATTAAAACATTGTAAATTCCAGGACTGCTGAGAGTAAATGTCTTTGCCTCAGGGCCGAGGGAGCCAGGAGCTCAACAACAATTTATTTATGTGGGTCAGACAGTCTTCCCTGCTGTATAAATCACATGAAACAACCTATTTAAAGGGCACCTGTTCACCGCTGGAGCCGATAAACACACGGTGACCTTGGGAATTCCACGGCTGGCATATTTTATTTACTGGAGTCCCACTACAAGTTTAGTTATTATAATAAAGTGATATTATGAGTACAATTCACACAGACCTGTCTCAGCCACCTCAATTAATTTTTACAGAGCGAACGCATAAAAAGGACACTTTTCTTAAACTCAGTAACAGTGAGGGCCCACGTGCATCATTCCCTCGGTGTGTACAGAGTGATCTTCTCTTACCTGGATGATTTCAGTGTCTATAATATAATTCTGTTTTTAAAGAATTGTCTTTTCATTCCAATGACCATTTGTTTAATATTACTTCTCTTTCTCTCAGTATCCCTTCTTATAATGTATATTGCATAAGTTACAAAGCCAATTAAGATTACTCACCCTTTCCCCAATTCAGGACAGCAATAAAGCAAGACTATCTTGCTGATCAAAAAGGGGGCAGTCATCACAGAAAGTAGGCTTATACTGGATGTAAAGCTGTTTTACCCTAGTAGGGACCCTTTTTGATCCCTATCTTCAAATCTGTTGAATTGCTTTCACTGCATATACAAAAACACCTGTGTGTAAGAGCCCTTAAAAGGATTTCCCACTCCAGACAACTTTAATTTTTCGGTTTGCATATGGAATTTATTTATTGCTTCCTTCTGTGTAAATCATTTGTATCAAATAAACACAGTTTCTGCTGGTTGCCCTTGGATTATACGTACAACTGCACCATGGATACAGGCATCCAATGCACAAAGCAGAACTGAGCTGTGTCATATCCAAGAGAAATGAAAATAAACAACTCTCTCTACGTGACATAAGAAGTTACAGCAATGAATTTACTAAATGTCAGAGGACCACTTTTGGACAATCCATATGTTAATAAACATGCTGTGAGGGGATGTGAGAAGCAGTAGAAGAGATTATGGGCAACTTAGTCTATTTACAGCTGTTTTCTGACCAGGACCTTTATTTTATATATCAGCTACCGTCTGGACTCAACTTTCATTCCCGCATTTCAATATAAGGAGGTTGGAAAAGATGACCTGAACCGAAAGTAAAAATGCGCTGTTTGCACATGTATGACTGTATTTTAAATTGCATGCTTCTTAAGATACATGCAACCTTAAATCTAGCATCTTGTGTATACTTGCAACATCCATCATAATCAAGACCAAAATCGGCACTCAGTTTATGTAGGTACAGAATGCACCTACATAAATCTCATCACTAACATTTTGCAAGATCTGTAACTAAAAATACACAATCCCCTTGTGTACTGCATCTGCAGATTACTTCCCCCGATCCGCCTCTTCAGGCCTAAGGACCCGCGAGTGCAAGATGCATGCAAGGCTAAATATGGACGCATGTTGTAAGCGTGTGCAGTGTATCAATTTACCCCCATTCTTAGGCTGCTCTTAGGCGCAACTCTCCAATCAGCCCCAGAATGATTACTGGATTTAGTTGTCAGTTTCGGGGAATTTTCATCATTCACGTGTCTGACGAAGAAACACAAATGTTCTCAAAAGCAAACAGCTAAAGTCTCTTAAGCTGTTTAATTCCACTTTACTGGTTTTAGCCGTGGGTAGCATAGTATAACACTTTGTTGTAATATTCCTGGGAGTTTCTATGTCACGTAGCGTACACACGCACTCAACGGTAGGAGTCAAAGGATCCGATGCCAGGCCTTAACAAGAAATCCAGGTCACTGGAATCGGGGTCTGGCTGACCTTTGGTTTGTGTTTTGGATCCATGGTTCCTGCAGCTCTCTCACATCATTACAGACAGTGATTTCTAGGAAAGATCCCCAGAGACAGTAATTATCAGGACACTGCACCACTGAGCACACAAACAAACAGCTGGGTCCCAGCGGAGAGAATCTTATCCGCATTCTAGTATAGAATAAGGGGTGAAGGTGATAACTACTGTAGTGGAGGTCGGAGAACTCCTTTAATTAAAGGATAAGCTACCCTTGTGAACTGTGTCTGGTCCTAAAATATGCATAATAGACCCAAGATAAATAACAAGGAAGGGAGACAGTCAACACCATACAATTAAAAAAAAATATTAACATGACAAGAAAACAAAATATTTCCAGCATAATAGTAATCAGAGTAGTATGAACGGAGGGGAAGTGTGAGGAAGCGATGTATCTATGTAACATACAGTAACAAGGGCACGGATATCAAGCATACAATGTCCAAGCATCAGAGATTTCTGTCTGACAATATACATGAAAAGCATAATACTCTTATTACAATTCGATAGTACAAAGTCAGATATCCAATAGGGTGCGTCCAAAACAATCCAATCTAATTTCCTGCATCAGTGCAACAGGAGACTCACATCAACTAATCTGTACTATTAACGACCCTGCTCCTTCCACTATATAAATCTCAGTTTGTGGCTTCCTGCTGCCTCCATTCCCCTCCTCACATCATGTCACTACCCCTGTCACATGCAGACCTGTCCTCACTAACACATCGCTCATCTCCTGATATACTCTGTGCTGCTGGGGACCCTGCTCCTTCCACTATATAACTCTCAGTCTGTGGCTTCCTGCTGCCTCCATTCCCCTCCTCACATCATGTCACTGCCCCTGTCACATACAGCCCTGTCCTCACTAACACATCACTCATCTCCTGATATACTCTGTGCTGCTGGGGACCCTGCTCCTTCCACTATATAACTCTCAGTCTGTGGCTTCCTGCTGCCTTCACTCCCCTCCTCACATCATGTCACTGCCCCTGTCACATACAGCCCTGTCCTCACTAACACATCACTCATCTCCTGATATACTCTGTGCTGCTGGGGACCCTGCTCCTTCCACTATATAACTCTCAGTCTGTGACTTCCTGCTGCCTCCATTCCCCTCCTCACATCATGTCACTGCCCCTGTCACATGCAGCCCTGTCCTCACTAACACATCCCTCATCTTCTGATATACTCTGTGCTGCTGGGGACCCTGCTCCTTCCACTATATAACTCTCCGTCTGTGGCTTCCTGCTGCCTCCATTCCCCTCCTCACATCATGTCACTGCCCCTGTCACATGCAGCCCTGTCCTCACTAACACATCACTCATCTCCTGATATACTCTGTGCTGCTGGGGACCCTGCTCCTTCCACTGTATAACTCTCAGTCTGTGGCTTCCTGCTGCCTCCATTCCCCTCCTCACATCATGTCACTGCCCCTGTCACATGCAGCCCTGTCCTCACTAACACATCACTCATCTCCTGATATACTCTGTACTGCTGGGGACCCTGCTCCTTCCACTATATAACTCTCAGTCTGTGACTTCCTGCTGCCTCCATTCCCCTCCTCACATCATGTCACTGCCCCTGTCACATGCAGCCCTGTCCTCACTAACACATCCCTCATCTTCTGATATACTCTGTGCTGCTGGGGACCCTGCTCCTTCCACTATATAACTCTCAGTCTGTGGCTTCCTGCTGCCTCCATTCCCCTCCTCACATCATGTCACTGCCCCTGTCACATGCAGCCCTGTCCTCACTAACACATCACTCATCTCCTGATATACTCTGTGCTGCTGTGGAACCCTGCTCCTTCCACTATATAACTCTCAGTCTGTGGCTTCCTGCTGCCTCCATTCCCCTCCTCACATCATGTCACTGCCCGTCACATGCAGCACTGTCCTCACTAACACATCACCCATCTCCTGATATACTCTGTGCTGCTGGGGACCCTGCTCCTTCCACTATATAACTCTCAGTCTGTGACTTCCTGCTGCCTCCATTCCCCTCCTCACATCATGTCACTGCCCCTGTCACATGCAGCACTGTCCTCACTAACACATCACCCATCTCCTGATATACTCTGTGCTGCTGGGGACCCTGCTCCTTCCACTATATAACTCTCAGTCTGTGACTTCCTGCTACCTCCATTCCCCTCCTCACATCATGTCACTGCCCCTGTCACATGCAGCCCTGTCCTCACTGACACATCACCCATCTCCTGATATACTCTGTGCTGCTGGATGACCCTGCTCCTTCCACTATATAACTCTCAGTCTGTGACTTCCTGCTACCTCCATTCCCCTCCTCACATCATGTCACTGCCCCTGTCACATGCAGCACTGTCCTCACTAACACATCACCCATCTCCTGATATACTCTGTGCTGCTGGATGACCCTGCTCCTTCCACTATATAACTCTCAGTCTGTGGCTTCCTGCTACCTCCATTCCCCTCCTCACATCATGTCACTGCCCGTCACATGCAGCACTGTCCTCACTAACACATCACCCATCTCCTGATATAATCTGTGCTGCTGGGGACCCTGCTCCTTCCACTATATAACTCTCAGACGCTGGATTCCACTTTGCTTTCAATGCTCTTTCCACGTCAAAAAGTGATCAGAAAATATCTAGGTGGGATACATAGCAAATTCAGCCTGGGAGAAGGGTGGTCCTTTTTTGTTCCCCCCCTAAATGAAATACTCTAATAATTAATTAATTCTGCTAAGAATCATTTTGTTAAATATGATTGGATGAAACATTTGTTAAACATCTACTTTGATAAAACATAATCCTTACAAGCTGGCCACCAGAGACGGGAGCTGGTGTACCGGCATTAGACAGATGCTCGGTATTAAATTACCCTCAGATCTGTGCAGAGGTCTGAACGTTTCAAATTAAATCAGAGGATGGGATGTTATGTTCATCAATAAGTCAAACCTGGCCTTTTCGTGACAAATGCTAATTCACGTCTTCGCCTTGGTTGAGGGAAGCTGGAAATATGTTTGGAAACACAAACCTGGGCCCTGATGAGAGTGAATTTACATCTCTGGGCTATTTTTAGCTGTGGAGCAGAGAAGTGCAGCATCATGGAGAAAGTGAAGTCATTAGGAGAGCAAGGCCCATAGTAGCAGCAGCAATCTGTAGGGACCAATCATATACACTGTATGGTACACACTGGCATCCCTGACTACCAGAGGTGAAGCCGTGAGCCTAGCTAGAAACACAAACACACCAGGCTGCAGCTCTACGGCAGTATAAAATAAACATTGATCACATTCACTTGTATTCATAGATATTTAGGTGGTGCATCCCAGAGACCAGTACTGGGTCACGTCCTTCTCAATGTTCTTTATTAATGACAATATAGGTAGCCTAGAATGTACAGTGTCTATATTTGCTGATGACCATAAGATATTTGGAGCAGTATAGTAACTTGCTGCAGAAAGACAGGGCAATAATTGCCGGAGAAAGAGCAGATTAATCTTAATATAAATAAATGCAGAACTATGCACCTAGGCTGCTACTTAGACACAAAAATACAACTAAGGAAAACTGAGATAGAAAAGGAGATACTAGATGACGGAGAGCTGAGTATCAGCACAGTGTCAGTATCAGCACAGTGTCAGTATCAGCACAGTGTCAGTATCAGCACAGTGTCAGTATCAGCACAGTGTCAGTATCAGCACAGTGTCAGTATCAGCACAGTGTCAGTATCAGCACAGTGCCAGTATCAGCACAGTGTCAGTATCAGCACAGTGTCAGTATCAGCACAGTGTCAGTATCAGCACAGTGTCAGTATCAGCACAGTGTCAGTATCAGCACAGTGTCAGTATCTGCACAGTGTCAGTATCAGCACAGTGTCAGTATCAGCACAGTGTCAGTATCAGCACAGTGTCAGTATCAGCACAGTGTCAGTATCAGCATAGTGTCAGTATCAGCACAGTGTCAGTATCAGCATAGTGTCAGTATCAGCACAGTGCCAGTATCAGCACAGTGTCAGTATCAGCAGTGTCAGTATCAGCACAGTGTCAGTATCAGCACAGTGTCAGTATCAGCACAGTGTCAGTATCAGCACAGTGTCAGTATCAGCACAGTGTCAGTATCAGCACAGTGTCAGTATCAGCACAGTGTCAGTATCAGCACAGTGTCAGTATCAGCACAGTGTCAGGCAGCAGCTGCAAAGGCGAGTAAATTAGTATTGCTATTGGTTAGACCTTAAATTAATTGGATTACAGTTTTAATTAAATTAAGTTACTAAGACTTTAGCTTTGTCTTAGATTAGAGATGGGCGGGCTCGGTTTCCCGAAAACCGAGCCCACCCGAACTTAGGGGTACCGAGTAGCGAGCCGAGTCGGCTCGGTACTTTCGCGCTATTTCGGATCCCAAAACAAGGCAAAACGTCATCGTTACGTCATTGGATCTCGGATCTCTCGAGTTTTGGAATCTATAACTACCGCCCTCCACGGCGATCTAGCACCACGAGAGAGGGACAGAGAAGGGGTAGGACAGAGTATAGAGCACTTGGGCAGGCAAAGTGATAGAAGAGAAAGAGGAGGATGGTAGCAGTGTTAGAGAAAGCTCCATTGCTGAATTTGTCATTGCTGAAATACAAATATAAATATACAAGTCCTTGCAAAATACAGATCCAAAACCAAAACTCGCAAGGGTGGTTTTGGCAAAACCAAAACCAAAACCAAAACCCAAAGGTAATCCAGATCCAAAACCAAAACACGGGGTCAGTCAGCATCTCTACCTTAGGTACATAGAAGACATCTGATAGAGTTAGGCTAGGTACACACTGGAGAATTTTCCGATCGACCTGTTACCTACAACGACTTTACCGTTGACCGAAGGTCCGATCGCTCGAACGTTTTATGCGTACACAACAGTCATGTTTTAGACAAATAACGTAAGACCGACCGTCCGAGCAGCGACTTTTCACAGCCATATTAGTGTGAGCAAAGATTTGAATTTTGTATGCACTGAAACGACATATGAGGTCCATGTAATAATATCCCCGAGAAGTTTAAATAAAGGGCAGAGCTTATTCAATAGTGACCATCCAAAGCCTCATAAAAAAGAGAAGGGAACACGTTTTCTTCATCACCATCATCATCTATTTATTTATTTGTACAGAGAACTCACTCACATCAGTCCCTGCCCCCTTGGAGCTTACAGTCTAAACTCCTTAACACACACACACACACACACACACACACACACACACAGACACACACTAAGGGCAATTTATTGGCAGCCAATTAACCTACCAGTATGTTTTTGGGAGTGTGGGAGGAAACTGGAGCACCCAGAGGAAACCCACGCAAACACGGGGAGAACATACAAACTCCACACAGATAAGGCCATGGTCGGGAATCAAACTCATGACCCCAGTGCTGTGAGGCAGAAGTGCTAACCACTGAGCCACCGAGCTTCTATGTTTATGAGATTGGAATATTTAAGTATGTTTTATTCGACATCTAAATATATATTTCCAATAAACAGAATAATGCCTGCCTATCCTTTGCCTCCAATATATTCCTTAGAGAGTAATGTGAAGATGGGGGTCACACTCACCTATGAGGATTGGTCTTTAATTTGTCAAAAATTTACTAAAACCTAAATATGCACCAAAATAAAAAAAAAACAGTCCTATAAGTTAAATTATAGGTGGAGTCTCGCCCTCTCCAGGCAAAGTTACACCCCACAAGATGCACCAAGAGCGATACCACCGACTGCTGTCATAGAGGGAGGAGAACTGACCTTGAAAAACATTTCCATGGAGTCGTCCGGATTCTTTATCTGCACGTCCACCAACAGAATTGGCAAGGACTCCTGCAATCTCACGCTTGCCGTGATGCCACCCTCCATGAACATTGCATTATTAGGTGGAGTCTCGCCCTCTCCAGGATTCATGACTTTACCCCGTTATCATAGGACTTTTGTTGGCACCAATGTTCCCAGATTGGTACTTTTGGCTCCAAACAGGTAAAGTTTTGGGCTGAGATCTCATAAATCTTATAAAGACTCTCACTTACATTAACGTCTCTTTCACCGGAATTCTTTCTTCCGCTGTCGATTCCAGGAGCTCATAAATAGCTCAATAAATGGATTTGTCACATTTCCAGTGCTGCATCTTCACAAACTGCAGCGTGGCGGAGATTCTCCCGACCTCAAATTTCACACAGCGGCGATAAACAGAGTTTGGTACATCCGCATAATGTATCGCATGACTCGCTTTGTGAATAACTCCTCTCAAACATTTCCCTGGTTAAATCGCTACAATGCTGAAAACAAGTATTAATATACTGACGACACTGGTGCCGTTATCAATTAAGTTAATCCATAATTATCAATTGATGAATTATGTTCATCAATTTATTCTACAGCGCTCATCTCTTTTCTCTCTTCTCTGAATGAGATGCCCCCTTCCCAACTCTCATTCCCTCCCCCCTTTGTTCCTGCTCTTCCACCTACTATAAACAAAATGATACTCCACTGCTGTTATGGAACCCTGGTTTTCTATTTATATTATTTTATTGCTGTTATAATCGTACTTGATATCTGACCTGTGCTGTCACTCAATAGAACTGTTTTAAGAACATGAATTACAGTTTTGGGAACCGCACTGTAAGAAGGACAGCGGAGAACTCAAGAAGGTTTAGAGACAGGGAAGCTCTTTCATAAAGCAGATAGTAGAGGGTATAAAAATTAGGATTGTTCACCGTGAAAAAATGTTATGTATAATTAATGTCCATGGTCAAAATACAGTTTTATTAGATTTTCATAGCCAGCAACATGCACTAAATATTGGGACATGACTTGCGGATGGAAGAAAGGAGGATTCATCATCGGCATAGGAAAGGGTTCTCTACTGTAAGGGTAAGAAAGCTGTGGAATTCCCTATCACATGAGGGATTGATGGCAAAATCGCCACCAAAAGGAATTTAAAAATGGATTGGATGTCATCATCATCATCTATTTATATAGCACCACTGATGCCGCAGCGCTGTACAGAGAACTCATTTACATCAGTCTCTGCCTCATTGGAGCTTACTGTCTAAATTCTCTAACATACACACACACACACAGACAGACAGACAGAGAGACTAGGGTCAAGTTTGATAGCAGACAATTAACCTACCAGTATGTTTTTGGAATGTGGGAGGAAACCGGAGCACCCGGAGGAAACCCACGCAAACACGGGGAGAACATACACACTCCACACAGATAAGGCCATGGTCGGGAACTGAACTCATGACCCCAGTGCTGTAAAGCAGAAGTGCTAACCGTGCTGCCCGTGTCTATTTTAAAAAAACGGCTTTCCATTATACATCACAGGGTAACAGCCGGCGATAGCTCTTTTCAGAAAGCATCATGGGCGATACATGAGCCAATGCAATACTTGCCCTGTATCTCCATCTCAGTACAGCGATAACAGTAGAAATTGAATGAAACAACGGTTTATTATTTCAATAAATAATTTTTTCAATGGTCTTTTTAAATATTTTATTCATTTTTTTTATCTTTAATTTTTTTTTTTACCAAGTGGAACTGAAATCTCAAATCCGTTCCACTGCTCACGCACAAAGCGGCACCCCAAAGAATGTACCTTAACTCCTATCACTCTAGGCGTGTAATGCCCAGACATCTACCACGGCGAGTTTGTATACCCAAATTGTGGTGATAACAGTATTTTGTTATTGCGCTGTAAAAAATAAAAAATCTGCATTATTGCAGCTTGTTAATAAATTGCCCCCTGATATGATTGCCATTTTTGGAATCCGCAAGGATTTTTTTTTTTCCCTGGGAGATTAATTATAACCGACTTATTGGGAGGGGGCTGTGTTCTGCCTTCCTCTGGATCAACACAATTAGAATTTATGAAAAGTTGAGCAATGTGTTCTCTATACCTCTGTATCATCTAACCCTGAACACGTGGACGTTCTCTATACCTCTGTATCATCTAACCCTGAACACGTGGACGTTCTCTATACCTCTGTATCATCTAACCCTGAACACGTGGACGTTCTCTATACCACTGTAACATCTAACCCTGAACACGTGGACGTTCTCTATACCACTGTAACATCTAACCCTGAACACGTGGACGTTCTCTATACCTCTGTAACATCTAACCCTGAACACGTGGACGTTCTCTATACCTCTGTAACATCTAACCCTGAACACGTGGACGTTCTCTATACCTCTGTAACATCTAACCCTGAACACGTGGACGTTCTCTACACCTCTGTAACATCTAACCCTGAACACGTGGACGTTCTCTATACCTCTGTAACATCTAACCCTGAACACGTGGACGTTCTCTATACCTCTGTAACATCTAACCCTGAACACGTGGACGTTCTCTATACCTCTGTAACATCTAACCCTGAACACGTGGACGTTCTCTATACCTCTGTAACATCTAACCCTGAACACGTGGACGTTCTCTATACCTCTGTAACATCTAACCCTGAACATGTGGACGTTCTCTATACCTCTGTAACATCTAACCCTGAACACGTGGACGTTCTCTATACCTCTGTAACATCTAACCCTGAACACGTGGACGTTCTCTATACCTCTGTAACATCTAACCCTGAACACGTGGACGTTCTCTATACCTCTGTAACATCTAACCCTGAACACGTGGGCGTTCTCTATACCTCTGTAACATCTAACCCTGAAAACGTGGATGCAAATGCAAAAAAACGTTTACGGTGTACAAGATACGGAATAAATTGTTCCGCCACAGAGCACCAAGTAAATGATATAATGAGAGTTCGTTGAAGCCCACACAGCTTTTGATCCGAAGCCTTAAATTACAAATAGGGAGAAGAGATAGCAGGGAAGGCTCAGTCTGTAGAAGTAACGAGACAAGTAACAATATAGACTATGAAATATGACCGGATGCATGTGCGGTAATTGAGGAACGTGCCTCCGTCGCTAGTGATGAGGGCGCAGTTTCCGCCATGTTTTAACAGTTTCTGCCATGTTTTTTCTTTTACCTTGTCTTTACGGTAGCGGCTGACGAATCAAATGTGCTGAAGTAACTTTAACCGACATATATACAAATACAGTGTTGTATTCTTGACAGCTGACAAGTTCTACTAACTCATTTTTATTTTTCTGTTTAAGTGATACTTCAAGTCGTCAATCATCAGCCTCAGAAAGTGTCACGTAGCAGCGGCGAGGTACTGGTGTGCAGTCACATCTTTCATCTAGCAAAAATTGGCGAGCCCCTCACTGAGTCACTCTTTTTCTAAGCTTAAAATTAATTGGTTTTTTTACATATCAAACCTTGCTGAAAAGCAATGTTTCGTCCGCCTTTTAAGCATGGACGGTCAGATTGCACAAATCTAGTGGTTTGCTGATTGAGCTGAATAACGAGATTCTAAATGGCTGACAAGTCACCAATGAAATCATCAGACATCCGTTTTCCAACCAGTACGATCAAAATCCATTTGATTTAAGTCATCATCATCATCAACAACATTTATTTATACAGCGCCAGCAAATTCCGTAGCGCTTTACAATTGGGAACAAACATTAATAAGACAATACTGGGTAATACATACAGACAGAGAGGTAAGAGAACCCTGCTCGCAAGCTTACAGGACAATAGGAGTTTGAAACACATATTACACAATGGACCAGCTAGAATGCAAAGGTAAAAGTATTGAGTGGGCTGTGTGTGTGTCAGAATGTAATCGGACGGAGTGTCCGTCCGAAGTTGTCATCATTATCATGTTATTTATATAGCGCCACTAATTCCGCAGCGCTGTACAGAGAACTTACATCAGTCCCTTGCCCATTGGAGCTTACAGTCTAAATTCCCTAACACACACACAGACACAGACTAGGGTCAATTTCGATAGCAGCCAATTAACCTACCAGTATGTTTTTGGAGTGTGGGAGGAAACCGGAGCACCCGGAGGAAACCCACGCAAACACGGGGAGAACATAGAAACTCCACACAGATAAAGCCATGGTCAGGAATCGAACTCATGACCCCAGTGCTGTGAGGCAGAAGTGCTAACCACTGAGCCACTGTCCTGAAAACTGCAATAGCAGGTTTAGTTGAGGACGAACCACTGTCAGTAGTTAGTTGATTTTTATAAATGCCCTACACTGAACTTATTAATATGTCCAGCTCAGCAGCATAAACATACAGCAAGTTTTGAAACATTTGTGCAGCATTGTTGAAGCATTTTTCTATACTGAGTCATATAAAGTGAATGTAAGTCATCCTGCACAACTAACAACACACACACACACACATAGACACACACACACACATATAGACAGACACACACACACACACACACACACACACATACACATACACGCACACAAGCCTGACGATTACTAGGAAAAACAGAGATATTTCACATTTTGCTTCTAGAATAATGAATAATGAAGAGCAGGGTGAGGGTCTCTGATACTGCACATTCCCTGAATATAAAAGAAGGGACAAGTGGCGGAGGAGAATAGGAATGTGCATGAACATCATTCTGTCACTGTGTTACCTGCAATCTGCAGATTAAACACCGCGCTGAGTTACCGCGCCGGCTGCTCTATCACGACTGCAGATATTACCACCCCACATGTTTTTATCTGCAATATGTAACACACATTAACCTGCTCACTGCCAGTCTTCCTAGGCACCCGGTAGCTCTCTAACTGATTGTGCATCGGGCGGCTCAAAGCCATAATGAACCGTATTATCACTTAACATGGACGGATGCTGGAAATATGTAAAAAAAAATAAACATAGAGGGGCACATTTATCAATATTCACATAAAGTGAAAAGAAGTTTTCAATCCTTATCGCAATGATAAGGATTGAACTATTTCTCACATTTATGTACAGCCCTGCACAGAAACAGCAGTTCCGAAAAACTGCTGTTTCAGTGATAAAAAAAATCATACTTACCCCCCTCTTCGGAAGCGCTGTCTCCGGGTCTTCTCTTCACTCTTCAATTGCGCATGTCCAGTTCCAAGAACTGGACATGCGCACACAGATCCCCTCTCTGTCTCTGCAACGATAGTGACAGGGAGGGATCATGTGATCCCTCCACACATGCTCTGTCCAGCTCTGCTCTTCGGAGCAGAGCTGACAGCATTAGATTTCTTCAATTCCAATTCAGCTGGCGTACATTAACATGACAAGTTATTTTTTTTTCGGGACTTGTTAGATTGCGGTCAGGAGCAGTCACCATTCTGTTGTATGGTGACTGCTCCCAAAAACGATCTGAAGTGAAAAGCAGTCATTTTCATCAGTCATCAGTGCGATGGGACTTTAATAAATTTGCGTTGGACACTTTCTGGACCAAATTACACGGTAAGTGCACGATAGTGCAATACCGTTTTTTCTTAAATATGCCCCTAAGCCCCTTATTTAGAGTTAACCCTTAAGATGCGTCTGCAGTTACATTGTCACATCTGTCTTCCGAGCCGTATGCATCTTAACATACATACTGTATACAAAATAAATACTTGTCATCTGCATGTTTCAGTCCCAAGTCCCCTATCGCGGTGTGTGCCAGTGTGTGTCAACGTTATGGTAGTGTGCACCTCTTTATGGAGGCCTGTTCATCAATCCCTTTAAAGAGTCAGCAGGGAGCAATTTGGGCGCTATGAAAGTTCGGAAAGCACTAGGGTTCAAAGTGCCTGTCTCATACCAGGCTATAACGGGAAATGTTTACAAAGCACGGTGGCTCAGTGGTTAGCACTTCTGCCTCACAGCACTGGGGTCATGAGTTCAATTCCTGACCATGGCCTTATCTGTGTGGAGTTTGTATGTTCTCCCCGTGTTTGTGTGGATTTCCTCCGGGTGCTCTGGTTTCCTCCCACACTCCAAAAACATACTGGTAAGTTAATTGGCTGCTATTAAATTGACCCTAGTCTCTCTCTCTCTCTCTGTCTCTGTCTGTGTCTATATTAGGGAATTTAGACTGTAAGCTCCAATGGGGCAGGGACTGATGTGAGTGAGTTCTCTATACAGCGCTGCGGAATTAGTGGTGCTATATAAATAAATGATGATGATTAAAGTACCCCCTAAAGTATATACGTTTATTCTCAGTAACCCCTAATATTTCTAGTAACCTCCCTATGGCTTTAAAGTAAAATAAAAAATACATCCCCAATTGCTTTGTATATTTTTTAGGATTTGTTAATGAATACAACTGTTACTTTAAGTTTAATTTAACGGGCTGTGGCATGCCTCCCAGCTGCCCCAATTCAAGGGCCGTAAAAGGGGAATTTATAGTTATGGAACTGAAATCCCCAACCTGCCTTGTGGCTGGTGAACAGCAGACGACATGTATGTCCCTGGCAGGGCGTCCTGGGACTTGTAGTTCCAGAACATCCAGAAAGACATATCTTGCCTTCCTCCTCCCTATAGTACATAGATACAGCTAGATCTGCCTCTGCAGCACAGCGGAGCTTTGTGACTAATGTGTTTAGATCTTTTGGGAATATTGCTCAGCAGGCACCGCACGGTATCCTCATTACCTCGCAGCGGTAGCGCAGGGCTCAATGGCAACGCGTTAACCCTTTGCCAGACATCAGACGGTGACTTGCTGTTCTGGCAGAGCAATAACACTTTGTCTTTCTTCTTAAGTGATAAAATGTGTTTATCATAACGTCTGCAAGCTCTGAATGTCTATCAGTAAGGACAACATCCTGGAGGTAGACGGCCTGTTATTATCACAGGCATAAAAATATGTATCAAGAGCTTGTGCAAACAGGACAGAGACTAATAATGGTGCAGTAACCTTAATTTGCTCTGCAAAATGCCAGTATTAGCAAATTGCTGTTTCTAGAAAGCTTTCCCAGCCTTCACTCTGACTGACAGAGCTCTGTACACGTTCTGCGATTACCAAAACACCAGCATAAACCTTAACAACCCAGGAGTTTAATATATCACTGCAGGCGAAGCTCAGTAATTATGTCCGTGTACATGACATTCCTCTCATTATCTTATATAGCAGTGCTCCTCACAGTGAGGGTAGCAGGAGAAACTCAGTAAGTATTTCTGTTGATATGACATTCCTCTCATCTGGCCTGATTCATTAAGGATCTTAACTTAAGAAACCTCTTATTTCAGTCTCCTGGACAAAACCATGTTACAATGCAAGGGGTGCAAGTTAGTTTTCTGTTTTGCACATAAGTAAAATACTGACTGTTTTTTCATGTAGCACACAAATACTTGATAGCTTATTTGTACACTGAAATTTAAAGTTGATATTTGTGTGCTACATGAAAAAACAGTCAGTATTTAACTTATGTGCAAAACAGAATACTAATTTGCACCCCTTGCATTGTAACATGGTTCTATCCAGGAGACTGAAATAAAAAGAGTCTTCAGTTAAGATTCTTAATGAATCAGGCACCTCATTATCCTTTGCAGCAGAGCTCCTCACAGTAACTGTAGGAGCCACTCAGAAATTATGTCTGTGGATGTCACATTCCTCTCCTCGTTATCCTGTGCAGAAGTGCTCCTCACAGTGACTGTAGGAGGAGCCACTCAGTGATATATGTCTGTGAATATGACATTTCCCTGTGTAACAGAGCTCCTCACAGTGACTGTAATAGAAAGAGCTCAGTGATGTCAGTGTGTATGTTTTCCTCACTATCCTGTGTAGCAGCGCTCCTAATAGTGACCGTAGGAGGAGGAGCTCAGTGATGTCAGTGTGTATGTTTTCCTCGTCCTCACTATCCTGTGTAGCAGCGCTCCTAATAGTGACTGTAGGAGGAGGAGCTCAGTGATGTCAGTGTGTATGTTTTCCTCGTCCTCACTATCCTGTGTAGCAGCGCTCCTAATAGTGACTGTAGGAGGAGGAGCTCAGTGATGTCAGTGTGTATGTTTTCCTCATTATCCTGTGTAGCAGCGTACCTCACAGTGACTGTAGGAGGAGTAGCTCAGTGATATCAGTGTGTATGTTTTCCTCGTCCTCACTATGCTGTGTAGCAGAGCTCCTAATAGTGACCATAGGAGGAGGAGCTCAGGGATATCAGTGTGTATGTTTTCCTCGTCCTCACTATGCTGTGTAGCAGAGCTCCTAATAGTGACTGTAGGAGGAGGAACTCAGGGATGTCAGTGTGTATGTTTTCCTCATTATCCTGTGTAGCAGCGCTCCTAATAGTGACTGTAGGAGGAGGAGCTCAGGGATGTCAGTGTGTATATTTTCCTCGTCCTCACTATCCTGTGTAGCAGTGCTCCTAATAGTGACCATAGGAGGAGGAGCTCAGTGATATCAGTGTGTATGTTTTCCTCGTCCTCACTATCCTGTGTAGCAGCGCTCCTAATAGTGACTGTAAGAGGAGGAGCTCAGTGATGTCACTGTATTTTTTCTCCTCCTCAATAACTTGTGTGACAGTGCTCCTCACAGTGACTGTAGCAACAATGTGGGGTGAACAACTACAATTTTAGGGCACGTTCACTTACAATGCCCAGGTCAACGTTAGCACTAAATGCAGCCGGGTACAGCTGGCATCATTTGTCTATCAGATAATAACACTGGTATCCCACGTTTACTTCCTCCTGAATTGAAGCATAATGGAAATAAATCAGGTTTAGCACATCAGCCATGAACCGGTCAGCAAATCACAAGCAGAGGCATCTTTTAACAGACCACTCGAATTAGAACTCTGGTGTTGTTCCGTAATCTCACAAATCACAGCAAATCACTTCAAATTAAGCTTCTTACTGGCAAATCCTGGAGAAGCCGCTGTCTTGTAATGACAGCTGTAATCTCTTGTCATTGAATCCACCAGGATCTACATATGGTTTCCCCCGGAAAGAAAATAGAGGCGATGTCAATCTGGTGTGATACCCAATGTGACCTAAGTATAACAAGTACTGTACTTAATAAATAAAGTAGTTTATTAGGTCTCGCTCCACCCAAAGCCACATAAAACCAGGAGTGTTTAGCTGTCGTCACACTCAGCAGGTCCCCAATACAGAAATCCGGTCTCCCCCTTCTGGTGTGGGGTCCCCCTGGTGTAGTCAAGATCAGGCCCAGGCTGCTCACACCATTTATAAAATAAAACGTTGGTTCTCCACAGTAGTCTAAATGGGACATAAAATATTTTCTCCATTCTTCATTGTTGATCCCCACGGAAAAATGCCCATAAAAGCGATCCCCTTGTTCACTAGCGCTGACCGTTACCAAATGATCGAAGCCGGGAGCGCTGGGGACTGGAGTTTCACCGCCAGCCAATAACAAGCGGCCAGTGCAGGGAAATGCTTGTGATTGGCTGACGGTACTAGGGCCAGTGAGCTGGTACACTGGGCTGATTATTTGTAGGGCATATGGCTTCCACACTCCAATACTTGTATAATACAATGAATGAGATAACCTCCCCCTACTAAATAGAGCGAGGGATGTTTTGTTTTTCCACCTCACTGGTTTTGAATCAATCTTGCGTGTCTGACACCAGTGACCACCTGTTTGGTTATTTCCACAGAAATTAATGTTTGATAGGTTCTCCCTGCGCTGACGCTAACACTGAGACAGCTTGCAGTCGTTCTGAGATGTTTGGTGATTTATTTATTTATTTTGGGGGGGGGGGGGGGGAGATTGGAAAACTGGTGAATTATAGGTCGATCTGAATAGAATAAATGCTGTGATTTCAAAGCGACCTGTAAATTACTAAAAAAAAAAGTGATTTTCATCACATTTTCTGCAAATCAAACTTTAGTAGGTTCTTCTAAGATTCTCTTGTCACTTCCATGACTGACCAGGAGATAGAAAACAATGATTTGTATAAACGGCAGGAAAAATAACATTACAGTGTTTAACCCTAAAGATAGATATGAGATAGATAGATAGATAGATAGATAGATAGATAGATAGATATGAGATAGATAGATAGATAGATAGATAGATAGATATGAGATAGATAGATAGATAGATAGATAGATAGATAGATATGAGATAGATAGATAAATATGAGATAGATAGATAGATAGATAGATAGATAGATAGATAGATATGAGATAGATTGATAGATAGATAGATATGAGATGGATAGATAGATAGATAGATAGATAGATATGAGATAGATAGATAGATAGATAGATAGATAGATATGAGATAGATAGATAGATAGATATGAGATAGATAGATAGATAGATAGATAGATAGATAGATAGATAGATAGATATGAGATAGATATAGATAGATAGATAGATAGATAGATAGATAGATAGATAGATAGATAGATATGAGATAGATAGATAGATAGATAAATAAATAGATATCAGATAGATAGATAGATAGATAGATAGATAGATAGATAGATAGATAGATAGATATCAGATAGATAGATAGATAGATAGATATCAGATAGATATCAGATAGATAGATAGACATGAGATAGATAGATAGATAGATAGATAGATAGATATCAGATAGATAGATATATATCAGATAGATAGATAGATAGATATAAGATAGATATTAGATAGATAGATAGACATGAGATAGATAGATAGATAGATAGATAGATAGATAGATAGATAGATAGATAGATATGAGATTTTATATATATATATATATATATATATATATGAGATAGATAAATAGATAGATAGATAAATAGATATGAGATAGATAAATAGATAGGTAGATAGATAGATAGATATGAGGCAGATAGATTGATATATAGATAGATAGATAGATAGATAGATAGATAGATAGATAGATAGATAGATAGATAGATAGATATGAGGCAGATAGATTGATATATTGCTGAGAATTGAAGCCTCCCCCCCCCCCAGAAAGTTGCATACTGCACATATGATAGAGCAGAGAAGCTCACACAGACTATGAGAGTTACCCTTTGGTCATTCGGGAGAGTCATACTAACCAATCACATGACATCCCAGTGATGTCTATTAATACAGATTACTTATCCAATATTATTCTCCCAATATAAACTTCGTACTGGGACCAACGCAAACCTTGGTTCAAGGGGCCCTTGTGTTCTTGGGGCACATCTGCTCTACACATGAGTTTTCAGACTATAATCCTCTGCATTCTGCGGAGTACAGCTATAATATGTGATTATAGGCAGGTGCTGCCTCAGAAGTGTAAACTGCTATCACTTTCATGCTTTAAATATGTAAATTGAATAAATAAAATGCTGCACATTTTAACCTTTTCTCAGCAAAGCAGTTTTTGGAGCATTGGCCTTTCACGTTCCTCACTTGAACTGGGGTATACAGTGGCACCGTCGCGTCCCCATGGAAGTGCCACTGATAATCCTAAACGATAGCTGGAGACTTAAAGCAGTCTTTAAAAAAAATTCTCCATTTCAATTAATTAGTACTCTCAATCCGAAATTTCATTTACTCTCACAGCTTAAGTTCCAGGACAAAGCCCCCACCGCTGATGCGGAAGGGAACCATGAACACCAGAGGAATTAAACAAAAAAATATATACGTATAAGAAATGGACTCACGTAGCACATTAATTACAATGACAACTGCAAGTCTCAATTAAATTACAATCTGAGTCACACTGACTGTGGTGCTAATAGCAGGTTATTTTTTTCTGCACAGGAGTTATTACTAATTAAGATAGAGGAAATCAAATGTACAGGGAAAAACACAAGACAATCACTTATAACCAGGTTACGTTTTGCATCCACTGTTGTGATATTAAGTGACGTCTTACAAGCTGCTTGAACAGTGTTTTAAGCCGCTGTACCTGGGTTTAAGTGGTATGATTACGTCTTCTGGAAAGGGGAACACGCTAGGTGGATCAGAGTGGTCTGTATGTATGACGATCTAACCAGAAACACGGCTAAGGAATATTAGACACCACTATTTTCTCATCTCATTAATACCTCGTTAAAAACACACAAAAAAGGAGAACAAAGAAAGTGTGGGTTAACTTATTATTAATAATAATAATAATAATAATAATAATAATAATATTATTATATTTTATTTATAAAGCTCCAACATATTACTCAGCATTGTACATTGAGCAGATCATGGTGTAATTCAAAGGCGGTACAAGCAATCTGTGGGCCCCAGGGCAGGGAGGCGAGGAGGAGGGAACCGGGGTCCTCAACCCTCTGCATCTGCCATGCCATGGGCCCCATTATTTCCAGGGGCCCCGGTGCACAGTAGTTCCACCACTGGAGTAATTGAACTACATACAATGGATATAAAGGATTGTCTTGTGTTTCTCCCTGTACATTTAGTTTCCTCTATCTTAGTTAGTAATAACAGCTCTTACTACCTGCTCTTGTTCTGAGTTCTAGTCCCCTCACCCCGACTCAGCTCATGATTCTTGTCATCCTGCCCCGCGCCATTAGATTGTAAGCTCCCGTAAGCAGGACCCTCTATCCTCTTGTCCTCCTCCTCCTGTTCACCTTGCCTTCGGCTCCCCAGCCCCATTTGCCCTTTGCCCCTGCCCTTGATTCTCTTCTCCTCTCTTACCATTGCATCTCCATCCTTGCCCTGATCCCGTTAGTTAGGCCCACATTGCTGGGCTCAGGTTCAGCCTGTTTTAGTTCACTCCCCACCTCTCCTCTATTCCCCTTCACATTTTCTCTTTGTTCTGTAATCCACCTGTACCCCTTGGCCCTGAACACCTGTTCACAGCTGAATTAATTTTAATTGCACTTTGTTTCTGTTGTTTGTACTGCCCTGTGTGCCGCGTTCTGTTTTACCTATGCTCTATGTACAGCACTGCGGACACTATAGGGCACTTTATAAATAAAAGATAATAATAATAGTTCCTAGCTTTGGGCACTTGATAAAACACAGACAGAGGGTCAGCTCCCAGCAGTTGGTAATTACAGGTACAATGCTACTTCCGTACTATGCACAGACGGTGACCACAGGCAGAGATACCAGCTCCCAGCAGTTGGTAATTACAGGTACAGTGCTGCTAGCGGACTATGTGCAGACAGTGACCTCAGACAGAGGTACCAGCTCCCAGCAGTTGGTAATTACAGGTACAGTTCTACTTCCTGACTATGTGCAGACGGTGACCACAGGCAGAGGAACCAGCTCCCAGCAATTGGTAATTACAGGTACAGTGCCACTTCCTGACTATGCACAGACGGTGACCACAGACAAAGGTACCTGCTCCCAGCAGTTGGTAATTACAGGTACAGTGCTACTTCCTGACTATGTGCAGACGGTGACTGCAGACAGAGGTACCAGCTCCCAGTAGTTGGTAAGTACAGGTACAGTGCTACTTCCTGACTATGTGCAGACGGTGACTGCAGACAGAGGTACCAGCTCCCAGCAGTTGGTAAGTACAGGTACAGTGCTACTTCCTGACTATGTGCAGACGGTGACCACAGGCAGACGGTCAGCTCCCAGTAGTTGGTAATTACAGGTACAGTGCTACTTCCGGACTATGTGTGGACGGTGACCACAGGCAGAGGGTCGGCTCCCAGCAGTTGGTAATTACAGGTACAGGGCTACTTCCTGACAATGTGCAGACAGTGACCACAAGCAGAGGTATCAGCTTCCAGCAGTTGGTAATTACAGGTACAGGGCTACTTCCTGACTATGTGCAGACGGTGACCACAGACAGAGGGTCAGCTCCCAGCAGTTGGTAATTACAGGTACAGTGCTAATTTATGGCTCTGGGCAGTTGATAACCACAGACAAAGGGCCAATTCCCGGCAAAGACCCGAACTGGTATAACCTGATGTAGAAGAAGGTGCCAAGGGGGATGGGGAGTGGGCCTGTACAAAGTACCCGGACCCTGGCCCACCTAGTGCATTAGCTGTTGCTATGAAAACCACGCCCACAATCCACACAATCGCACCCTAATTGGCTAAACCACACTCATTTTCAAACCAACTAGGAAAACTTTCTGGGGAAGCTCCACCCACCCCCTGTAAGGTCCACCCTTTCTCAAAGGTTCACAAAGTATGCAACCCTACTTACTTATCAATTCATTTTGTTACAAAAATTGGTCGCTGCTCAACACGGGCGATGTCATCATCATGGGTGACGATGTAAAAACTTTTTTTCTTTTTTTTTTTTTTTACATGAGAGAAGCACTTAGAGGAACAGATTCAGGCA
Source organism: Mixophyes fleayi (assembly GCF_038048845.1). Classification (NCBI taxonomy): domain Eukaryota; kingdom Metazoa; phylum Chordata; class Amphibia; order Anura; family Limnodynastidae; genus Mixophyes; species Mixophyes fleayi. Next base: position 18,530,151 of record NC_134404.1, on the reverse strand, counting down.
GAGGAACCAGCTCCCAGCAGTTGGTAATTACAGGTACAGTGCCACTTCCTGACTATGCACAGACGGTGACCACAGACAAAGGTACCAGCTCCCAGCAGTTGGTAATTACAGGTACAGGGCTACTTCCTATGTGCAGACGGTGACCACAGGCAGAGGTACCAGCTCCCAGCAGTTAGTAATTACAGGTACAGTTCTACTTCCTGACTATGTGCAGACGGTGACCACAGGCAGAGGTACCAGCTCCCAGCAGTTGGTAATTACAGGTACAGTGCTACTTCCTGACTATGTGCAGACGGTGACCACAGGCAGAGGTACCAGCTCCCAGCAGTTGGTAATTACAGATAAAGAGCTACTTCCTGACTATGAGCAGACGGTGACCACAGGCAGAGGGTCGGCTCCCAGCAGTTGGTAATTACAGGTACAGAGCTACTACCTGACTATGTGCAGACGATGACCACAGGCAGAGGGTCAGCTCCCAGCAATTGGTAATTACAGGTACAGTGCTACTTCCGGACTATGTGCAGACGGTGACCACAGGCAGACGGTCAGCTCCCAGTAGTTGGTAATTACAGGTACAGTGCTACTTCCGGACTATGTGTGGACGGTGACCACAGGCAGAGGGTCGGCTCCCAGCAGTTGGTAATTACAGGTACAGGGCTACTTCCTGACAATGTGCAGACAGTGACCACAAGCAGAGGTATCAGCTTCCAGCAGTTGGTAATTACAGGTACAGGGCTACTTCCTGACTATGTGCAGACGGTGACCACAGACAGAGGGTCAGCTCCCAGCAGTTGGTAATTACAGGTACAGGGCTACTTCCTGACTATGTGCAGACGGTGACAACAGGCAGAGGTACCAGCTCCCAGCAGTTGGTAATTACAGGCACAGTTCTACTTCCTGACTATGTGCAGACGGTGACCACAGGCAGAGGTACCAGCTCCCAGCAGTTGGTAATTACAGGTACAGTGCTACTTCATGACTATGTGCAGACGGTGACCGCAGACAGGGGTACCAGCTCCCAGTAGTTGGTAATTACAGGTACAGGGCTACTTCCTGACTATGTGCAGACGGTGACCACAGGCAGAGGTACCAGCTCCCAGCAGTTGGTAAGTACAGGTACAGTGCTACTTCATGACTATGTGCAGACGGTGACCGCAGACAGAGGTACCAGCTCCCAGCAGTTGGTAATTACAGGTACAGTGCTACTTCCTGACTATGCACAGACGGTGACCACAGACAAAGGTACCAGCTCCCAGCAGTTGGTAATTACAGGTACAGTGCTACTTCCTGACTATGTGCAGACGGTGACTGCAGACAGAGGTACCAGCTCCCAGCAGTTGGTAAGTACAGGTACAGTGCTACTTCCTGACTATGTGCAGACGGTGACCACAGGCAGAGATACCAGCTCCCAGCAGTTAGTAATTACAGGTACAGTGCTACTTCCTGACTATGTGCAGACGGTGACCACAGGCAGAGGTACCAGCTCCCAGCAGTTGGTAATTACAGGTACAGTGCTACTTCCTGACTATGTGCAGACGGTGACCACAGGCAGAGGTACCAGCTCCCAGCAGTTGGTAATTACAGGTACAGTGCTACTTCCTGACTATGTGCAGACGGTGACTGCAGACAGAGGTACCAGCTCCCAACAGTTGGTAATTACAGGTACAGTGCTAGTTCCTGACCAGGTACAGTGCTAATTTATGGCTCTGGGCAGTTGATAACCACAGACAAAGGGCCAATTCCCGGCAAAGACCCGAACTGGTATAACCTGATGTAGAAGAAGGTGCCAAGGGGGATGGGGAGTGGGCCTGTACAAAGTACCCGGACCCTGGCCCACCTAGTGCATTAGCTGTTGCTATGAAAACCACGCCCACAATCCACACAATCGCACCCTAATTGGCTAAACCACACTCATTTTCAAACCAACTAGGAAAACTTTCTGGGGAAGCTCCACCCACCCCCTGTAAGGTCCACCCTTTCTCAAAGGTTCACAAAGTATGCAACCCTACTTACTTATCAATTCATTTTGTTACAAAAATTGGTCGCTGCTCAACACGGGCGATGTCATCATCATGGGTGACGATGTAAAAACTTTTTTTTTTTTTTTTTTTTTTTTACATGAGAGAAGCACTTAGAGGAACAGATTCAGTCAGGAGTTGACAAAACACATTACGGAGTGAGTCACTGAACCTCTCTTACGGAAGAATACATCTCAGAAGTCCATTAACTCCTATTTTACGCGGGTAGGGTAAGACATTACTGACGCTGTACAGGAATTCCATTACAGAAATGGAATGAAACCGTTACGGGCAGCGAGCTGTAGATATCACGTACACAAAGTGGAGGCAGCCATTAGTGACATTATTGAGGCATGAGGCACTGACATTAGCCAGTGCCTCACGAGTAGGTACACTAGATTTTTCCCATAATTAAAACAAAGTAGAGATTAAAAAAAAGTTAGTAGCTCTGCAATAAATAGGAAACCTGATCTGTTCCCTCTGAACAAGAGGTCACTGTGACGTCCTGCATATGTACGGTCATGGGTGAGAATAAGGGGGGGGGGGAGGGTTAGAATATGGAATTGGGATGATTATTAGAGAGAGGGATAGAGAGTATAATGGTGGGAGATGATGACGATAATAGGGGGAAATTATATTCATGAGGGGGAAAGAGGGCGGTGGTGAAGACGGGAAGAATTGCGCATGACATGTACGTACTATAAAAATAACGGTTAATAAATAAATATGGTTTCTTTTTTCCAATTTTGTGACTCTAAGGGCTAGATTTACTAAGCTGCGAGTTTGAAAAAGTGGGGATGTTGCCTATAGCAACCAATCAGATTTTAGCTTTCATTTATTTAGTACCTTCTACAAAATGACAGCTAGAATCTGATTGGTTGCTATAGGCAACATCCCCACTTTTTCAAACCCGCAGCTTAGTAAATCTAGCCCTAAATGTTCAAATGTCTGAAATGCAAGTATGTCTATAAATGCATGTAAACCATATTTATACATGTATATGACATGTATAGATGGATTTGTGAGGGATAGGTCATGTCAAACTAATCTAATTAGTTTCTATGAGGAAGTTAGTGGGAACTTAGGAAACAACATTTGTTCTTGGATCGAAAACTGGTTAGAGAATAGGGAACAGAGAGTTGTGATAAATGGAACATTTTCGAATTGGTCAAAAGTTTTAAGTGGAGTACCTCAAGGTTCCGTGCTGGGGCCACTCCTTTTTAATATATTTATTAATGACCTTGGTGATGGTTTAGAGAGTAAAGTCTCTATTTTTGCAGATGACACTAAACTCTGTAAGATAATAAAATCAGAGCAAGATGTAGCTTCTCTACAGAGGGACTTAAATAAACTGGAGGATTGGGCGGCCAAATGGAATATGAGGTTTAACACAGATAAATGTAAGGTTATGCATTTAGGGATCAAAAACAAGAACGCAATCTATAAATTAAATGGAATTAATTTAGGAGAATCTATAATGGGAAAGGATTTGGGAGTGCACGTAGACAGTAGACTTAGCAATAGTGCTCAGTGTCAAGCAGCAGCTGCAAGGGCAAATAAAGTATTGGCATGCATAAAAAGGGGCATAGATGCAAGGGAAGACTGTAATTTTGCCACTGTATAATTCGTTGGTTATATATGTATTAGAGAAATAGGTTCACCTACGGATGCAATAATGTGCCCTTACTGAACTGAATGAGAGCTAAAATAAGAAGTTTAGGGGGTAGATTCTAAAATGGAAAAGTGGAGGTGTTGCCCCTAGCAACCAATCGGAACCTATCTATCATGTTCTAGCATGTACTAGATAAATGATAGCTAGAATCTGATTGGTTGCTATGGGTAACAGCTCCACTATTCCTTTTTAGAAGCCTTAGTAAACTACCCCTAGATGTTACTTAAATGTTGAACCTTTGTGCCCTTGTGTATAAGAGTTTAGAGAATAGCTACAACTTATATTTGCATTATCTTCTCCTTAAGGTCTCTTAAGTTTTAAGTTACGCTGAAGCACCAATTAAATGGGGGCTAGGGGGACCAAACTTATCTTAGAGCATAACCTCTGAGTGTTAGGGACACCTTAAAGGTATTAATGCCCCTACGGTCTCTCTAAATTCAATAACAGAGCTTCCAGCATCTGGACCACAATAATAATACATGATAGCACTTCTAAGTACCAAAATATGTAACCACATCTCTTGGTCTATGAAATGGATCCTAGCAAAGACAATTATTGACCACGATACCTCCTGAGCTCAACGACGAACACAGTCTATCATTTCCCTAACAACCAATAACATCACTCCCTGCTTGATGTCACTGCTTCCTAGTAAATGCACCTCATGAATATTAATTCCGTCCACAAGATGGCCACCCCCGCTGTGTAAACAATAGTTAAAATTTAAAATTGTTGTAAGACCTCAATAACAAACATGCCAGGTGTTTTTATGCTTAAAAGATGTCCCAAATTGTGACCAATAAGATTCCATTGGATTTCTGCAATTTAGGTGTAATTCTTATCATTTCCACACATCTTTTATACATTGCCATCTATTTAAGAATAAAAAACAAAACATGCCATTATGGTGATTGTAGTATACCAAAGTGGCTACGGACAGGGGGGGGGGCGCAGAGAATTACACCACAGTGAGTGGGGCCAAAATGACGCGAATCAACGCAAATCGAGTCACAGAGTCCCCCATCCTGCTCACTTCACTAGGAGGCAGGCAGGATGTGGGATGCACGGTGGCTAAGTTGTTAGCACTTCTGCCTTACAGCACTGGGGTCATGAGTTCAATTCCCGACCATGGCCTTATCTGTGTGGAGTTTGTATGTTCTCCCCGTGTTTGTGTGGGTTTCCTCCGGGTGCTCCGGTTTCCTCCCACACTCCAAAAACATACTGGTAGGTTAATTGGCTGCTATCAAAATTGACCCTAGTCTCTCTCTGTCTGTGTGTCTGTATGTATGTTAGGGAATTTAGACTGTAAGTTCCAATGGGGCAGGGACTGATGTGAATGAGTTCTCTGTACAGCGCTGCGGAATCAGTGGCGCAATATAAATAAATGATGATGTTGATGATGATGATGAAGTCTCCCTGAAATTCCGGGAGAGTGGGCAAATGCCATTGAGAGTGACAGGTTTAGATGGCTAAGCAGCAAAGATATTGAAATGTTGGCAATAATTACAGTGACTATTAATGATCACTAATAAAATCCTCCACAAATGACACTTAAGGTGCAGTAGCGTCACAGTGAGCTCTGCAGCAGCCGCACTCTCTGCCATACACAGCAGAAGGTACAATCTGCCTCTGTAAACCAACCTGCAGTGATACGGTTATTGTATATCCAGAAGGAGCAGGGTCCAATTAGAGAGATTTTGTCCGCATTAAGCTGATGAAGTGTAATCAGTAGAGTACACTTTGGGGCGGCAGCCAACAGAGAACTGCAGTTTTCAATAACAGCCGGAGGTGTAATAAGACCATTCGTGATGGGGGGGGATGTCAGATGAAATGTCAGGGGTAGCGCAGTTAACATGCCCGGTGCACCAGTAGGAGATCCCCAGCGTGATCCGGTCTTCAGAGACTGACATCTGCCAGGAGCTGCCCTATTGTCAACCCGTCAACTTGTAAAATGAATTCCTTCCGAGCTGTGAATTATTAATCTAACAGCAATGTTTCCCCAGTGACTATAGACAGACCCACCAACCCACCCGCTCTGCGGGACGCAGCAGCTGACACACTGCACTAAACGCTGACAAAATCATTATTTTATTAACCGTGGAAGTGCATTGTAGTCTAAGGCTCGTTCCTTCTCAGAGGTCTTCACTAGTGTAATGTAGGGTCCCAGTGTACTCTAATTCTTTTAGGGAGAAGGGTCTTACATGGCTAGGACCAGGGTCACCTTAACAACATTATGGGCCCCCGGGCAAAGCAGTGCAGCGGGGCCCCTACCTCTATATATGTGTATCATATATATATATAGATAGATAGATAGAGATATATAGATAGATAGATAGATAGATAGAGATATATAGATATAAATATATTTGCAGGATTATTTATTTTACTTAGGAGCCCTGTCTATGGGGCCCCCTTGCCTGTGGGGCCGCCGGGCACCTGCCCATCGTGCCCAATGGAAAAGATGGCCCTGTCTGGGACTGACTATAATTGTTAATGACATGCATGCCATAATAATAACATGGCCACTAGGGGGCCCTGTTGCATGGACTGTCAATACATATCAATGGAGCATAGCAGCCCTTCATGAAATTAATAAATGCAAATTAATAAATGTTGATCTTTTTGCCATGTATAATGTGTATTCAGGCATTGTATAAATAATGTGTTGCTTGTTAGTTGTATCTTGTATTCTCGCACACTGTAATCTAGAAACAGGGCCTAAAAAAGTCAGGGGCGGAGCAGATATAGGACACACCCCTATCCATCCACATGCTGCTCGCTCTTCCCTAGACTGATGGCATGATTCTCCGCCATATCAAGACGATCACAGGGTGGCTGCGTTAGGACTAAAACTGAGCAAAACATCTACACACGCAGGTCCGAAATAATCAGGCGTGCATGACTGGCTTGGATCGATTAGGTACAAATTGTGATCAGCCAGTACGAGTTTATTTCCGAAAGTACAAAACTGTGCAGCGTACGTATTTTTGCAGGAATGCGCCCATTTTTATGGGAGAGTGCGTGGATTTGCGGACCAAGATGGCGGTGTTCTTCGCTTGCGCAGTCAGGCGACAAGTGCAGTAGGTGGCGTGGTGACCTCATCGCATTTCTGTGGCCCCTACCCTAGCTATGTAATACCAAAATTTGCGGTACTTCAAAGCGGGGGTGGGGCTTGAACCATTAAGCCCCGCCTCCACCAAGACTTGGGAGGAGGCGTACTCGTCCGGGAGTCCGCAGAACTCCCAAAAATTTGGGAACCTCCTGGAGTTTCCGAATGGCCCAGTTATGCACACTCATGCAAATATGATATTTTTGGGTTGTACAGTAGGGCGTGGCTATATGAGGGGAATTCAATTAGTCGTGAGGTGCCGCAATGTGTCACCGGAACAGTCCGCAGAGACACATCCCCTCGACCTAATCTAAGATCGTTTCCCCTCACGTCCCAAAGAGACGCGAGGAGAAAATGAGCGCAGATTCTGTACCGTCTTGACCGGCACTGTGCACAGCCGGACATCGAGGCCTTGCTCTGCGGCACCTCACGGCCAACTGAATCTGTCCCTATAAACGAGCTTTAAGGATATGAGGGCCATTTAGGTGGGGTGAAGGGTTTATATGAGAGCAATGAGATAACCTTGCCCCCCGAGAAAAAACAGAGGTCCACACTTTGTCCTTCCACGTGTGTAGCCGCGCGGGCCACCTATCGTGGTCATTCAGCCATCAGACCAAACGGCCATATTGTTCTGTCAACCGGAGAACAGAGCAATGTGCGTTTCCCCCGGTCTCCAGATGATACACAGAAGAGGAAGTGCAGCGAGCACTGCAGTCACTCCTGGGGCTATGAATGAAAATTTAATGCTAAGCTGAATAACAACAACAAAGCAATCATTAAAAAAACAAAAAGAAAAAAACAAAAAAAAAAAACTTACATGCAAAACAACCAGTCGACTAAACATTTACAATACCCACTAGCTTTTATATTACAGTCAAAAATAATATAGAATTTAATGAATGCTAAACCACAAAGGATCAGACAGCCTCAAATTGTATGAGTTAATTACCAGTGTACGTATACATGATAATGTGCACAATAACGCTGTATTATTGTTTGTAGGTGAGCGATTATTACATCCCATATTAAATCTGCTTGAGTGGTGTTAGACAGCCCAGATCTTTTATACCATGATAATTAAATACAATCATCCTTTACATTACAGGCATGTCATTAGCAGAAATACAGCCTCTCCTAGCTGGCGGGTTATGCTGGGACTAGTAGTTCCACAGCGGCCCGAGGGCCAGAGGTTGCCTAAGACGGAACTATAATATTCTCTTCAGTCGGCAGACACAATATCACACAGCCCATATCACCACCGGCTTATAAAACCGTGATACAGAATAAATTCCCGATAAATATTATATGACCGTCATATACACCCTCTGGGAATAATTCTTCAGTGATTAGTCAATACGGTGTGAGGGTAACACATGCACCTATATATTTATTGATGTTAAATCTTTTACTCAGCATATAACCTATTCCTAGAGTATCGTTGCTGCCCCGTACTGCTAGATACTATTGGAATCTGTTCCTGCACTGAATGCGGGAACAGAATCAACATTAATTGTTGGTGTTTTTCGGTGGTTATATATACTGAGCTTGTGAAAAAAAAAAAAAAATATATATATATATATATATATATATATAAAATATAATAATGCCTGTTACAGTGAGAATCTGAAGACAAGTTGTTGTTGTTGTTGTTGTTTTAATGCCGAACAGGAAGTTATATTGTAGATATTTTAAGGCCCCGATAAGGCTCACATTGTTAGAGACTTACAATTAATCATTTCCTGGGCTAATTCCATTACACGGTTTAATTTTAAACCTTACTGTACGAGTAAGTCCAAATGATTCATGTTTATATATAACATATGGAGCTAAAATACAAAAGTCAATGTCACTCTGACTTTCCGCAGAGCTTTGTCAAAAACAAATGATCATGGAGTATTCTCTTCCCCCCTTTCCCCAGTTAAGGAAAACGGACGCATGATAAAAGGATATGTTGTAAACTACAGCAACCAATAAGATATTCGCTTTAATTTTTTTTGTTATAGACAACACTAGAGGAGTACCGGTTGCAATTCATTATAGTACCTTTCGTTTTCCATATGCACCAGTTGTTATTAACATTTATTTTCTATCTCATGAAGGAGCAGACCTTGATATATGTCAATGGATACACAGAGGAACGGAGTGGTGTGCTGGGACTTGTAGTTCCACAGCGGCTGGGCAGCCACAGGGGCTGACAGGGCATTCTGGAACTTGTAGTTCACAGGCTGCCTAAGCATAGCGTAACACCGCGTTAGGACATTTCAGGTTCACAACTCCATACAGATAGTAAGTTGAAGAACAGGACTGTGATAAGCGAGTTTCCAGAGAAACACAATCACAGTGCAACATTCCGTCACTCCAGATTCCTGTAACACACAATTAATAGATAACCCCAGCAGTCAATGATTGCTAGCTCATGCTTAGGTAATGTTTGATCTCACCAGTAGAGCATGGAATGTCTGTGCACAGGTAGATGTTCACCAACATGAACATCACAGACTGTTCACCAATCTGTGTTTTTAAAGGGAAAATATATTTAATGGTAATCATACGACATGAGAATTTAATGCAGCATACCGGAGAAAAGGGGGACATAGAGAACAGGTACTAAGAATTGCCCCCGGCATGCAGAACAATGGAAGGATTATTATGTGGTTGTCATTCTATACGAAATAAATATTACTATATCCTGAAGAATTGACACAGAACTCTTGTCAACGGATACTGAGTATTAACAGAGTCATCAGTTATTTATATAACTCCATTTATTCCGCAGCGCTGTACAGAGAACTCACTCACATCAGTCCCTGCCCCATTGGAGCTTACAGTCTAAATTTCCGAACATACACACACACACACACACACACACATACACAGACACAGACACAGGCTAAGGGCAATTTTAATAGCAGCCAATTAACCTACTAGTAGGTATTTTGGAATGTGGGAGGAAACCGGAGCACCCGGAGGAAACCCACGCAAACACGAGAAGAACATACAAACTCCACACAGATAAGGACATGGTCGGGAATTGGACTCATGACCCCAGTGCTGTGAGGCAGAAGTGCTAACCATTAGGCCCCTGTGGGATATTAGGCAACGAAAACTTCAAGGTACAAGTCCTTAAAATTAAGGAAAGTTACTTTATCCACAGTCAGAGTCTTTCAACAGAGCTGGGTGACCTCAGAATTAAACATATTTTACTTCTCCTTTTCTCACAATTCAAGAACACAAAATAACCAAGTTAAGTTTTGGTGCCACAACAATGTCATTGTGATGGGAGGGGAGAGAGGGGGGGTGGAGGAAGGGTTTTCACAATGACTCCAGCAGAGTGTGTGAATGACACAAAACATTTTCAGGAAGTAACTGTCTTCCCCCTCATACACTGCAATAATCACACGCCTGAAGACATCACAGGCCAATAACAAAGTCGCTTGGATGTAATTGTGCTTTCTCTGACAGACACAGTCAGACACGACAAGCTGCACTCGTCTGCCCACCCAAAACAGCTTCAATCAACCCGTCCAGCTCTCTCTCGGCGCTCAGTAACATTTCAATAGGACAGTCTGGGGATTATGTCGACGGTCATGAACGAATAACCCACCAAAAACTCCAAAGTCAAGAAAACAATAAACCAAAAAAATAATATTTCATTGTTGCAGAATACACATTTGAAAATGTAAATACACAACTACAATCTAAACATTTACTGCGGGATAAAAGCGGGACCATGCCACTAAAAGTGGGACTGTGGGACATGTATCCATGAATTTCATTGCGTCAGACATGTTTCTAAATGATGCAAATTGCCTACGCCATAAAGTCACTGACATCATCCTCATCATCATCATCATCTATTTATATAGCGCTACTAATTCCGCAGCGCTGTACAGAGAACTCATCCACATCAGTCCCTGCCCCATTGGAGCTTACAATCTAAATTCCCTAACACACACACACACACACAGACTAGGGTCAATTTGTTAGCAACCAATTAACCTACCAGTATGTTTTTGGAGTGTGGGAGGGAACCGGAGCACCCGGAGGAAACCCACGCAAACACGGGGAGAACATACAAACTACACACATCAGGACGTCAAATGAAAAGCCGCAAAGTTTGCACGCAGTTTGTGGCCTACAAAAATATGTCTACTGTCTGCACAATGTTTGTAGCCTATACAGAAATCAGACATCTATTGTCAGATGTCCCTCAGACGCGGAAAAACTCTGGAACGCCCGTCACCATTATTTTCAGCATGAACACAGAAGCTTTATTTCCTGACACTGCTGCTATTTTGTATGAAAACGGACACAATGATGTCATCAATGTACAAAACTGGAACTCGGAGGTGCCGTACTTAGGAAGTGAACCTGCACGCTGCCTTAAATCTTGGCTGGGGAGACAATAGTGTTGCAGAAATGTTTTGTTTTTATAGTGAAATAAATAAACAAATAATGTATTAATGTTGACGCCAGTGCACGGCATTGCAGCAAAAAGCCAAAGACCATTTGTTGAGTCAAGGTTAGGAAATTTTATTCACTAACTGTGACTATCCTCAAAATAATGACAGCGAGTGTCTCACAGGAGGAGTCTGGGAAATGGATCAGCTCAAGGCAATATGTTCCAACGTGTGGACCATGGGAGGCCTCAAGCTTATCTAATAACTTCTATTGCGTGGTATTATGGTAACCTCCAGCCTGCAAACATGTACAAGAAATAAATTGCTACTCCCGTGAATTACTTGGGGCTGCGCTGAGCTTCACGATATAACCTGCTATTATTGACAACAGACATTATTTAGTTGCAGTTTAAATATTTTTTCACTGGTTGCATGGACATTTTCCGCTACAAATGTATTTATTTACTATCTGTTACTTATATAGCGCCAATCATATTACGCAGCTCTTAATAGAGGATATGTAATAATTCACATCAGCTTCTGCCCCAGTGGAGGTTACAAGCTTAAATTCTCAACCACACACAGGGACAAGGGTTAATTTTGTTAGAAGCCAAATTAACCTACAGGTATGTTTTTGAACTGTGGGGGGAAACCCAGGCAAACACGGGGAGAACATACAAACTCCACCCTAATAGATGCCAGGTGGGAATCGAACTCGTGACCCCAGTGCTGTGAGGCAGCAATGCTACCCACTGTGCCACCGTGCCGCCAATCATATTTATTTCCAAGTTAGTTAACACACTGAACAGAGCAATTATTACAAGTAACTATATTACATATACTTGTGTCGATGCATCTACATTAAGTCTAGTTATTATGGGGCGGTGGTAACAATTAAGTACCATAAATAAGTCTCGACTCTATTTACCATGCAGGGAGCCCCCCAGAAGACCCCCCCTCCACAAAGATTTCTTCTTACTCCTGGATTCGGCTGGATTGTTACAGGCAAGTAGCGGCATCCCAAGACGTGGTTCATTTTCTGCAGCATAATAATTTGACTATTACTGATGTCCCCATAGAATTATTTGTGGACAATGGTAAGATCCGGTACTTAGGTTAAGGCCGGAGAAACCTCTGATTTCTCCAGCATTAAGCCTTTCGAAAGAGCTTTTTGGCTCTTCACCGTTTGCTAAATAGACCCCTTAATATGTATATGCAAGCAAATCAACGCTTTACAATCTGGTTGAGACTGTAGTATGACTCAGTGGTCAAGAGCACCTACTGCATAAGACTGACTAAAACATATTTTGAAAGCCCAGTAAACCCTCGGTCAAGACTCAACTCAGCAGCCTATTTTAAAGGGAAAAAAATGCAAGTGGCTCAGTGATCCAGACCAAGGTAGCCCACTATTGTTCCGGCCCGCGGGGGCAAATGCCCTCCTGCCCCACAACCCAGCCAGCCCCTGCTGTCAGTCCTCTGTAGCCTTTGTCTGTGTCCCAGGCACCCAAATTTAGCTGAAATCACAAAAATGGAGAAGAAATCTGCACACTGGAGAAAACCAGCACCTCTCACAAAGCAACCAGAACATTTATATATACCACTTGCATTACTTAGTGGTGCCCAAAATGTGCCAGACTAAGCTGAAGGCTTGATTAAAATACCACATTGTGCACATTGTGACTTGTGCAAGATATCAAAATATTCATGAATCAAATTCAATGTAGGTTCCATAGACAAGCAGCCCAGTGTAAGGATGCAACTAACTATTCGTATGTTTCTTTATCATATATATACTAAAGTAACGTGGTAATGTGAAATTTACATGGTTAATATCCACTATAAAGTAAATCAAGTTGGAATGTGTCATTCATTCTCCTAGGGCAGCTATTTAAATGTGTCAGGAAGAAACACAAACATGAAAGGAGAACACCAGTGACAAGTCACTTTTGGATGGAAGAGTAAATTGGCTGCTCTGTCAATCAAAGTCACAATAATTAGGAGAGCATCATCTTAAAGCCTTTCCACTACCAGATGACATGATCCTCACCAACTCCACATCGACCTCAATGCATTTACATTTATAAGACATAGCTGCCTAGAGCGAGATGTAACACAGGCAGCAAATATACAGCTAATCTAGTTATAAAGCAATAAATGTAATAGGAATCACCAGGCAATAAAAAAAAAAAATAGTTATTAATCAGGTAAAATCACACAGATATACCTGATATTGTGACCAGATCAATGGAAAAATATGCATTAATCTTGAGCTGGTTGCAGAATTATTTGGTCCTTGACCAAAGTGTTCTAAAGGTTTTCATAATAAGAAAGTGCTGATGTAAGGACAGGGTAATGCAGCCACAAATGCAGTAATAATAAGGATTCCCTTGTAAATAAACAGATAAGACAGATCAATGTGCAGTTATGAATAACTTATACCAGTCACTGACCCTGGGGGTCCCCCAAACACTGCAGTGCCAACACTACAGGGGCAGCATGCCAATCACATGTACAGCATAACACACACACACACATGTACAGCATGGCACACACATGTACAGCATAACACACACACACATGTACTGCATGACACACACACACATGTACTGCATGACACACACACATGTACTGCACGACACACACACATGTACTGCATGACACACACACATGTACTGCATAACACACACACATGTACTGCACGACACACACACATGTACTGCACGACACACACACATGTACTGCATGACACACACACACATGTACAGCATGGCACACACACACACATGTACAGCATAACACACACACATGTACAGCATAACACACACACACATGTACTGCATGACACACACACACATGTACTGCACGACACACACACATGTACTGCATGACACACACACACATGTACAGCATGGCACACACATGTACAGCATAACACACACACATGTACTGCATGACACACACACACATGTACTGCACGACACACACACATGTACTGCACGACACACACACATGTACTGCACGACACACACACATGTACAGCATGGCACACACACATGTACAGTATGATACACACACACAGATGTACAGCACACACATGTACAGCATGCATTGTCTGTGTCACGCTGCCCCCCCTCTGGCAGTGCAGGGGTTACACGATGCCCCCGGGTGAGGGCACAGGACGCCTCTTACCATACATCGCTGCTCCGGTCTCCTCCTCGGCTCCAGCATCAGAGAGGGGGCTGGGGATGAATGGAGGAGCTGAGGCTCATTCAGCTGGTGGAAGCCCGGCCGGCTCCGGGGGAGTGGGGAGGACTCTATGTAAATATCTCCCCTCCCACCATAGCTGTGCCCAGCTCTGTGGGCTCCCTAACTACACCCGTGGTGTGTCTTACACCCGTACACCCGTCATACTGCTCTGTGGGCTCCATAACTACACCCGTGGTGTGTCTTACACCCGTCACACTGCTCTGTGGGCTCCATAACTACACCCGTGGTGTGTCTTACACCCGTACACCCGTCATACTGCTCTGCGGGCTCCATTACTACACCCGTGGTGTGTCTTACACCCGTACACCCGTCACACTGCTCTGCGGGCTCCATTACTACACCCGTGGTGTGTCTTACACCCGTACACCCGTCATACTGCTCTGCGGGCTCCATTACTACACCCGTGGTGTGTCTTACACCCGTACACCCGTCACACTGCTCTGTGGGCTCCATAACTACACCCGTGGTGTGTCTTACACCCGTCATACTGCTCTGTGGGCTCCATAACTACACCCGTGGTGTGTCTTACACCCGTACACCCGTCATACTGCTCTGTGGGCTCCATAACTACACCCGTGGTGTGTCTTACACCCGTCATACTGCTCTGCGGGCTGCATAACTACACCCGTACACCCGTCATACTGCTCTGCGGGCTCCATTACTACACCCGTGGTGTGTCTTACACCCGTACACCCGTCATACTGCTCTGTGGGCTGCATAACTACACCCGTGGTGTGTCTTACACCCGTACACCCGTCATACTGCTCTGCGGGCTGCATAACTACACCCGTACACCCGTCGTACTGCTCTGCAGGCTCCATTACTACACCCGTGGTGTGTCTTACACCCGTCATACTGCTCTGCGGGCTGCATAACTACACCCGTCATACTGCTCTGCGGGCTCCATTACTACACCCGTGGTGTGTCTTACACCCGTCATACTGCTCTGCGGGCTCCATAACTACACCCGTGGTGTGTCTTACACCCGTACACCCGTCACACTGCTCTGCGGGCTGCATAACTACACCCGTACACCCGTCATACTGCTCTGTGGGCTCCATAACTACACCCGTGGTGTGTCTTACACCCGTACACCCGTCATACTGCTCTGTGGGCTCCATAACTACACCCGTGGTGTGTCTTACACCCGTACACCCGTCACACTGCTCTGTGGGCTCCATAACTACACCCGTGGTGTGTCTTACACCCGTACACCCGTCACACTGCTCTGTGGGCTCCATAACTACACCCGTGGTGTGTCTTACACCCGTACACCCGTCACACTGCTCTGTGGGCTCCATAACTACACCCGTGGTGTGTCTTACACCCGTACACCCGTCACACTGCTCTGTGGGCTCCATAACTACACCCGTGGTGTGTCTTACACCCGTCATACTGCTCTGTGGGCTCCATAACTACACCCGTGGTGTGTCTTACACCCGTCATACTGCTCTGCGGGCTGCATAACTACACCCGTGGTGTGTCTTACACCCGTACACCCGTCATACTGCTCTGTGGGCTGCATAACTACACCCGTACACCCGTCACACTGCTCTGTGGGCTCCATAACTACACCCGTGGTGTGTCTTACACCCGTCATACTGCTCTGCGGGCTGCATAACTACACCCGTGGTGTGTCTTACACCCGTACACCCGTCACACTGCTCTGCGGTCTCCATTACTACACCCGTGGTGTGTCTTACACCCGTACACCCGTCACACTGCTCTGTGGGCTCCATAACTACACCCGTGGTGTGTCTTACACCCGTCATACTGCTCTGTGGGCTCCATAACTACACCCGTGGTGTGTCTTACACCCGTACACCCGTCACACTGCTCTGCGGGCTCCATAACTACACCCGTGGTGTGTCTTACACCCGTCACACTGCTCTGTGGGCTCCATAACTACACCCGTGGTGTGTCTTACACCCGTCATACTGCTCTGTGGGCTCCATAACTACACCCGTGGTGTGTCTTACACCCGTACACCCGTCATACTGCTCTGTGGGCTACATAACTACACCCGTGGTGTGTCTTACACCCGTACACCCGTCATTCTGCTCTGTGGGCTACATAACTACACCCGTGGTGTGTCTTACACCCGTACACCCGTCATACTGCTCTGTGGGCTCCATAACTACACCCGTGGTGTGTCTTACACCCGTACACCCGTCATACTGCTCTGTGGGCTCCATAACTACACCCGTGGTGTGTCTTACACCCGTACACCCGTCATACTGCTCTGCGGGCTCCATAACTACACCCGTGGTGTGTCTTACACCCGTACACCCGTCACACTGCTCTGCGGGCTCCATAACTACACCCGTGGTGTGTCTTACACCCGTACACCCGTCACACTGCTCTGCGGGCTCCATAACTACACCCGTGGTGTGTCTTACACCCGTACACCCGTCATACTGCTCTGTGGGCTCCATTACTACACCCGTGGTGTGTCTTACACCCGTACACCCGTCATACTGCTCTGTGGGCTCCATAACTACACCCGTGGTGTGTCTTACACCCGTACACCCGTCACACTGCTCTGCGGGCTCCATTACTACACCCGTGGTGTGTCTTACACCCGTACACCCGTCACACTGCTCTGCGGGCTGCATAACTACACCCGTACACCCGTCATACTGCTCTGCGGGCTCCATTACTACACCCGTGGTGTGTCTTACACCCGTACACCCGTCATACTGCTCTGTGGGCTGCATAACTACACCCGTGGTGTGTCTTACACCCGTACACCCGTCATACTGCTCTGCGGGCTGCATAACTACACCCGTACACCCGTCGTACTGCTCTGCAGGCTCCATTACTACACCCGTGGTGTGTCTTACACCCGTCATACTGCTCTGCGGGCTGCATAACTACACCCGTCATACTGCTCTGCGGGCTCCATTACTACACCCGTGGTGTGTCTTACACCCGTCATACTGCTCTGCGGGCTCCATAACTACACCCGTGGTGTGTCTTACACCCGTACACCCGTCACACTGCTCTGCGGGCTGCATAACTACACCCGTACACCCGTCATACTGCTCTGTGGGCTCCATAACTACACCCGTGGTGTGTCTTACACCCGTCATACTGCTCTGCGGGCTGCATAACTACACCCGTACACCCGTCATACTGCTCTGCGGGCTCCATTACTACACCCGTGGTGTGTCTTACACCCGTACACCCGTCATACTGCTCTGTGGGCTGCATAACTACACCCGTGGTGTGTCTTACACCCGTACACCCGTCATACTGCTCTGCGGGCTGCATAACTACACCCGTACACCCGTCGTACTGCTCTGCAGGCTCCATTACTACACCCGTGGTGTGTCTTACACCCGTCATACTGCTCTGCGGGCTGCATAACTACACCCGTCATACTGCTCTGCGGGCTCCATTACTACACCCGTGGTGTGTCTTACACCCGTCATACTGCTCTGCGGGCTCCATAACTACACCCGTGGTGTGTCTTACACCCGTACACCCGTCACACTGCTCTGCGGGCTGCATAACTACACCCGTACACCCGTCATACTGCTCTGTGGGCTCCATAACTACACCCGTGGTGTGTCTTACACCCGTACACCCGTCATACTGCTCTGTGGGCTCCATAACTACACCCGTGGTGTGTCTTACACCCGTACACCCGTCACACTGCTCTGTGGGCTCCATAACTACACCCGTGGTGTGTCTTACACCCGTACACCCGTCACACTGCTCTGTGGGCTCCATAACTACACCCGTGGTGTGTCTTACACCCGTACACCCGTCACACTGCTCTGTGGGCTCCATAACTACACCCGTGGTGTGTCTTACACCCGTACACCCGTCACACTGCTCTGTGGGCTCCATAACTACACCCGTGGTGTGTCTTACACCCGTCATACTGCTCTGTGGGCTCCATAACTACACCCGTGGTGTGTCTTACACCCGTCATACTGCTCTGCGGGCTGCATAACTACACCCGTGGTGTGTCTTACACCCGTACACCCGTCATACTGCTCTGTGGGCTGCATAACTACACCCGTACACCCGTCACACTGCTCTGTGGGCTCCATAACTACACCCGTGGTGTGTCTTACACCCGTCATACTGCTCTGCGGGCTGCATAACTACACCCGTGGTGTGTCTTACACCCGTACACCCGTCACACTGCTCTGCGGTCTCCATTACTACACCCGTGGTGTGTCTTACACCCGTACACCCGTCACACTGCTCTGTGGGCTCCATAACTACACCCGTGGTGTGTCTTACACCCGTCATACTGCTCTGTGGGCTCCATAACTACACCCGTGGTGTGTCTTACACCCGTACACCCGTCACACTGCTCTGCGGGCTCCATAACTACACCCGTGGTGTGTCTTACACCCGTCACACTGCTCTGTGGGCTCCATAACTACACCCGTGGTGTGTCTTACACCCGTCATACTGCTCTGTGGGCTCCATAACTACACCCGTGGTGTGTCTTACACCCGTACACCCGTCATACTGCTCTGTGGGCTACATAACTACACCCGTGGTGTGTCTTACACCCGTACACCCGTCATTCTGCTCTGTGGGCTACATAACTACACCCGTGGTGTGTCTTACACCCGTACACCCGTCATACTGCTCTGTGGGCTCCATAACTACACCCGTGGTATGTCTTACACCCGTACACCCGTCATACTGCTCTGTGGGCTCCATAACTACACCCGTGGTGTGTCTTACACCCGTACACCCGTCATACTGCTCTGCGGGCTCCATAACTACACCCGTGGTGTGTCTTACACCCGTACACCCGTCACACTGCTCTGCGGGCTCCATAACTACACCCGTGGTGTGTCTTACACCCGTACACCCGTCACACTGCTCTGCGGGCTCCATAACTACACCCGTGGTGTGTCTTACACCCGTACACCCGTCATACTGCTCTGTGGGCTCCATTACTACACCCGTGGTGTGTCTTACACCCGTACACCCGTCATACTGCTCTGTGGGCTCCATAACTACACCCGTGGTGTGTCTTACACCCGTACACCCGTCACACTGCTCTGCGGGCTCCATTACTACACCCGTGGTGTGTCTTACACCCGTACACCCGTCACACTGCTCTGCGGGCTGCATAACTACACCCGTACACCCGTCATACTGCTCTGCGGGCTCCATTACTACACCCGTGGTGTGTCTTACACCCGTACACCCGTCATACTGCTCTGTGGGCTGCATAACTACACCCGTGGTGTGTCTTACACCCGTACACCCGTCATACTGCTCTGCGGGCTGCATAACTACACCCGTACACCCGTCGTACTGCTCTGCAGGCTCCATTACTACACCCGTGGTGTGTCTTACACCCGTCATACTGCTCTGCGGGCTGCATAACTACACCCGTCATACTGCTCTGCGGGCTCCATTACTACACCCGTGGTGTGTCTTACACCCGTCATACTGCTCTGCGGGCTCCATAACTACACCCGTGGTGTGTCTTACACCCGTACACCCGTCACACTGCTCTGCGGGCTGCATAACTACACCCGTACACCCGTCATACTGCTCTGTGGGCTCCATAACTACACCCGTGGTGTGTCTTACACCCGTCATACTGCTCTGCGGGCTGCATAACTACACCCGTACACCCGTCATACTGCTCTGTGGGCTCCATAACTACACCCGTGGTGTGTCTTACACCCGTACACCCGTCATACTGCTCTGTGGGCTCCATAACTACACCCGTGGTGTGTCTTACACCCGTACACCCGTCACACTGCTCTGCGGGCTCCATAACTACACCCGTGGTGTGTCTTACACCCGTACACCCGTCACACTGCTCTGCGGGCTGCATAACTACACCCGTACACCCGTCATACTGCTCTGTGGGCTCCATAACTACACCCGTGGTGTGTCTTACACCCGTCATACTGCTCTGCGGGCTGCATAACTACACCCGTACACCCGTCATACTGCTCTGTGGGCTCCATAACTACACCCGTGGTGTGTCTTACACCCGTACACCCGTCATACTGCTCTGTGGGCTCCATAACTACACCCGTGGTGTGTCTTACACCCGTACACCCGTCACACTGCTCTGCGGGCTCCATAACTACACCCGTGGTGTGTCTTACACCCGTACACCCGTCATACTGCTCTGTGGGCTCCATAACTACACCCGTGGTGTGTCTTACACCCGTACACCCGTCACACTGCTCTGCGGGCTCCATAACTACACCCGTGGTGTGTCTTACACCCGTACACCCGTCACACTGCTCTGCGGTCTCCATTACTACACCCGTGGTGTGTCTTACACCCGTACACCCGTCACACTGCTCTGTGGGCTCCATAACTACACCCGTGGTGTGTCTTACACCCGTCATACTGCTCTGTGGGCTCCATAACTACACCCGTGGTGTGTCTTACACCCGTACACCCGTCACACTGCTCTGCGGGCTCCATAACTACACCCGTGGTGTGTCTTACACCCGTCACACTGCTCTGTGGGCTCCATAACTACACCCGTGGTGTGTCTTACACCCGTCATACTGCTCTGTGGGCTCCATAACTACACCCGTGGTGTGTCTTACACCCGTACACCCGTCATACTGCTCTGTGGGCTACATAACTACACCCGTGGTGTGTCTTACACCCGTACACCCGTCATTCTGCTCTGTGGGCTACATAACTACACCCGTGGTGTGTCTTACACCCGTACACCCGTCATACTGCTCTGTGGGCTCCATAACTACACCCGTGGTGTGTCTTACACCCGTACACCCGTCATACTGCTCTGTGGGCTCCATAACTACACCCGTGGTGTGTCTTACACCCGTACACCCGTCATACTGCTCTGCGGGCTCCATAACTACACCCGTGGTGTGTCTTACACCCGTACACCCGTCACACTGCTCTGCGGGCT
This sequence comes from Mixophyes fleayi, assembly GCF_038048845.1. Classification (NCBI taxonomy): domain Eukaryota; kingdom Metazoa; phylum Chordata; class Amphibia; order Anura; family Limnodynastidae; genus Mixophyes; species Mixophyes fleayi. The sequence goes on along the minus strand of NC_134404.1, from coordinate 18,508,790 downwards.
CCATAACTACACCCGTGGTGTGTCTTACACCCGTACACCCGTCACACTGCTCTGCGGGCTCCATAACTACACCCGTGGTGTGTCTTACACCCGTACACCCGTCATACTGCTCTGTGGGCTCCATTACTACACCCGTGGTGTGTCTTACACCCGTACACCCGTCATACTGCTCTGTGGGCTCCATAACTACACCCGTGGTGTGTCTTACACCCGTACACCCGTCACACTGCTCTGCGGGCTCCATTACTACACCCGTGGTGTGTCTTACACCCGTACACCCGTCACACTGCTCTGCGGGCTGCATAACTACACCCGTACACCCGTCATACTGCTCTGCGGGCTCCATTACTACACCCGTGGTGTGTCTTACACCCGTACACCCGTCATACTGCTCTGTGGGCTGCATAACTACACCCGTGGTGTGTCTTACACCCGTACACCCGTCATACTGCTCTGCGGGCTGCATAACTACACCCGTACACCCGTCGTACTGCTCTGCAGGCTCCATTACTACACCCGTGGTGTGTCTTACACCCGTCATACTGCTCTGCGGGCTGCATAACTACACCCGTCATACTGCTCTGCGGGCTCCATTACTACACCCGTGGTGTGTCTTACACCCGTCATACTGCTCTGCGGGCTCCATAACTACACCCGTGGTGTGTCTTACACCCGTACACCCGTCACACTGCTCTGCGGGCTGCATAACTACACCCGTACACCCGTCATACTGCTCTGTGGGCTCCATAACTACACCCGTGGTGTGTCTTACACCCGTCATACTGCTCTGCGGGCTGCATAACTACACCCGTACACCCGTCATACTGCTCTGTGGGCTCCATAACTACACCCGTGGTGTGTCTTACACCCGTACACCCGTCATACTGCTCTGTGGGCTCCATAACTACACCCGTGGTGTGTCTTACACCCGTACACCCGTCACACTGCTCTGCGGGCTCCATAACTACACCCGTGGTGTGTCTTACACCCGTACACCCGTCACACTGCTCTGCGGGCTGCATAACTACACCCGTACACCCGTCATACTGCTCTGTGGGCTCCATAACTACACCCGTGGTGTGTCTTACACCCGTCATACTGCTCTGCGGGCTGCATAACTACACCCGTACACCCGTCATACTGCTCTGTGGGCTCCATAACTACACCCGTGGTGTGTCTTACACCCGTACACCCGTCATACTGCTCTGTGGGCTCCATAACTACACCCGTGGTGTGTCTTACACCCGTACACCCGTCACACTGCTCTGCGGGCTCCATAACTACACCCGTGGTGTGTCTTACACCCGTACACCCGTCACACTGCTCTGTGGGCTCCATAACTACACCCGTGGTGTGTCTTACACCCGTACACCCGTCATACTGCTCTGTGGGCTCCATAACTACACCCGTGGTGTGTCTTACACCCGTACACCCGTCATACTGCTCTTTGGGCTCCATAACTACACCCGTGGTGTGTCTTACACCCGTACACCCGTCACACTACTCTGCGGGCTCCATTGCTACACCCGTGGTGTGTCTTACACCCGTACACCCGTCACACTGCTCTGCGGGCTGCATAACTACACCCGTACACCCGTCATACTGCTCTGTGGGCTCCATAACTACACCCGTGGTGTGTCTTATACCCGTCATACTGCTCTGCGGGCTGCATAACTACACCCGTACACCCGTCATACTGCTCTGTGGGCTCCATAACTACACCCGTGGTGTGTCTTACACCCGTACACCCGTCATACTGCTCTGCGGGCTCCATAACTACACCCGTGGTGTGTCTTACACCCGTACACCCGTCACACTGCTCTGCGGGCTCCATAACTACACCCGTGGTGTGTCTTACACCCGTACACCCGTCACACTGCTCTGTGGGCTCCATAACTACACCCGTGGTGTGTCTTACACCCGTACACCCGTCATACTGCTCTGTGGGCTCCATAACTACACCCGTGGTGTGTCTTACACCCGTACACCCGTCATACTTCTCTGTGGGCTCCATAACTACACCCGTGGTGTGTCTTACACCCGTACACCCGTCACACTGCTCTGCGGGCTCCATTACTACACCCTTGGTGTGTCTTACACCCGTACACCCGTCATACTGCTCTGTGGGCTACATAACTACACCCGTGGTGTGTCTTACACCCGTACACCCGTCATACTGCTCTGTGGGCTCCATAACTACACCCGTGGTGTGTCTTACACCCGTACACCCGTCATACTGCTCTGTGGGCTCCATAACTACACCCGTGGTGTGTCTTACACCTGTACACCCGTCATACTGCTCTGTGGGCTCCATAACTACACCCGTGGTGTGTCTTACACCCGTACACCCGTCACACTGCTCTGCGGGCTCCATTACTACACCCGTGGTGTGTCTTACACCCGTACACCCGTCATACTGCTCTGTGGGCTACATAACTACACCCGTGGTGTGTCTTACACCCGTACACCCGTCATACTGCTCTGTGGGCTCCATAACTACACCCGTGGTGTGTCTTACACCCGTACACCCGTCATACTGCTCTGTGGGCTCCATAACTACACCCGTGGTGTGTCTTACACCCGTACACCCGTCATACTGCTCTGCGGGCTCCATTACTACACCCGTGGTGTGTCTTACACCCGTACACCCGTCATACTGCTCTGTGGGCTCCATAACTACACCCGTGGTGTGTCTTACACCCGTCACACTGCTCTGCGGGCTGCATAACTACACCCGTACACCCGTCATACTGCTCTGCGGGCTCCATTACTACACCCGTGGTGTGTCTTACACCCGTACACCCGTCATACTGCTCTGCGGGCTGCATAACTACACCCGTGGTGTGTCTTACACCCGTACACCCGTCATACTGCTCTGCGGGCTGCATAACTACACCCGTACACCCGTCATTACTACACCCGTCATACTGCCTCTATATTCATTACTACACCCGTCCTGTGTCTTACACCCGTCCTACAGCATGCACTGCCCCTATATCCATTACTACACCCGTACACCCGTCATACTGCCTCTATATTCATTACTACACCCGTCCTGTGTCTTACACCCGTCCTACAGCATGCACTGCCCCTGTATCCATTACTACACCCGTACACCCGTCATACTGCCTGCACTGCCCCTGTATCCATTACTACACCCGTCCTGTGTATTACACCCGTCCTACAGCCTGAACTGCCCCTGTATCCATTACTACACCCGTACACCCATCATACTGCCTACCCTGCTCTGCAGGCTCCATTACTACACCCGTCGCTGTTTCTTACACCCTTCATACTGCCTGCACTGCCCCTGTATCCATTAGTACACCCGTCACTGTGTCTTACACCCGTCATACTGCCGGCACTGCCCCTGTATCGATTATGTCACAAACACGCTCCCAACTTTCCTGACTTTGGGGTGTTTGCTGTATGAGGTCACACAATTCCAGCCGCAGTCTCTCTTCACCTATCACACAGGTTATAGACCTATTGAATCGTCCCCAAACAGCGCTCACACCTCACTTCACACTTCACACTACCAAGGTCCGCTAACAAAGGGTTAACTCTTCACACTGTTACACAAATGTAAATGCAAGCACACACTAGGCTTGTTAGTCAAATGTATCAACAAATCACACAGCATTCAAAGGGTTAACTTGCTCAAGCTATATTCCTCTTAACAAGCTATAATCATCATCATCAATTTATATTATATAGCGCCACTAATTCCAAAGCGCTGTACAGAGAACTCACTCACATCAGTCCCTGCCCCATTGGAGGTGACAATCTAAACCCCCTAACATACACTCCCCAAGAGAGATTAAGGGCAATTAAATAGCAGCCAATTAACTTATCAGTATGTTTTTGAAGTGTGGGAGGAAACCGGAGCACCCAGTGGTCAGGAATTGAACTCATGACCCCAGTGCTGTGAGGTGGAAGTGCTAACCACTAAGCCATCATTCTGCCCACAAACTAATGGATTCGTTAGACTGTCAATGACACAACTTACTAAATTTATAGATTTAATATACAAAAGTAAGGGGCATTCAGGTATAAAAAAAAACCACAATAAACAATTGACATAACATACACAAGCAAAGCAGTTTAAAATAAAAGGGGTTACATTCAGAGTATAACTTACATGAGTAGTATAATCTGTGCCATGGGAAATTGGCTATCATATAGCTTATCAATGTGGATTGATTTTCGCAAAAGACTGACAATTTGCCCCTTCCCAACACAGGGCTTTTAAGCAAAATGAAATGGGACGGTGTTCAAGGACCAGTATTAATGCTAATAGGGGGGCAGGGATGTCCCATGGGTGTCACTTTTGTTTGCTCACATATATTCCAAAAGTTTTGACCTTTGGGTAACTCTTCACAGATATATCCCAGAGACATAACTTCCCCTTTAATAAATCAGTCATAATCTCCCGCACATTTAAATACCAAACATGATGGAATTATGACAATGTGACATACTTTTCCCAAAGATATGTGATTATAGCTGTTCCCGGATCCCGCCAGCATCTGTCATTCATAACCCTGGTGTGATATCTGCTCCTCAGTATAGCGTGACACACAGATTTCCCAAAATATGAACTATAAAGACATTTTCTTTGAAGTTCATATTTCTATATACCTGTATAGACAGCCTTCAAAATGCTGCCTTGGGCTGCAAGGATGTTCAGCTGTGAGCGGCCCCACAAAGTCTATTCGGGTGTCCAAAACTAACTTGTGTCAGGATCTAGCTCACAGCAGGGGCCCTTTAAAGCTGCTACAGACACTGCTATCTTCTAACACTGGGATGTGCAGAGCCACCAAATACACAGACAACAGACTTTCTGTCTTCACATTTTACACTTTAGTAGCTCAACTTATCAATGGATTCAATTGATATAGCATATTTACACTACAGGTATGATTTAGGCCTTATTCCCCACAATTATGTGATGGGTTAACCCTTATAAATAACTGAGTTTTCTATGTTTACGACACATTGCTACACCCATCCTGTGTCTTACACCAATCATACTGCCTGCACTACCCTTGTATCCATTACCTCTACCTCACACCCATCCCAGTACATACACTTACGTCTACCTCACACCTATCTCTGTACATTACACCGTTACCTCTACCTCACACCCATCTCTGTACATTACACTGTTACCTCTACCTCACACCCATCTCTGTACATTACACCGTTACCTCTACCTCACACCTGTCTCTGTACATTACACCGTTACCTCTACCTCACACCCATCTCTGTACATTACATCGTTACCTCTACCTCACACCCATCTCTGTACATTACACCATTACCTCTACCTCACACCCATCTCTGTACATTACACCGTTACCTCTACCTCACACCCATCTCTGTACATTACACTATTACCTCTACCTCACACCCATTTCTGTACATTACACCCTTACCTCTATCTCACACCCATCTCTGTACATTACACCCTTACTTCTAACTCACACCCATCCATGTACATTACACCCTTACTTCTACCTCACACCCATCTCTGTACATTACACCATTACCTCTACCTCACACCCATCTCTGTACATTACACCATTACCTCTACCTCACACCCATCTCTGTACATTACACCATTACCTCTACCTCACACCCATCTCTCTACATTACACCCTTACGTCTATCTCACACCCATCCCTGTACATTACACCCTTACATCTACCTCACATCCATCCCTGTACATTACACCCTTACCCCTATCTCACACCCATCCCTGTACATTACACCCTTACCCCTATCTCACACCCATCCCTGTACATTACACCTTACATCTACCTCACACCCATCCCTGTACATTACACCGTTACCTCTACCTCACACCCATCTCTGTACGTTACACACTCACCTCTACCTCACACCCATCTCTGTACATTACACCGTTACCTCTACCTCACACCCGTCTCTGTACGTTACACCCTCACCTCTACCTCACACCCATCTCTGTACATAACACCCTTATCTCTATCTCACACCCATCCCTGTACATTACACCCTTACTTCTAACTCACACCCATCCCTGTACATTACACCCTTACTTCTACCTCACACCCATCTCTGTACATTACACCATTACCTCTACCTCACACCCATCGCTGTACATTACACCATTAGGCTACCCGACACCCATCGCTGTACATTACACCCTTATTTCTACCTCCACCCATCCCTGTGCATTACACCCTTACCTCTACCTCACACCCATCCCTGTACATTACACCCTTCTAACTCACACCCATCCCTGTACATTACACCCTTACTTCTAACTCACACCCATCCATGTACATTACACCCTTACTTCTACCTCACACCCATCTCTGTACATTACACCATTACCTCTACCTCACACCCATCTCTGTACATTACACCATTACCTCTACCTCACACCCATCTCTGTACATTACACCATTACCTCTACCTCACACCCATCTCTCTACATTACACCCTTACGTCTATCTCACACCCATCCCTGTACATTACACCCTTACATCTACCTCACATCCATCCCTGTACATTACACCCTTACCCCTATCTCACACCCATCCCTGTACATTACACCCTTACCCCTATCTCACACCCATCCCTGTACATTACACCTTACATCTACCTCACACCCATCCCTGTACATTACACCGTTACCTCTACCTCACACCCATCTCTGTACGTTACACACTCACCTCTACCTCACACCCATCTCTGTACATTACACCGTTACCTCTACCTCACACCCGTCTCTGTACGTTACACCCTCACCTCTACCTCACACCCATCTCTGTACATAACACCCTTATCTCTATCTCACACCCATCCCTGTACATTACACCCTTACTTCTAACTCACACCCATCCCTGTACATTACACCCTTACTTCTACCTCACACCCATCTCTGTACATTACACCATTACCTCTACCTCACACCCATCGCTGTACATTACACCATTAGGCTACCCGACACCCATCGCTGTACATTACACCCTTATTTCTACCTCCACCCATCCCTGTGCATTACACCCTTACCTCTACCTCACACCCATCCCTGTACATTACACCCTTCTAACTCACACCCATCCCTGTACATTACACACCTACCTCTACCTCACACCCATCTCTGTACATTACACCATTACCTCTATCTCACACCCATCCCTGTACATTACACCGTTACCTCTACCTCACACCAATCCCTTTACATTACACCCTTACCTCTATCTCACACCCATCCCTGTACATTACACCCTTACATCTACCTCACATCCATCCCTGTACATTACACCCTTACCTCTATTTCACACACATCCCTGTACATTACACCCTTACCTCTATTTCACACCCATCCCTGTACATTACACCCTTACCTCTACCTCACACCCATCCCTGTACATTACACCGTTACCTCTACCTCACACCCGTCCCTGTACATTACACCCTTACCTCTACCTCACACCCATCCCTGTACATTACACCGTTACCTCTACCTCACACCCGTCCCTGTACATTACACCGTTACCTCTACCTCACACCCGTCCCTGTACATTACACTTTTACCTCTACCTCACACCTGTCTCTGTACATTATACCGTTACCTCTACCTCACACCTGTCTCTGTACATTACACCGTTACCTCTACCTCACACCCATCCCTGTACATTACACCGTTACCTCTACCTCACACCCGTCCCTGTACATTACACTTTTACCTCTACCTCACACCTGTCTCTGTACATTACACTTTTACCTCTACCTCACACCTGTCTCTGTACATTACACCGTTACCTCTACCTCACACCCGTCCCTGTACATTACACCGTTACCTCTACCTCACACCCGTCCCTGTACATTACACTTTTACCTCTACCTCACACCTGTCTCTGTACATTATACCGTTACCTCTACCTCACACCTGTCTCTGTACATTACACCCTTACCTCTACCTCACACCCGTCCCTGTACATTACACCGTTAACTCTACCTCACACCTGTCTTTGTACATTACACCGTTACCTCTGCCTCACACCCGTCCCTGTACATTACACCGTTACCTCTACCTCACACCTATCCCTGTACATTACACCCTTACTTCTACCTCACACCCATCTCTGTACATTACACTTTTACCTCTACCTCACACCTGTCTCTGTACATTACACCGTTACCTCTACCTCACACCTGTCTCTGTACATTACACCGTTACCTCTACCTCACACCCGTCCCTGTACATTACACCGTTAACTCTACCTCACACCTGTCTTTGTACATTACACCGTTACCTCTGCCTCACACCCGTCCCTGTACATTACACCATTACCTCTACCTCACACCTATCCCTGTACATTACACCCTTACTTCTACCTCACACCCATCTCTGTACATTACACCGTTACCTCTACCTCACACCTATCCCTGTACATTACACCCTTACTTCTACCTCACACCCATCTCTGTACATTACACCGTTACCTCTACCTCACACCCATCCCTGTACATTACACCCTCACCTCTACCTCACACCCATCTCTGTACATTACACCATTACCTCTACATCACACCCATCCCTGTACATTACACCATTACCTCTATCTCACACCCATCCCTGTACATTACACCGTTACTTCTACCTCACACCCGTCCATTTACATTACACCATTACCTCTACCTCACACCCGTCCCTGTACATTACACCGTTACCTCTACCTCACACCTGTCTCTGTACATTACACCGTTACCTCTACCTCACACCCGTCTCTGTACATTACACCGTTACCTCTACCTCACACCTGTCTCTGTACATTACACCGTTACCTCTACCTCACACCCGTCTCTGTACATTACACCGTTACCTCTACCTCACACCTATCCCTGTACATTACACCCTTACCTCTACCTCACACCTATCCCTGTACATTACACCGTTACCTCTACCTCACACCCCTCCCTGTACATTACACCCTTACTTCTACCTCACACCCGTCCCTGTACATTACACTGTTCCCTCTACCTCACACCCGTCCCTGTACATTACACCGTTACCTCTATCTCACACCCGCCCCTGTACATTACACCGTTACCTCTACCTCACACCCATCCCTGTACATTACACCGTTACCTCTACCTCACACCCGTCCCTGTACATTACACCCTTACCTCTACCTCACACCCATCCCTGTACATTACACCGTTACCTCTACCTCACACCCGTCCCTGTACATTACACCGTTACCTCTACCTCACACCCGTCCCTGTACATTACACTTTTACCTCTACCTCACACCTGTCTCTGTACATTATACCGTTACCTCTACCTCACACCTGTCTCTGTACATTACACCGTTACCTCTACCTCACACCCATCTCTCTACATTACACCCTTACGTCTATCTCACACCCATCCCTGTACATTACACCCTTACATCTACCTCACATCCATCCCTGTACATTACACCCTTACCCCTATCTCACACCCATCCCTGTACATTACACCCTTACCCCTATCTCACACCCATCCCTGTACATTACACCATTACCTCTACCTCACACCCATCTCTGTACATTACACCATTACCTCTACCTCACACCCATCTCTCTACATTACACCCTTACGTCTATCTCACACCCATCCCTGTACATTACACCCTTACATCTACCTCACATCCATCCCTGTACATTACACCCTTACCCCTATCTCACACCCATCCCTGTACATTACACCCTTACCCCTATCTCACACCCATCCCTGTACATTACACCTTACATCTACCTCACACCCATCCCTGTACATTACACCGTTACCTCTACCTCACACCCATCTCTGTACGTTACACACTCACCTCTACCTCACACCCATCTCTGTACATTACACCGTTATCTCTACCTCACACCCGTCTCTGTACGTTACACCCTCACCTCTACCTCACACCCATCTCTGTACATAACACCCTTATCTCTATCTCACACCCATCCCTGTACATTACACCCTTACTTCTAACTCACACCCATCCCTGTACATTACACCCTTACTTCTACCTCACACCCATCTCTGTACATTACACCATTACCTCTACCTCACACCCATCGCTGTACATTACACCATTAGGCTACCTGACACCCATCGCTGTACATTACACCCTTATTTCTACCTCCACCCATCCCTGTGCATTACACCCTTACCTCTACCTCACACCCATCCCTGTACATTACACCCTTCTAACTCACACCCATCCCTGTACATTACACACCTACCTCTACCTCACACCCATCTCTGTACATTACACCATTACCTCTATCTCACACCCATCCCTGTACATTACACCGTTACCTCTACCTCACACCAATCCCTTTACATTACACCCTTACCTCTATCTCACACCCATCCCTGTACATTACACCCTTACATCTACCTCACATCGATCCCTGTACATTACACCCTTACCTCTATTTCACACACATCCCTGTACATTACACCCTTACCTCTATTTCACACCCATCCCTGTACATTACACCCTTACCTCTACCTCACACCCATCCCTGTACATTACACCGTTACCTCTACCTCACACCCGTCCCTGTACATTACACCCTTACCTCTACCTCACACCCATCCCTGTACATTACACCGTTACCTCTACCTCACACCCGTCCCTGTACATTACACCGTTACCTCTACCTCACACCCGTCCCTGTACATTACACTTTTACCTCTACCTCACACCTGTCTCTGTACATTATACCGTTACCTCTACCTCACACCTGTCTCTGTACATTACACCGTTACCTCTACCTCACACCCGTCCCTGTACATTACACCGTTAACTCTACCTCACACCTGTCTTTGTACATTACACCGTTACCTCTGCCTCACACCCGTCCCTGTACATTACACCGTTACCTCTACCTCACACCTATCCCTGTACATTACACCCTTACTTCTACCTCACACCCATCTCTGTACATTACACTTTTACCTCTACCTCACACCTGTCTCTGTACATTACACCGTTACCTCTACCTCACACCTGTCTCTGTACATTACACCGTTACCTCTACCTCACACCCGTCCCTGTACATTACACCGTTAACTCTACCTCACACCTGTCTTTGTACATTACACCGTTACCTCTGCCTCACACCCGTCCCTGTACATTACACCATTACCTCTACCTCACACCTATCCCTGTACATTACACCCTTACTTCTACCTCACACCCATCTCTGTACATTACACCGTTACCTCTACCTCACACCTATCCCTGTACATTACACCCTTACTTCTACCTCACACCCATCTCTGTACATTACACCGTTACCTCTACCTCACACCCATCCCTGTACATTACACCCTCACCTCTACCTCACACCCATCTCTGTACATTACACCATTACCTCTACATCACACCCATCCCTGTACATTACACCGTTACTTCTACCTCACACCCGTCCATTTACATTACACCATTACCTCTACCTCACACCCGTCCCTGTACATTACACCGTTACCTCTACCTCACACCTGTCTCTGTACATTACACCGTTACCTCTACCTCACACCCGTCTCTGTACATTACACCGTTACCTCTACCTCACACCTATCCCTGTACATTACACCCTTACCTCTACCTCACACCTATCCCTGTACATTACACCGTTACCTCTACCTCACACCCCTCCCTGTACATTACACCCTTACTTCTACCTCACACCCGTCCCTGTACATTACACTGTTCCCTCTACCTCACACCCGTCCCTGTACATTACACCGTTACCTCTATCTCACACCCGCCCCTGTACATTACACCGTTACCTCTACCTCACACCCATCCCTGTACATTACACCGTTACCTCTACCTTACACCCATCCCTGTACATTACACCGTTACCTCTACCTCACACCCATCTCTGTACATTACACCGTTACCTCTACCTCACACCCATCTCTGTACATTACACCGTTACCTCTACCTCACACCCATCCCTGTACATTACACCCTTACCTCTACCTCACACCCATCCCTGTACATTACACCGTTACCTCTACCTCACACCTGTCTCTGTACATTACACCGTTACCTCTACCTCACACCCATCCCTGTACATTACACCATTACCTCTACCTCACACCCGTCCCTGTACATTACACCGTTACCTCTACCTCACACCCGTCCCTGTACATTACACCATTACCTCTACCTCACACCCGTCCCTGTACATTACACCCTTACCTCTACCTCACACCCATCCCTGTACATTACACCGTTACCTCTACCTCACACCTGTCTCTGTACATTACACCGTTACCTCTACCTCACACCCATCCCTGTACATTACACCCTTACCTCTACCTCACACCTATCCCTGTACATTACACCATTACCTCTACCTCACACCCGTCTCTGTACATTACACCGTTACCTCTACCTCACACCCCTCCCTGTACATTACACCCTTACTTCTACCTCACACCCGTCCCTGTACATTACACCGTTACCTCTACCTCACACCCGTCCCTGTACATTACACCGTTACCTCTACCTCACACCCGTCCCTGTACATTACACCGTTACTTCTATCTCACACCCGTCCCTGTACATTACACCGTTACCTCTACCTCACACCCATCCCTGTACATTACACCGTTACCTCTACCTTACACCCATCCCTGTACATTACACCGTTACCTCTACCTCCCACCCATCTCTGTACATTACACCGTTACCTCTACCTCACACCCATCTCTGTACATTACACCGTTACCTCTACCTCACACCCATCCCTGTACATTACACCGTTACCTCTACCTCACACCCATCTCTGTACATTACACCCTTACCTCTACCTCACACCCATCCCTGTACATTACACCGTTACCTCTACCTTACACCCATCCCTGTACATTACACCGTTACCTCTACCTCACACCCATCTCTGTACATTACACCGTTACCTCTACCTCACACCCATCTCTGTACATTACACCGTTACCTCTACCTCACACCCATCCCTGTACATTACACCGTTACCTCTACCTCACACCCATCTCTGTACATTACACCCTTACCTCTACCTCACACCCATCCCTGTACATTACACCGTTACCTCTACCTCACACCTGTCTCTGTACATTACACCGTTACCTCTACCTCACACCCATCCCTGTACATTACACCATTACCTGTACCTCACACCCATCTCTGTACATTACACCGTTACCTCTACCTCACACCTGTCTCTTTACATTACACCATTACCTCTACCTCACACCTGTCTCTGTACATTACACCGTTACCTCTACCTCACACCCATCTCTGTACATTACACCGTTACCTCTACCTCACACCCATCTCTGTACATTACACCCTTACTTCTACCTCACACCCGTCCCTGTACATTACACCCTTACCTCTATCTCACACCCGTCCCTGTACATTACACCGTTACCTCTTCCTCACACCCATCTCTGTACATTACACCATTACCTCTTCCTCACACCCATCCCTGTGCATTACACCCTTACCTCTACCTTACACCCATCCCTGTACATTACACCCTTACCTCTATCTCACACCCATCCCTGTACATTACACCATTACCTCTACCTCACACCCGTCCCTGTACATTATACCATTAGGCTACCTGACACCCATCTCTGTACATTACACCCTTACTTCTACCTCACACCCATCCCTGTACATTACACCGTTACCTCTACCTCACACCCATCTCTGTACATTACACCCTTACATCTACCTCACACCCATCCCTGTACATTACACCCTTACCTCTACCTCCCTCACACCCATCCTTGTACATTACACCGTTACCTCTACCTCACACCTGTCTCTGTACATTACACCGTTACCTCTACCTCACACCCATCCCTGTACATTACACCATTACCTCTACCTCACACCTGTCTCTTTACATTACACCATTACCTCTACCTCACACCTGTCTCTGTACATTACACCGTTACCTCTACCTCACACCCATCTCTGTACATTACACCGTTACCTCTACCTCACACCCATCCCTGTACATTACACCATTACCTCTACCTCACACCCATCCCTGTACATTACACCGCTACCTCTACCTCACACCCATCTCTGTACATTACACCGTTACCTCTACCTCACACCCCTCCCTGTACATTAACCCTTACTTCTACCTCACACCCGTCCCTGTACATTACACCGTTACCTCTACCTCACACCCGTCCCTGTACATTACACCGTTACCTCTACCTCACACCCGTCCCTGTACATTACACCGTTACCTCTATCTCACACCCGTCCCTGTACATTACACCGTTACCTCTACCTCACACCCATCCCTGTACATTACACCGTTACCTCTACCTTACACCCATCCCTGTACATTACACCGTTACCTCTACCTCACACCCATCTCTGTACATTACACCCTTACCTCTACCTCACACCCATCCCTGTACATTACACCGTTACCTCTACCTCACACCCGTCCCTGTACATTACACCCTTTCCCCTATCTCACACCCATCTCTGTACATTACACCGTTACCTCTACCTCACACCCATCCCTGTACATTATACCGTTACCTCTACCTCACACCTGTCTCTGTACATTACACCGTTACCTCTACCTCACACCCATCCCTGTACATTATACCGTTACCTCTACCTCACACCTGTCTCTGTACATTACACCGTTACCTCTACCTCACACCCATCTCTGTACATTACACCATTACCTCTACATCACACCCATCCCTGTACATTACACCATTACCTCTATCTCACACCCATCCCTGTACATTACACCGTTACTTCTACCTCACACCCGTCCATTTACATTACACCATTACCTCTACCTCACACCCGTCCCTGTACATTACACCGTTACCTCTACCTCACACCTGTCTCTGTACATTACACCGTTACCTCTACCTCACACCCGTCTCTGTACATTACACCGTTACCTCTACCTCACACCTATCCCTGTACATTACACCCTTACCTCTACCTCACACCTATCCCTGTACATTACACCGTTACCTCTACCTCACACCCCTCCCTGTACATTACACCCTTACTTCTACCTCACACCCGTCCCTGTACATTACACTGTTCCCTCTACCTCACACCCGTCCCTGTACATTACACCGTTACCTCTATCTCACACCCGCCCCTGTACATTACACCGTTACCTCTACCTCACACCCATCCCTGTACATTACACCGTTACCTCTACCTTACACCCATCCCTGTACATTACACCGTTACCTCTACCTCACACCCATCTCTGTACATTACACCGTTACCTCTACCTCACACCCATCTCTGTACATTACACCGTTACCTCTACCTCACACCCATCCCTGTACATTACACCCTTACCTCTACCTCACACCCATCCCTGTACATTACACCGTTACCTCTACCTCACACCTGTCTCTGTACATTACACCGTTACCTCTACCTCACACCCATCCCTGTACATTACACCATTACCTCTACCTCACACCCGTCCCTGTACATTACACCGTTACCTCTACCTCACACCCGTCCCTGTACATTACACCATTACCTCTACCTCACACCCGTCCCTGTACATTACACCCTTACCTCTACCTCACACCCATCCCTGTACATTACACCGTTACCTCTACCTCACACCTGTCTCTGTACATTACACCGTTACCTCTACCTCACACCCATCCCTGTACATTACACCCTTACCTCTACCTCACACCTATCCCTGTACATTACACCATTACCTCTACCTCACACCCGTCTCTGTACATTACACCGTTACCTCTACCTCACACCCCTCCCTGTACATTACACCCTTACTTCTACCTCACACCCGTCCCTGTACATTACACCGTTACCGCTACCTCACACCCGTCCCTGTACATTACACCGTTACCTCTACCTCACACCCGTCCCTGTACATTACACCGTTACTTCTATCTCACACCCGTCCCTGTACATTACACCGTTACCTCTACCTCACACCCATCCCTGTACATTACACCGTTACCTCTACCTTACACCCATCCCTGTACATTACACCGTTACCTCTACCTCCCACCCATCTCTGTACATTACACCGTTACCTCTACCTCACACCCATCTCTGTACATTACACCGTTACCTCTACCTCACACCCATCCCTGTACATTACACCGTTACCTCTACCTCACACCTATCTCTGTACATTACACCCTTACCTCTACCTCACACCCATCCCTGTACATTACACCGTTACCTCTACCTTACACCCATCCCTGTACATTACACCGTTACCTCTACCTCACACCCATCTCTGTACATTACACCGTTACCTCTACCTCACACCCATCTCTGTACATTACACCGTTACCTCTACCTCACACCCATCCCTGTACATTACACCGTTACCTCTACCTCACACCCATCTCTGTACATTACACCCTTACCTCTACCTCACACCCATCCCTGTACATTACACCGTTACCTCTACCTCACACCTGTCTCTGTACATTACACCGTTACCTCTACCTCACACCCATCCCTGTACATTACACCATTACCTGTACCTCACACCCATCTCTGTACATTACACCGTTACCTCTACCTCACACCTGTCTCTTTACATTACACCATTACCTCTACCTCACACCTGTCTCTGTACATTACACCGTTACCTCTACCTCACACCCATCTCTGTACATTACACCGTTACCTCTACCTCACACCCATCTCTGTACATTACACCCTTACTTCTACCTCACACCCGTCCCTGTACATTACACCCTTACCTCTATCTCACACCCGTCCCTGTACATTACACCGTTACCTCTTCCTCACACCCATCTCTGTACATTACACCATTACCTCTTCCTCACACCCATCCCTGTGCATTACACCCTTACCTCTACCTTACACCCATCCCTGTACATTACACCCTTACCTCTATCTCACACCCATCCCTGTACATTACACCATTACCTCTACCTCACACCCGTCCCTGTACATTATACCATTAGGCTACCTGACACCCATCTCTGTACATTACACCCTTACTTCTACCTCACACCCATCCCTGTACATTACACCGTTACCTCTACCTCACACCCATCTCTGTACATTACACCCTTACATCTACCTCACACCCATCCCTGTACATTACACCCTTACCTCTACCTCCCTCACACCCATCCTTGTACATTACACCGTTACCTCTACCTCACACCTGTCTCTGTACATTACACCGTTACCTCTACCTCACACCCATCCCTGTACATTACACCATTACCTCTACCTCACACCTGTCTCTTTACATTACACCATTACCTCTACCTCACACCTGTCTCTGTACATTACACCGTTACCTCTACCTCACACCCATCTCTGTACATTACACCGTTACCTCTACCTCACACCCATCCCTGTACATTACACCATTACCTCTACCTCACACCCATCCCTGTACATTACACCGCTACCTCTACCTCACACCCATCTCTGTACATTACACCGTTACCTCTACCTCACACCCCTCCCTGTACATTAACCCTTACTTCTACCTCACACCCGTCCCTGTACATTACACCGTTACCTCTACCTCACACCCGTCCCTGTACATTACACCGTTACCTCTACCTCACACCCGTCCCTGTACATTACACCGTTACCTCTATCTCACACCCGTCCCTGTACATTACACCGTTACCTCTACCTCACACCCATCCCTGTACATTACACCGTTACCTCTACCTTACACCCATCCCTGTACATTACACCGTTACCTCTACCTCACACCCATCTCTGTACATTACACCCTTACCTCTACCTCACACCCGTCCCTGTACATTACACCCTTTCCCCTATCTCACACCCATCTCTGTACATTACACCGTTACCTCTACCTCACACCCATCCCTGTACATTATACCGTTACCTCTACCTCACACCTGTCTCTGTACATTACACCGTTACCTCTACCTCACACCCATCCCTGTACATTATACCGTTACCTCTACCTCACACCTGTCTCTGTACATTACACCGTTACCTCTACCTCACACCCATCTCTGTACATTACACCGTTACCTCTACCTCACACCCATCTCTGTACATTACATCCTTACCTCTACCTCACACCCATCTCTGTACATTACACCCTTACCTCTACCTCACACCCATCTCTGTACATTACACCCTTACTTCTACCTCACACCCGTCCCTGTACATTACACCGTTACCTCTACCTCACACCCATCTCTGTACATTACACCCTTACCTCTACCTCACACCCATCTCTGTACATTACACCCTTACTTCTACCTCACACCCGTCCCTGTACATTACACCGTTACCTCTACCTCACACCCGTCCCTGTACATTACACCGTTACTGTTTTGTGAATCCTCACAGTCTCTGCTATACATCACACACAGTATAATACTAGTATTATAATTATAATAAACAGGAAAGGTTCAGATTACTTCACTATTTGCACATCTTCCAATACACCTATTTTTAAAAAAAACTGCCACATTAGTTAAACCCCTTTTAGATTCAATAACAAGCTTGTGTATTAATTATGGAGTCAGAAGAGGGAAGAGGTTAACGAAATCTGTAAATAGACAAATGTTCTTCTTGTACCTAGTGGTGACTAGTGCCCAAGGTTCACAGCTGCAGAGATAAAGCACAGCAGATAATTGAATATCCTCGTGAACGCCTGACCCTTGTTATATATGTCCGACTTCACTTCTTGATTAGAGTCCTCATTGTTTTGTTTACGTTTTACGGCTGTGATGGTTGTCAGTGACAATGGGAAGGGAGAAGGTTAAATCTAGGATCCAATCACCAGGCTGCACGTTATGGGCTCTATCCGTAAAGGTCTAAGGGCTAGATTTACTAAACTGCGGGTTTGGAAAAGTGGAGATGTTGCCTATAGCAACCAATCAGATTCTAGCTGTCATTTATTTAGTACATTCTACAAAATGACAGCTAGAATCTGATTGGTTGCTATAGGCAACACCTCCACCTTTTCAAACCCACAGTTTAGTAAATCTAGCCCTAAGTGTTCTATTTATCTGTATCACTAAAGCTCTTTCTCTGTTTTCCCATTTAGGCCCATTTAGGGGACTGAATAAGCTATTTCTTAATGAATAAAGGTTTTTAGATATTTCTCAGTTTTTTTTCAATCTATTAAGTTTTCACAGATAAAAAGGAACATTACTTATACAATTGGTTAGAAGTAGCACAGTAATAAAGTACAACTGTACTGCTGTATTCATCATTATAATAAATGTTACCTATTTTTACTTTTTTTTTTTTATTTAATTGTTTTCCACATTAGTGGAAGTGGAACCACAGAGCTGCTCTTTCCCTTCCGCCGGTCACTGTACATTATATCCTTACCTGTACCTCAGTATCTAGAATCCAATCACCAAGGTGATTATATATATTTACACATATATTTTATTAGAGGCTGTAATTTGCAAGTTTATAGCATCTTTGTGCTGCATCAGCGGCGGTGACAGCTATGAGTGTGTCCTCAGGAGGCTGCAGAGAAGACAACCTTCGCTGACTCGTCACAGTGTTACCAGGGAAAACCTCAATCTCAGCAGCAAAAATACAGCATCAAGGAGATGAACAGTTAGATCTGCATATTTGTGGAGGTAAGGACGGCTCACACATACCATAACCTGACAAAATCACCACAAACTTGAGGGCTTCAGTGGTGAATAGAACCTTGGTTAGGAACAACTGAAAACTCGGGGGCCACACGTGAGTTTGCATTTCTCAGGTACTGAATTAGGCACGATGCACAGGGCCATCTTATCAAATTTATGGGCAAAGCAGTGCACCGGGCCCATATATATATATATATATATATAGCTACTATATAAATGCCTAGTGGCGTGTGTGGAAAAAAAAAACCAAGCTGCAGCGCCACCTGCTGGGCAGAGTTATACACTGACCTATATATTTCTTGAAGGAGAAGTGACAGTTGGGAGTGGTTGGTGGTTGCCGGGGGTGACAGTGGGGAGTTTTTAACACCTTAAATAGCTTGATGAAGGATGTGGCGATGAAGATGAAGGATGAGGTGATGGAGAAAAATGATGAGGTGGTGACATGTGGACAAAACCTCGTTAAAAAAGGGCGCTGGCGTCGGGAAGTAACGCTCTTCCCCTGAGGAGGCCTGGGCTAGGCCCAATGCATGACAAGAACCTTTTTAACACCTTAAGTAGCTTGATTTGACTAGAATGCATGAGTATCATGCACGGGTTAACTTGTGTATATGTATATATATATATATATATATATATATATCACTTTTTTTTTTTTCTTACACACATATTATAGTGTGTTCTAACTGTGCGCCCGGGGGACACCTATTTTTAATATTTACTATCCACAAGAGGTGGAACTGTCCTTTTATATATTTGTCCTCCCGGGCAGCCTTCTCTTTACACCCATTCATGGGAGCACGGACCCCCATTCTCCATATCTACAATATATACATATATCAGTTGTTTTTTTTTCACATACACATAATAAATATATATATATATATATATATATATATATATCATCATCATCATCATCATTTATTTATATAGCGCCAACATATTCCGTAGCGCTTTACAATTGGGGACAAACGTAATAAACTAATAAACAAACTGGGTAAAACAGACAAAGAGGTGAGAAGGCCCTGCTCGCAAGCTTACAATCTATATATATCATTTACCTTAAGTCCGATCCCCTTCTCTTCTTTTTCCCTCGCTGAGTCTCTCTGTTCTGCGCTCCTCCGCACACGAGGAGGGGAAGAGGGGACCAGGGAAGAGGGAACCAGGGAGAGAGCCTCGATCGTCACCTGACCACCTGATCTGAACGGTCAGGTGACCTCAAAAGGTAAGTTTCTTTTTTTTTTTTTTACAGGATTTTTTTTTAAAGGCAGACCTGCCAGGGTCCCCTTTGCCCCTGGGCCCCCGGGCACCTGCCCATCGTGCCCAGTCGGAAAGACGGCCCTGACGGTACACACTACAGTTTTTTCAGCTGATTGTCGCCCAATCACACGTTAAGCGACCATTTGGCCCAATATCGCATTAGTGTGTTCGCTTCAAGGATGAACGATTATCATTTCAAAGCACATCGTCTCGTTTCATATGACCAAACGAAAAATTTTGTTCGACAATGGAACAATGGCGTTCCAATCCTGCAGAGTGTATGCACTCAGGTCCGGCAGTGCCTATGGAGTGTGTGGAATTTCAGATGATGATTATTATTATGACAGATGAAGAACACAGATCTGAAGGTAAATCGTGTAAAACATGTTTAATACACGTGTATAGATGAATCAACATGCTGACTGAAACATTTTTTTTTTTTTCCCCAGTCGTTGGTAAAATTGATATCACATTGGGAGAAATTTTCTGTAGTGTGCACCCAGCCTTACTCTCCACTTATGGCAGTGATAGAACTATAGGCAAACCAAGGGGGGTTTCCTAATGCCTGGAAACCCCCTCCAAGCCTGGGGCACTGTATAATTGAGGTGACTGGACCCTGCTCCCGCTTCACACGGCTCTGCTTGAAAAGGGAGAGCTACGTGCACCTAACAGTAGTGCACGCAGCATTGCCCATATATGTTACGGGATAGGGAGAGTTGGAGAGCAGCCAAGCACTGTCTAAAATTATAGCCACGCCCCCATACATGCTTGTCATGCCCACTGGCGACGTGGTGTGGAAACCTCCTTCTACAAATCACTGTGATTTGCCAATAAAATCATGCCAAGGCAGCTGAGCCATACTCATCTGCTTCAGCGATACCAGTCGGAAGCAGTAAGGCTTACCGTACCGTTTTGTCTGGCCAGTCTCAGTGGATGTATGGTTGGGTGACCTGGCTAGCCGAATAGTGCTGGGACTTTCGGTTCCACTAAGTAAAATAAAAAATTTAGAAAAGTAGATAAAAAGATTTAAAAGTAATAAAAAAATATATTTTAACGAAAAATTGGAAATTGAAAAAAATCTAAATAATAAAGCATTTTTTCATTCAATGTCTCTTGCTATCGCCATCCTGAGAGGAGAACGATTGCAGCACCGTGATCCTGGTGTATATGCCTATTTTGTATATGTATATTTTTCTTGGGGAATCTTTCGCCTACGAGACACGGCAAATCTTCTCCCCGGAGATAGGGGTTTTCTCCGTTTAATAAAAAGACTCCTCCAGAATCTGCCACAACATGCTCCCTCCCTCCATCCCCACACACAGTAACACACAGAGAGGAAATTGCAACAAGTCAGCCACTGATATAGTGATCCTAGAACGGTGAGTCAGCATCAAGTAAGAATGTATCACCGTTATTATTTACCAAAACATGAGGCCTTCCTTAGTAGGATGTAAACGCAAGAATCAATTTCTAAGGGACAGATTCAGCTCAGCGCAAGGTGACGCAACGTGTCTACAGAACAGTCCATGGAGGCGCATCATGTTCAGAGTTTTCACAGAAATTTTCACTCATTTTTCCTCTCGTCCAATAGAAATGTGCAGAAAAATTACCGGAAATTTATTACCATTTTAGCCAGCAATAGGCGCATCTGAACATCGCGGCTCCTGGTGCCGAGTTGAGTCTGCCTATGTGAATTCAATGTTATTATGGTCATTTCCTCCGGGGCACCCCTTGTCATGTTTAGATTTTATTTATATTTTATCTTTGTAGCAGTCGCGTCTGTCTTTGCAGACATTAGCCCAATGGCCAGGCTAATCTCAGCAATTCGTGACGCCCAACTGCTATACTTAATTCCATTGTTATAGTGTCCCTGCTTTCTGAGTGTCAGGGAGGGATGTACACAGACTTGAGCTCAGAGTTAATACTATTCCCACCCGCCAACAAGAGCATACCTGGTATTTCTATCTCTGTTGATAACATGACCTTAAACCCCACCTCTCAAACTTGCTGCCTAGGTGTGATCTTTGACTCAGAACTATTCTTTGTTTCCCACAATCGACTCTATATCTAAATCATGTTACATACATCTAAAAACATTTCCAGAATACGCACATATCTCAAACAAGATGCTGCAAAAACCTTAATTCCTGCACTTATCACCTACAATCTATTTTGCACGCAGCGGTTAGATTGATTTTTCTTGCAAATCATTATTCCTCTGCTGAATCACTCTGTATGTCTCTACACTGGTTGTCTTCCGAATCCAATATAAAATGCTCTTAGTAACCTACAAGGCCATCAACAAAGCTGCACCAACATACATCTCCTCTCTTGTCTCAAAATATCTCCCAACTAGACACCTCCGTTCTGCACAAGATCTGCGTCTCTCATCCACACTCATTACATCCTCCCATTCCCGGTTACAGGACTTTTTTCGGGCTGCACCCACTGTATGAAATTCCTTCCCTCGCACAGTAATACTTTCCTCTGGTCTACAAATTTTCAAGCGTTCTCTGAAAACCCACCTCTTCAGACAAGCTTATAATATTCCTCAACCACCCTCTTAACCTCACTACATTACCCTATTACCACCCATTACACAATTCACACAAGACAACAACCCTCTGACTAACATTGTTGTGTGACAGGATCATTTAGCTTATGAGTCACTTTTACCTTTGCAGTCTGGCTGGGCCGAAATGCAAAATGTAGACTTAACCTCATGTATCAAACTCCCACTGTCCCATAGATTGTAAGCCTGCGAGCAGGGCCTTCTCACCTCTTTGTCTGTTTTACCCAGTTTGTTTATTAGTTTACTATGTTTGTCCCCAATTGTAAAGGGCTACGGAATATGTTGGCGCAATAGAAATAAATGATGATGATGATTCTTTAATGCCAGCAAAGAGCGGTTATTGGAGGCAGCCAACCCCGCCGTGGTCTCTGCTGAGACCCTAGTGGAACGGCCTTAAGGATATTCCTAATTTCCAGCCACTGACTCATCCTTTCTTTTCCCTCTCGCTCTATAAGTTGGAATTGTAAATGTAGTAAAGGGAATAGAATAGCCGGTATTATAGTCTCATAAACAGCCTCAAGTTCATGTTATTGATCTCGGGCAGTTAATTTGATGTTTTACTCTGATTTTCTGCGTTTATTGAGGTTTCAGTGCCGTGTACCGGAGAGTCTACATCAATAACTTTGTAGTCATTTCTAGGGCAGGGGGGGCTATGGTCAGTGTTATTCATCGACTTAATTTACAATTAAGAGTAAATCCCGCTAGAATTGTCAATTTTGCACCTTGGCAAAACCATGTTGCACTGCATGGGGGGGGGGGGGGGGGGGTATGGGAATTGAAAATGTTCAGACAAGTTTAAATTCGGGAGGTGGGGTGAACCCGAGCTCAACTCTAAATTGCAATGTTAAAATACTGCTGTCCATTATTTATGTGCTACAAAAGCTGCCAGTGTTTCTCCTGCATGCAAAAAAACATTTCCTTTTATCCCTTTCAGCGGAACATGGTTCGTCCAGGTATAAGTTTGTACTTTTTAACTGGATCTGCTTCTGACCAATAACTCTGAACCCCGATGTTATCATAACCTACCACTTGTCTCAGAGGTGATAACATACTGCCAGCTACAGTTGTTAGATTGTTATATTACCTCCGCTGTCTGGCTGAGATTGCTCCCTTGCATATAAGGGTCTAAGAGACCCCCCTCCTGCCCCTGGTGCAGTTAGATTGTCAGACAGAGTCAATCAAGTGTCAAGGAAGCTCAAGAAGCCTCCCAGGGATTGTGGAACGAGGGCTGAAGCTATTGCTTTGGGAAGTCTCTACCATCTCTCGGTTAAAGGGCGGAATAGATGGCGGGACAGTCAGTTCGTCAACGTCTAAGCCATGACGTCATTGTTTAACGTGCTGTAAATCCTTGTCCTGATATGGAGGCTGTTGGTTAATATATGCATCTAAGTGGCGCTGCTTTGATGCAGGCGCTGGCAGCAATGATGGAGTGTTATTAGTGAGGGTTGCTGTGGGCCGCACTAGGGGGGAACATGGCATTCCACAAAGTGACGTGGCATGCCCCGGTGAGGTGGGGTCAAGGTGCCTTCTCGTGTGCGCTAGAGCGCATTCTGCACCAACTCCAAATTCATACATGGTATAGTGATATCTTGTGGGCACTGCTGGTATAATCACTGTGTGGCAGCTCTGTTGGTATAAGCAGTGTATTGGCGCACTGGCAGTATAAACAACGCCGGACAACTCTGCTGCTGATTAAATTATTGTGTGGGCACTGGTGGTTTAATCATCAGTTATCCCAAGTGTGATCAGCTTGTCTTCACTGGCATCCTGGAATATAGTTTAGCAAACCGTTTCATAGACTGTTGACTGGGATAGCTTGAGTAAATCAGTCTGGAATAACCAAAGCATTATCTGTAGTTATCAGAAGCATAATAAGGATTTGGAGTAAAAATGTTTTGCACTTTGACTTCGCACTATCCTTGGCACTCACTGTTTGCATTCTGTTCCTGTATAAAAGGTAATGGGACCGGGCCAGAATGTTGAAAGCAAATGACTGGACGGCTGCCATAATCAGTCCTAAAGTACATTCGACCCCCTGACTCTTTCCCTTTCACTTTAATAATTCTCCAAACTCTGATGTCTGGAAGATATAGGCTGCAACACAGGAAGTCTGGTGTGCATAGGTGGAAAAATCTTCTCCCACAATCAGAGCAAGCTCTCAAAAAAACAGACTCATGTGTTCGGGAATTTTACAAGATGCTTTTCTAAGTGTCAATTTTATATACAACAGCTTGCACGTTAGATTCTGTGGTTCTTTACCAGACTGGCCAATGTGCATGGAATATTGAACACAGTTAGTGAAGGCGAGCTGAAAACAGCCATTGTATTGAGAATGAATGTTCCTTTGTTCAGGAACATTGTGTGCTGACAATCCTTTCCAGGCTCGTCTACTTAGTTTCTCTTTAAACCGTTCCTCTACATAAGCCTAAAGCCGTTTTTTTAGTGCAGTTAATAAGATAAACAAATATATTGGCATGTCTACAGATCACGGGACCCATGTAGATTCGGACGGTAGTACGGAATTGAAGCACAAAATGCACTTTTCTTTACAGCGCATGAACAGTGTAGGTGCGGGTATAGAAAGAATGGAGCGACAACTCTCTAGAGCGAAACATAACGTATTTATTTCTTCCCAGCATGCCTTGCCCATGACCTCACTTCCTGCCAGGCCATACATTCACATCCTTCCTTTTCAGATACAGATAATGGGTTTAGTCCTAAAGTGGCAGTGGGGTAGGAAGTGGCGAAAAGCTAATGGGAGAAAAGACCATGGAAGAATTAGCACTAAGTTACATAATCCCGCCCTTGTGACGATGGGAAGCGTCGCTGGTTGATGATTTGCCAAAAGTCCACCTGAGCATTCAGGTAGGTCAAGTGATAGTCTATAGTCTGGAGGTTTGGTCATGGGCCCATCAGAGCTTGACTGCTGTGACGTGTGAATGAGTTCTGTGTCAGCCATAGTCGGATTGGTTGCTGGAGGAGCTTCCTCAGGCACACTCAGCAGGTGGCGACGGTTACGGGTAGCACCCTCAGTTGGTACCACGTAACTTTTGGGACAAGCAGATTGTCAGAGGACGGTGGCAGGTCTATCATATCATACAAGGAGATTTCATTTGGACAGCTTGAACTGGAATAAGACGTGGAAGACGATGTGCTGCTGGGTCACAACTTCTTTCGTTGGACAGCCGCTTTGAGCTAAGTACCATTTGTACTAATGTTTGTACTTGCTGTTGCAATTCTTGGTTTATAAAAGGTATGAAAACTCATGGTGCGGCACAACAATAACCGCTGGGCAGGTCATGGTAAACGCTGCAAAGATATCGGTGTTATCACGTCTGCAATATTCCAGCAGGTGTTTGGCTGAGCGTTCAGCTCTTTCCGCTAGTCCATTGGATTGAGGATAGTGGGGACTGCTGGTAGAGTGTTGAAAGTCCCAGGTATTTCAAAACTCTTTGAACGCTCTATTCATGAATTGCCATTGTCCGTGATGAGTTGTTGTGGGTTACCATGTGTAGCAAAGTGTCTCTTGAGTTTGACAATAACGGTAGCGCTGATTGGGTAGGTAGTCAGTCTCAAACCACCCAAAACTAGATGTTCCTTTCTTCTCCATTCAAACACGTCTGCAGCAGTGACAGTCAAGGGTAAGTCAGGATTCTTGTGTAGGTTCAGAGGTTCCTTTGGTTGATGAGCTTTGAGAGCATTGGAGGGGCCACAAATGAAGACTTCGCTTTCAATGTCACTGAACATGATGGACCAACATAGTGACTCTCTGGCCCTGTACTTGGTCACCTCAAAGCTCGGGTGCCCCTGGTGGAGCTGCTTTACATAGTACTTCTGCAGGGTGTGCGTTATTATGAACCGTTGCCGGCTCAGGATGACTCCATCAGACAGAGTAAGCTCATCTTTCATGGCAAAGAAGTAAGATTTCCCTAGAGAACTGGGACCATACTTGTAATATGATTGTAGACAGTCGTTGGCAAATATCGTCATCCAAGATTTCACATTGTAGCTAATCCATTCAGTTGGAGGATAGTATTTGCACAGACATGATGTCACATTCATCCTCAACTGGTGGGCACTCAGTGTGAGGTAAGTAGGCCCGGGAGTGGGCATCAGCCACTAATAATTCTTCGCCACGCTTGTATACATCATCCAGATGGAATCTCTGTAATTTGAGCATCATTCTTTGTATGCGGACAGAAGCATTATGCAGAGGTTTCCTCAGTATGTTCATGAGTGGCTGATCGTCGGTCTCAGCAGTGACAGGACCCCCATATATAAAGTCATGTGACTTGTGACACGCAAATATGAACGTCAAAAGATATTTTTCAATCTGTGCATATCGTGATTCAGTCTCAGTCAGTGCTCTGCAGGTGAAGGCTATGGGCCTGGTATTTTGGAGGCAAACAGCACCCAGGCTGTGTTGTGCGCCATCTGCATCTGGTAAATGCACGGCCGGTGGTCAGACCATAAGGCATACGCTAAAAAACATATCGTCCAGCAGGTGTCATGAACGCAGCGAGCCTGGACGACTCTTCGTCCAGAGGTATCTGCCAAATCTGCATTTAGCACATAGGGTGATAAAGATTTTTGCCTCACGCATGTCAGCAATAACTTGTTTGACCAATCTCAATGGGTGTTGAGGCCTCGGCAGTGCTTTGTTTAGGTGCACGGGGTCTATGCACAGTCTGGCTGACCCGTCTTTTGTCACTGCAGCTACCATGGCTGAGACCCACTGTGTTGCATCCTCTATTGGAGTAGTTATACCGAGCCCTGTCATGGGTCTAGGTCAGCAAGCACTTTGCCCTTCATGGATATGTCGGGGTGCACAGACTGTGGGGACAATTTACTCACCCAGCGCATGTGATAAATGACAGGAAGTTTACCAATGGTATCACAGTCAAACCGATCTCTGAATTCCTAGAGTTCTGGAGTTTCTTACTGTACCATATGGTCTTCAGCTTCCAGGTGTATCGATCCCACTGTAATACTATCAAGCAGTCCTAGTAGTGGTCTGACGCAGGGCCGTCTCTTCCATTGGGCACAATGGGCAGGTGCCCGGGGGCCCATCCGAGGCTGCACTGAAGCAAAAAATCCTGCAAAAAAATCTCCAGAAAATACTTACCTTGCGGTCAGCTGGCGATCCGGCTCCCTCCCTGGTCTCCTCTTCCGTGCGGCGCTCGCAGTGCATGTCGGGCGCCGGATTTCCAGCTGACCGCAAGGTAAGTATAATAAAAAAGTAAAAAAAAAAGTGATTCTCTCTCTCGTATATGTATATATATATCTATCTCACTTCTTTTTTTTTTTTTACGTGTGTATATATATATATATATATATATATATATAGGGGCCCCGGAGCACTGCTTTGCCCGGGGGCCCATAATGTGGTTAAGAGGGCCCTGGTCTGACGTCACGATCAACAATGTGAAACTGTAATGGGGCACACGTGAGCTCTATTGCGGCCGTGCCCATAGTTTTAATGATTTGACCTCCATACGCCACAAGTTTTTCTGAATCTGCCTGATCAATTAGTACCTGTTGGTTTGTTCTAGGCAGGATAGTCTTTGACATGACGTTGCACTTGGCACCAGTGTCAATTTTTATTTTCAGTATGTTTACATTGTGTTTAACACAAAGGCTACTAAAGATTTCTCCCTTTTTAGTGACCAGGGGGTAAATGTATGAACATGCGGGTTCTTCAACACCCGCGTGTTCAGCGTGTTCGGCGATTAAATTTCAAGCGGCGCTGCATTGTAAAGGGAAACTTCCCTTTACAATGCAGCGCCGCTTGAAATTTAATCGCCGAACACGCGGGTGTTAAAGAACCCGTATGTTCATACATTTACCCCCATGTCTACACTCTTATATATCATTGGTGGGTTCTGATACGGACATGGTCTCCCTTTTCCTGTGTTTTCACAGTGTTTCACGTGATGTGCTAGCTGCCATTGTGTATTTGATCTGCAGCATTTTGCGAAGTTGTTTCATCAATTATTTGAAGTTAAAACGCTTATTAAAGGCCGAGCATTTTTGCCCCACGGGTGGGTGGTGCCGCCACAGTGTCGGCATTACATGTATTGTGGTGTTGTGTGCTGTATACTACATACTTCTACCTTGTTCCTTATTTCCCTTGTACCCCTCTCAGACTGTTCATAAAATGCTTAACGGCTGATATCCTTTCCTTACCTTACACTCTTACACCATTTAACTGAACCATAAAATAACAACACAACAACTTAAATGTGGCAAAAGCAAAGGAAATTTATTGTAAGCTATGGTGGTGGAGAGAGAGAGCAGTCAGAGCATCAGACATCTCCAATCTTTAACACAACCAAACAACATGGAGGAAGGGTGGGTAAGTCAAATTCTTTTTTCTTAACAACTGTGTGAGTACAGTTTCATTATGAATACCACAAACATTTGTTTCTCTGATTAGTTCATTGGTGGTGGCGCCAAAATCACATTGTTTTGGTAGTAGCTTTAATGTTGACACATATGATTGCACATTTTCATCACGCTTTTGGTTTGTGGTATTAAATATATGTCTGTCCAATCTTACATTCTTTACAGGTAAACGTATCTCCTCAAACTTTTTTAGAAGCACTTCTGTGTCCTCATTATTTTCCCCTTCCTCATAGACAAATGGGTCTGCTTTATCTACTACCTCTGCACCAGCCACATTTAGTATAGTAGATCCTTGCGCCTTTTTTGACTTCTCAGATAGCCCAGCGATGCAATATACTTCCCACAAACAGCCCTGACGTTAAATAATTAGTATTCACATGTAACAAATAACCATCCTGTGCTCCAAACCCAGCCCCACATTTAATTAATAGCCCCCAAACCACCCCAGCGTTAAATTAATAGTTCTATTACACAATCTAATTAAGAGGCACCACAATAAGCCCACTATTAAATGATATAGCCTTCACCACCAAATCAATAACCCCCCACCAATACATTACTATTGCCCATCCAATATTAAATTATCCCCCATCATCATAATTACATTTATGGCCCATACCCCACCCACATTACATTAACAGCACTACCACCCCCCCCCCCCCCCCCACACTTACCTACTTGCATTTGGCACTGAAAGTACTGGGAGGGACTGTTCTGTCTGTTCCTCATGAATACTGCGGATCTCCTGACGCAGGGATTTTAAAGGGGGATTTCAAAATTTTGGCAAAAATAATGAGACTGTACACACACACACACACACACACACACACACACAGTGTCCCCCTCAACACACCTCTGACCCCCCTCATTGCACAATACTTTACTTACCTTCTTATGTTGTGGTCTCCTCTTCCGTCTCCCGCCGCAGATCCTCACTGACGGCGTCGAGACGTGATGATGACATCACGCCCGACAGTCAGTCAGTTAGGAGGAAGAGAAGCAGCTGGTCTTATTATCTAAGAGTCAGTGTTGACCGACCCTCCTTGGCATGTGTGACTTGTGGTTGTGAAAGGGTTATAACAAAATCACTTTGTCTAAAAATTACTAAACTTTATATTTTAGTAATAGTGAGTGTAATATATATCACACTCAATTATAAACATTAAACATTAAGTTCTGCCACAGCTAAGAACTAAATCAAGAGCTGACACTTAGGAAGTCTTCAGTTACTCCCTGAATGATCCCAAACTTGAATCACAGTCTCGTTTAATGAGATTCACTGTAAACAAAACAATTCCCTGCATAAATATAGTGTTATCAAAACTAAGCCTATCTGACACATGAACACCTTAAGAACACAAAGAGGGAACATTATAAAATGGAGTTTAATATAACAAAAAGTCACAATGATAATTGCATTAAAATGTTGATAACAAACAGACATATAAATTCAAGACAGTTCTTTAAATAAAGCAGAAATATTAAAAAACATACACATACTTTTTTGCATAAGCTGCTGCCTGGGGAAGGATAGAAGCTGTGGACAATTTTTCAGTGAAAACTGATCCCAAAAAACTGACAATTTCTTCGATTGTTTAATCACTTTTTCAGTTTTGCTCTTTTTTTGCTAAAACCCCCCTTCTCTGTTACATCATGGCAAGAGATGTGTTGGTATGCTATTCTGTTTTACAATTGTCCTGTTGCCCTTTGTCCAAGCACAGATCTAGTAATAATATATATGATTTCTCTTCTAGAAAATACAAGAGATCTGACATATATTTCACTAAACATTGTATAATCCTTTGCAAAGATACATATGAAACATGACTATGATATGTTTGATTGATTGGGGAGATACATTATCCCCATTGGTTCCCAAAAGGGACCCAGTATATATTTTTAACACATTTTATTTGGCTAGTTCCAGTGGTCACACATTTATACAGAGGTATTTTCAAACATAGTTTATAGCTTTGATGAATTTTATTTACCTATAAGGATTATAGACTGAACTAGGAGTAAAGTCAAATATGGTCTTGCTGTGAAGCAATTGTTTGATTTGCCTGTCTGTGACACCAGGCATCCTGGAATGAACCATCAAACCCAGGTGACCTAATGCAGGCCTCTAGACCATACGTCAAAGTACATTAACCCCTAGCTTGCTTACACCCAGTGATTTGCCAGAAACCAAGTTATCAAAAGCAACGTCATATTTTAGGATTGATCATGACCACATTAACATATTATTTTCCAAATGATCCTGATTAGGCTACAGACTATAGCCTTTGGTCTTTCGTGAGATTTCCTGTAGAACTTTCTCAGAACAATAGCATCAATTCCATTGAACCACATACATTTAAATTCAATCATTCTGTTTTCCTCTACAGTAACTCCAGTTACTGGAAATTTCCCTTCACAAATCTTTCTTCTCCATGCTACCTTTATATGTTTTTTTAAACTTTTGTTTTTCAAAACTGTTATGTAAACATTATATAAAGATAGAAGAAGAAGAACAGTCCATTGACATATTACAAGTTCGTAGACAAGGCAGGTAAGCATATTAGAGTAATTATTTTACATCAGCTATACCGACAGGTCACGAAATGGACAAGGAAGTGCAAACTTAGAAAGGTAGACAAGTTAAAATTTAATTTTTTGGTTTTATGTGACTGGGTGTTTGGGCGGAGGGATGGAGGGGAGGAAGGTGGTGGTGGTGGTGGTGCTGGTGGGGGCGGGGGTTGGAATAGTGCCTTGATCAAATCATACTTGGGACTGGGGAGTGGTGTGTTTGGAACCACAATGTCCATACTGCTTGGTATTTGGGCACAGTATTATTTAGAAGGGCAGTAATGTACTCCATGGAAGAGATATGCCATTTGACGTTGATTAGTTCTGTCCTCATGGGGGAAGGGGGGGGGGGGGCGCTGTTTACAAGCTTGAGCAATAACCAATTTAGAAGGTTCACTTATGTGGGCAAGTAGGCGGTCAGTGGGTTTGCTGCAACCGGAATTGGTTGGTTACGAGGGAGTGGTAACGGTACTTCAGGGATCCGCACTCCATCGGCCTGGTGAACGACTTCCGGGTTAAGATCCCAGAAGTCACGGATTCGTGCTACTTTTATTAAACGTATATACAGTAGGTGATTGGCTTGAGAGGATGAAGGGATGACCAGAACCATTTTAATACATTGGTGGCCTTAGATGACCAATAATAATCAGTGGTCGAAGTGTAAATTTAGAAGTGGCCGTATGAAAAATGTAATGGTAATGTCATTTAATAGTTGCACAATGAAGGCATTAGGAGAAGTGACAGCATACACCCTCACTTCCACCACTATGTATATATATTGTTGAAATTTAATAATTGGATGAAGGTGGTAATCAATATTTTCTGTACGCTAATATCAGTTGCCATGCAATTAACACGCAATGGAATAATTATTATTGCATATAACAACATGCAAATAAGTTTAATCTATTTATTTTAGTTAATATAAAATATAAAGCGGTAAAGAGGCTGAATAATGTTACATTCTGTTCACAATTGTTTGAGAACGTTTCTGGTACTATTTATGTAGCGTTCGCACCTAGTTATAAATAATACCAGTTTTTCGTACAACTCACAGGGAACATTAAGGAACCAGTTTATACAGGTCTAGAGGGGGGGGCCTCAGGTGGGGCCCCTGGCCACATAAGCTCAGATAACCCCTCTCTCAAGGAACAATGACCAGGAGAATCGACCGATGGCACGTTGCACTCTTGGGAGGTCATGATCCGGCAACCTAAGACCTTAATACTGTAACTGTGTATTTTTGTGATGTCACTGCTTTTTACAACTGTACAGTGTATAAATTGTTCACATCTGGCATTGGAAACCAGAGCGTTCTGATAGAAGCTTGTGTTAGTGCTAACGGCGCATGCGTATGTGTACCAAACTTTGTCTTGTATTAATATTGCAATTAAAAACCTATGTGTTTCGGAACCACAGTGATCGCATTGGACAATCTTTACTTCAAACAATACATACGGATGTAGCAATATCTATAATATAAATGTCTAGTGGCGTGTGTTAGTCTGTCTGTGTGTGTGTGTGTGGAAAAAATAAAACCAAGCTGCAGCGCCACCTGCTGGGCGGAGTTATACACTGACCTACTAAATTCTTAGTGTGTGTGGAAAAAAAACCTCAGAAAGGGCTGAAATTCGGTATACTAAGATGTTTTTAATTTGTTAACTTAATTTGTTAATTGTTAAAAGTGTTTATAAAGATTTAAAATATATATATATATATTTCTTGAAGAAGTGACAGTTGGAAGTGGTTGGTGGTTGCCGGGGGTGACAGTGGGGAGTGGTTGGTGGTTGCCGGGGGTGATGGAGCGAGAGGAGTGTGATACTCAGGACCGCTGAGAGAGATCCCTGTGTCTGGATAGACATCTGGATAGATGTGGCGATGAAAATGAAGGATGAGGTGATGGAGAAGAATGATGAGGTGGTGACATGTGGACAAAACCACGTTAAAAAAGGGCGCTTGCGTCGGGAAGTAACGCTCTACCCCTGAGGAGGCCTGGGCTAGCCCCAAATACATGACAAGAACCTTTTTAACACCTTAAGTAGCTTGATTTGACTAGAATGCATGAGTATCATGCACGGGTTAACTTGTATATATATATATAGTGCGTACCAGAATTATATTAGAAAGCGTTTATTTGTATTATTTGCTTTATGCAGCTGGAGCTCTTCTTCGCTCAATTCACTCCATCAATCCTAGTTTCTAATTTTTGGGGACTATACGTGTCATCTTCCATGTGAGTGGCCTGTCACTGAGGTCTGAGATGGGGAGTCGACACTCTGGGGAGGCTTCAGAGTTGTCGCTGGGCCGAGTTCCTTGATTTTGGCTTAAGCACGTTACTAGTCTGGGACAGCACTACCTATATATACTATATTGATATATATAATGTAAGTGACTGGAATGTGATGTTACTATGAAGACAGTAGAAGAAGTGACGGTATGACATAGCACCATATGCCGGTAATGATACAATTTAATTCAATTGTATCCATATTGGTAAATACAGTGAGATAACCGCTATCATTCTCTATCCTCACGTTCCGCTGAACATGCAGGAAACCATTTGTATCTGTGTCATAACATCATTGTGGGCAATATTGACGGTCAGCAGTCATTTCCTCTGTCAATCTGGGATATGTCTTCATTAAGGTATGCACAGCTCTTTGCATTTAATGAGAATCGCTGCCTGAAGCCTACTTGTAAATGTGATTGGCACGAGCTCTGGGAGTTATTACCCAAAGGTTTTCATTTATATTTATACATAGAAATGGTCCCCCGGAGCCTCAGCCGCCTGGGGCACCAAAACACTTCATTTAGCTGAACTGACACACCAGACGTCACTACATTCATCCAATATCGAGAGGCTGATGCCTCACCGCGCGTCATCCTGGTAACGGCGGTCTGTGGCAGTTTATGGGGGGAATTCAATTGGCTACGTTACTTGAAAAAGTAACGTGGCCTGCACATTATTACTGTTATTCCGGTAATATTGCGCATAAATACCGTTATTAGGGTAATAGGACTGAGAGCCGAAAGCCGGGTTAATATTACCGTAATAACGTTATTATGTTTAAAGCGGTGGTACTTCGGGAGGAATTGAATTCCCCCCATGTGTCCAAGGTTCCATCTGCTGCTGCGACAGCGTCTTCTACTAACCGCCTATCACGCCAATCACAGGCACTTTACAGAAAGCCTTATACTAATAAATAGCTAATAACTCGCTTTGAAAGCAACAGGAACCATCTCCAGCGGGTGACCAGAGCACACGGCTGCAATTTGACCATTTTTATTATAATTATTTTTATTTATTTATTTAAAATATTATTTTTTTTTATTGAAAACGCACAACAAATTTTATTTCTCACGTATTGTTACAGTGAGGAAAATATTATATGAGTTATAATCAAAATAATACAATAATATTTGTTCTAGATAATTCAAATGAAACAAACCCATGATAGGTGTTAGGACTGCGGTTATAGATGAGCTTTTAGAACCAGGCTGGCGGCCGCCTTTCCCGGAGAACTGATATCGTTTGCAGGTAAAAGTTTATTTAAATTGCTGCAGCGCAGGGAGAAGGTAACCGTGATATTGGAGGCAGCTGTCAGGTACGGGCCGGGGGTTGTGGGTGACAGACAAAGGACAGGCAAACGGTCAGGGCAGATAGTCCAAATAAAGCAAGAGGTCAAGGGTCACAGGAGTTCAAGCACAGTGGCGCACGCAGGGGGGGTTTCTGAGTCTCCAGAAACCCCCCCCCCTGCGCTAACTAAGTGGCCGCTATAGCTGCACTGTCCTATACAGCAGCCGCGGCGCTGCCAAAGAAGCGTCCGCGGCGGTGCAGGATCGGAAGTCAAACAAAGGGTCACAACAGCAGATCAATCAGGATACAGAAGTACACACGGAGAAGAGAGCTGGTCAGCAAATGTGGTTACACAGGACGGGGGGCTAAGCTCTCCATGCCTAACATACACAGAATGGCCAATCAAAATGCAGGGAACCTAGGGGGTATTAATCAGCCTCAGGAGGTTGTAAATAAGTACATATAGATTGCGCACGCACCTGGCTGCGCCGGATACCGGGGCGTGGCGGCTAAACAAGAAAGCGCCCGGAACCGTTGCCTTAGCAACGGCCGTGGCGAATACCAGAAGCGACGTCCCGGTCGTCATGGAGACGGCCGGGACGCGTTAGTCGGCACAGAGAGTCGCCGCGGCTAGGGGCACCGCCTTGGCACGTAACAATAGGTTCAAAATGTCCACTATACTCTTAGACTGGTGAGTTTTCATTTTGAAGTAAATAATGTTTGGGGAGGGAAGGATGGGAAGCGGAAGAGGAAGAAACGGTAAGGTGTAACAGATGGGTAAGGCTTCTCGTGATAATCCAGGTACATCCAGGGTACACACTACAGAAAATTTCTCCCAGTACAATATCGTTACTGATTTTATCAATGATTAAAAAAAAAAAAAAATCCCCAATCAGCAGCTGATTCCTGTGTACACACTGTACGTGTTTTACACGATTTACCTTCAGATCTGTGCTCTTTATCTGTCATAACCATCAGCTGAAAAGATGGTGACTGTGCACCCTCCATAGAGATCTATGGACACTGCCGGTCCTGAGTGCTCACACACTGCAGGATTGGGACAACATCGTTCCATCGCTGAACCAGATTTTTAGTTCCGTTTAAAAATTAAATGAAACGATACGATGAGCTTTGGAATGATAATCATTCATCGTTGGAGCGTACACACTAATGCCATATCGGGCCAAATGGTTGTTTATCGTGTGATTGCCTTGACACTTATCTGAAAATCCTGTAGTGTGTACCCAGCCTTACAGTTATTTGCATGGCAACGTACCTGGCGGTAGTACAAACAAGATAGACATAAATTACCTAAACAAACAAAAGTTTACAAAAATGGACACATTGCCAAAGATGGACTGAAAAGTGCTGGCATGAAATACAAGAAGTAACGGATGGGTAACGTACATCAAGTTATACTGCAAAGGGCAATTAGGAGGGTAGTTGAAGGTATATAGGGAGTGGTAGGAAACAAGGAGGACCCTGGTCGTGGGAGCTTACAATTTAAAAGACATTATTGTATTTAGTTTTGTATATTGTTCCAGCGTTTGAGCACCGAGAGAGTATCCGGGTTGCCCTGAGGTGTCAGATTGTAAAGAACGAGGCGGAGAGTAAAAGTAACTATTTTTAAGTGAAAAAGTAATAATATTATTGCATTGAGTAACAACTTATTTGTTATATTAAACCTTTAAATCTTTGTTTCTTGTTGGGAAAATACATTCTAATCTCTAGTCTGAAAATGTAAAAATTATTATTAATTTTTATATTTTTTTGTTAGGATGCGGTCCACTCAAAATAACCCAGTAAGAGCCTAATTTTGCAGGCAACATTTTGCGTGTAAATTCAGAATTGCGCTCAACTCTAGATGACGCCTTATGTAGTCGTTTGTTTAATTCATGTTTTTTCTCTCAGTGCTTGATAATAAAAAAAAATAGTAAATGACCTGTGTGGAGAGGATAGAGACCATCTATAAGAGCAATTTAAAAAAATGTACTTTTTAAAGAAAAAAACGGACACTGTAAATATCCTATATGTTAGTTTTCATAGAATACGGTGTAATGTTGTATAGTTGTTCGGTAAAAAAACAAAGAGATCGTCTCTGTTCTGTTTCATTTGCAGCCTGTATGAATAAGTGATTAATATTTTCGCCATGGCAGCCAAAAACAGTGTTGGGGCATGAAGGGCCCACTAGAGGAATACAATAGTTGGGGATGTGGTCAGGCGTTACAAGCCACTAGAGAGGGTGTGACCAGCCACCAGAGAGGTGTGGCCAGCCACTAGAAGGGGTGTGGTCAGCCAACAGAGAGGAGAAGACAGCCACTAGAAGGAGGTGTGGTCAGCCGATAGAGAGGGTGTGCTCAGCCACCAGAGTGGTGTGGCCAGCCACTAGAAGGGGTGTGGTCAGCCAACAGAGAGGAGTAGACAGCCACTAGAAGGGGGTGTGGCCAGCCAACAGGGAGGCATTACAAGCCACTGGATGGGCTGAGGTCAGCTGAAAGAGAGGGTGTGCCCAGCCACCAGAGAGAGTGTGGCCAGCCACTAAAAGGGGGTGTGTTCAGCCAACAAAGAGGAGTAAACAGCCACTAGAAGGGGGTGTGGTCAGGCACTAGAGAGGTGTGACCAGCCACTAGAGGGGGGGGGAGGACATGTCTACTACAGTCAGGGCTGCCAACAAATTCATGGGGCCCCCCTTATAGTCGAGCATGCAAAAAAAAATTGCGCGGGTGTGGTCGGGCATTTAGGGGCGTGGCAAATGTGCCATTGGGGCGTGGCTAACATCAAAATCACTAGGCTCTCAATTCGCCGGAGCGTTACATATGTTCAAGCACTCCTGACTTTCAGGACATCTAGCACCACAGTGTAGTATACAAAGAATGCAGTGTGTACACAATGAGTTCAGTCTTGGCCTGAACCTTACATTGGGCACAACACTCACCAAAAATTGACTTTGTCCCTACTAGAATCACAACATTTCACACACTGTCCTGCTCTCTCCTACCTGTTCTTCTGACTTTCTCCACCTGTGGCTGCTGCTTTCTTTAGTTGCGGCTTGTCTGGATCCTGGAATGTTGAAGGACCTATTTTGAAAAAAAATGGCTACATTTAGAAAATTACAGCCAGCCCCGGCGTTGAATCAATAGCACCCACAATTAATAATTAGGCCTTCCTCCAGCCCCAACATTAAAATAATAGTATTCACATTTAATAAATAAACCTATTCCCTTCCTGCAAACAGCCCCAGCAATACCTATTTCCCGCAATCATTATTACTGCCATTAAATAATTCATAGTCACATTTAATAAATAGACCTCATTCTCCCCAAACTCACCCCCATATTTAATAGCCCCCAAACCACCCATCTTAAATTAATAGTCCCCACTATTAAATTGCCTCACCATCACCCTACAAACAAAATAGCACCCATTAATTAGCCGCCACCTACCTCACACACACTACATTGCAACAAGCCCCCTGTGCCATCACACACACATTACTGTGCCCCTTCATCACAACTACACTGTGCCCCCTTATGCTCACACTGCGCCCTCCATGCTGCTTTTCCCCATTTTTTTTCCCTCTGTGCCTCTCTCTCCCATTTCCTTTCCCCTGTGCCTCTCTCCCCCTTGCCTCTCCGTTTCTTTGCTTACCTTATGTTAGCTTATTTTCTTTTCTTTTCTCTTCGGTCTTCTCTTCTCTCTTCTTTCTTCTGGCTTGGTCCTGGCTGCGGCGCTCCTCACTGACTGATGGGAGTGACTTGATGACGTCACGCCCGACAGTCAGTGAGAATGAAGCAGAAAGGAGAGGAGAGGAGGGCCGCCGGCGCAGCTGTCACGTGAGTATGTCTTCTTTATTTTATTTTTTTCTTACAGCTCCCCCCACCAACGAACGAGGCAGACCCGACGGATCTAGCGTACCCCCTCCTCCCCACCACGCGGAAGGAAAAAAAACCCAAAAAACCCGCAGGGAATAAAAAAAGAAAAGAAAAAAAAAGATTATTTTTTTTAATTTACAGTGAGGGCCCGGCCATTTAGTGTGCAGTCTAGGCCTCACACTTAGGGACCGTTAATAGGGTAATTACTCGCGGAATTTCAGCTCGCCGCTCAGGAGCGGCGAGCTGAAATTCCGCGAGTAAATTACCGTATTAACGGTTTTCGGGCGCAATATTACCGTATAAACGGTAATATTTTCCGAGCGCTCGTTTTTCAGCGTTAACGCTGACAATTGAATACGCCCCTTAGATTGTGACATGCAATCTGCAATCTGCATGTCCACATCACTGCATGCCTGCATTGTAATGGACAGTGGGCCCCGCCCCCACACCCCTGCGCGAGGCAAGGGGCGGACCACCCAGATAGCGGGATCCATCAGGTATTTCTCCCATACCCTCGTGGACCAGTCCGACCCTGGCTAAAGATATACAACAGGTTAAGTAGACTGTAATTTGTATTAGGTGGTGCACACTACTTTTTTACAGCTACAGTCCATTCATTTGAATGGTAAAGTAGTGATGACCATTTCTCAATAAAGACTGCTCCATCTGTACAGTAATAATCAGCTGTTTGGGATTCCCTAAATAAGAGAGTAATCCTCCATGTAAGATTTCCCCTGGGATTACTTTCCTGTATGGGAACCATCTGCTATTAGTCATTTAATCCTAAATGTAATAGCTCAGTCT
The DNA here is from genome assembly GCF_038048845.1 of Mixophyes fleayi. Classification (NCBI taxonomy): domain Eukaryota; kingdom Metazoa; phylum Chordata; class Amphibia; order Anura; family Limnodynastidae; genus Mixophyes; species Mixophyes fleayi. Next base: position 18,468,030 of record NC_134404.1, on the reverse strand, counting down.
GACTTTGCCGGAGGTAACTTGTCTACTTGTCTTGTTAAAGCTGTGATGGCTCTGGAGAAGAAATGAAACATTTTTCAAGTTGCAGATGTGCTCTGAGCAAGACTGCTAGAGGGGGGCCGAGTACCTGGGAGGGGGGGGACCATGCGGACTTAGGGGCCTATTTACCTAAATCATGGTCGCACCTGCGCAGTAAAGAGTCGGATCAGAACCCGGAGTCTTCATTATAAAATAAGTCATGACCTGGACAGCTTCCTATCGGACGCAGTGTCCCACCATGACTTATTTATTAAATTGCCCAAAAAGCCATCTGCCATCATTGCAATGACAGATAATAATTAAAGTGGCAAAAATTAAATAGGCCCCTTAGTCTGTCCCCTGAGGCTACGTGCGCGGCCTACGAGAGCCGAGACCATGTGGAGAAATAGGAAACTATCGGTCAACGCAGTCCCCTACCCAGGGGCGGATCTAGGCAACTGCTCTACCCGGTGCGATTTTAGGGGGGGGGGGGGGATTTAGGCCCCGCCCCCTTTCTAATTTCTAAGGCTGCTGACGGCTGCACAGTATGAGCAGGTCCGTTCAGCATTGGCAGTGTGCTGTCCCGCTGCTCTGATTGTGTTTAAAACACAATCAGAGCAGCCGGGCAGCTGTGTCACGTGGTTTGGAAGTGTTCCGTGATGGAACGTCACAGAACCAAAGAGAAAACAAAGGATCCAGTTCTGTTGTTATCGCTCGTTCTATGTTACTGTAGACAAATCGTATGTTGGTTTGGGCAGAAGTGACAAGCCTTTATAACACCCAGAGCCTTTATAACACCCAGAGCCTTTATAACACCCAGAGTGCTCCTTGAGAGTCAGTGAAACATAAGTAAACAGCTCACAAATAGTTAAACAGAAAGAAATGAGATAATTAATGCTCCTGGTGCACTGTAGTAAACGATTCCTCCGGGTGTGTTATGTGTTACATGCTTTTCCAGCTCTGAACGCCTTAAATGACAGTAATGTTTGCCTCACAGCTGATAGCGCCTGGCGCCTGCAGGGTTAATAAACCCATTTCTTACGCTGCATCTGTTGTGACACGGTAACCCGCTGGCTCTGTTATCCGCGTGACATCTTTCATTGGACGCTGCAGTTTGGAGAGAGATCATTTGCATTCGTGGCGTAGCCTGGGTACAAAGGAACTTGGGTCAGAGGAATGCAAATGCAATCCTCAATCAACCCCTCTGTGTGCACCTTATTGCCCGTGTACGGAATCTGGACCCTACAATAACAGTATGTATTTGGTAGCTTAGTCATCATTACATGAAAACTTTATGCACACATTCAAAGCAAATCACAGCCGTCACCCGGGCCCGATTAAGGGTTCCGGTTGCCCTAGGCTATTTCAGCCGTAGCATCCCCCCCCCATCCTTCCCCAAATATAGGCGTTTAGGGCTACTCTTGAATATGAAAATTCAGGAGTATTCTCTAGCATTCCCATTTATACAGATGGTGCAATCTCTCTTACCAGTTCTTGTTCTTCTCTCTTGTTGTTCTTGCAGCTTTGTTGTCTTCTAGCTGGATTCTGGAAATTTGAGGTCCAGTTTTGAAAACATGCAGTAATTGTATTATAATGCAAAATGTTAACAAACCCTGAATGATGAGGCCCTTTAGTCCAAACACAACAGTCCATTATGGCCAGATAAAACTACCCCATAACACGGGCATATGTAGGCAATAAAATATATGCTATAAAAAATATACAAACCTTTACCAGCCCCACCTGACTATTATTCAGTGACCCTAGAGACCACAGAGATCATCCTCATAACCATTGCACAATACAAAGATTATGCCCCTCCAAAGCTACTCTATTTTTTAAATGCCCCACTCAGCAATTTCTTCAATCCCCTTTATCTGCCCCCTTTAGCCACCTCACCTGCCCCCTTCAGCCACCTCACCTGCCCCCTTCAGCCTGCTCCCTTCAGCCTGCTCATCTGCTGCCCCACCCCCCCCGAGACATTATAATGGACTTACCTGCTGTGGAGTCCTCTCTTTGGCGCTGTGTATCACGGGCAGCCTGGGGGCAATCGCCGCTAGCTGTCTGTCAGTGCGGCCCAGGCTCTTCTTACTCTGGTCATGTGAGATGTGGAAGTCCTGATCTCACGCGACCAGAGTAAGAAGCGCCCGCGGCCACACTGATGGGCAGCTAGCAGCGATCGCTGCCAGACTGCCTGTCATGTGATAGTGACAGTCGGGAACGCTCCTTTAGTCCAGGGGCGGCCCGATGACTCCAGCCCCAAAAATAAAAATAAAAATACATGTCGGTGACGCTGCACCCTCCCCTTGCTCCAGCGCCCCAGGCTGCAGCCTGGTCAGCCTATTGGCTGATCAGGCCCTGGCCGTCACGTAGGAGAGGGAGAGAGCGGGCCAGACTCCCGAAAGCAGCTGCTTTTCCTGATACCTCAGCTGGAAATCTGCTACCACCTCCGGCTAGCGGGCACGGGTGCTGCCAGTGGTGTGACTATAGACAGCTGCCTCAGGCTGAGATTTTAGGGGGCAGTGAAATGAATGGAATAAATGAAAAAAATAAATTCCTGGTGCAAATGTCTAAATTAGAGGCACTTACCCGATTGGTGGAACTATGATACTTACAGTTAATGTATGACCACACGACCAAAATGTTTATGGTGGTTTGTGATGGGTGAAACTGGCGTTATTTCAGTCGCAGCGTCAGACAGCGGAATGGTTAGGATTACCCCTGGGTTACACTTTACATTTTGAAAAGAAATTAATGTTTTTAAATAAACCAATCATCATCAGGGTTATAGATAGTTATTGGGATAGGGATTACAGTGTGAGGATGTGGGGGCATAATTATTAGTGTGCAGTACAATTTGTAAGTTTATTAATAATAATAATTTTATTTACACAGTGCTTTACTCCCAACAAGATTCGTGCACTTTGCAAAACACATCCTACAAAAACGGCCATGCAGCCATCTGCTACGTCTGGACCGTACACTGCTCCTCGCACAGCGCTGCAGCGTCGCTCAATAGGCGACAGGTGCGTGAGCTGGGAGCAGCGGAGGAAGAGAGAAGAAGTTAACAGGTAACTGAGCCTATGCGGCGATTAGAGAGTCCTTGGGGAGGGGGTGACAGAGTGGTAAGAAGAGGAAGGAGGGGGTCGGGGTGCAGAGAACTAGGGATGAAGGTTTTACACTGTAAGTTGTAGAATCTCCAGGAAACAAGCTGGCAGCCTGAGTATAGGTTTATGCTGGGTGCCACATAACTTGGTGGAGGAAACCAGCTGGAAGGGAGGTGGTTGAGAGAACCGACGTAGGGTGTGTAGTGAAGAAGGTAAGTGTGAGGCGGTGTTTGGACTATTAATGTAATATGGCTGGGGGTGTTTGGACTATTAATGTAATATGGCTGGGGGTGTTTGGACTATTAATGTAATATGGCTGGGGGTGTTTGGACTATTAATGTAATATGGCTGGGGGTGTTTGGACTATTAATGTAATATGGCTGGGGGTGTTTAGACTATTAATTTAACGTGCCTTAACGGTATGGGATATTGATTTATTGTTGGGGTAATAGTGGGGGCTATTTCATTTATAGGAGGGTACTGGTGGTGCCTATTAATTTAGTTTGTAGTGATGGGACTATTTATTTAATGCTGGGCTAATAATTAAATTTTGGGCTGATTTCACTGAGAAGGAAGGCTATTTTTTTAAATGTGAAAACAAATGATTTAATGTCAGGGCTGCTTGGGGGGAAATGGCTGTATTTATTACATGTCAATACTTATCTCTTAATGTGAAGTAGTCTGGGGGGAAACAGGTCTATTTATTAAATGTGAATGCTATTAATGCAGGGGCTGGTGTCAGGAAGGGAGACCCATTCATTCAACGTGGGTGCTATTGATGTAAAGTTGGGGTTGGAATGAGGGAGGGAGGCCTAGAGTGCTCACTCATTGCTCAGCTTTCCATGTTCCAAACAGGGCCCCAATATTCCAGGAAGATGAAGAAGATATTTCTACGTCACTTTTTAAATCACATTGCTTCTGGTGTCAAAAGGAGCCTGATATACTCATAAAAACAAGCTGTAGTGCTTTGTGTATAACTCTGTATATATATATATATATATATATATATATATATATACATACATATACCTTGTATGGTTGTTGCACTTTGCAGGGGCAGAACACAGCTATACAAGGCGTCATAACAAATATTGACCCAGCCTTCCGTGGCCCCCACTCTGGGTATGTGCGGGGGCCTCAGAAGGGTAAATCAGTATTACCCGGCCCTCTTCATATCCGGGCCCAATATAGGCCACACCCCCTGCAGTCAAGGTAATTTCGCCACTGGCACTTTGATATGATATATTACAAAGCTGTGGAGATAAAAATGAAATGAATGCCATGGAAATATATATATTTTTTTATATTATGGGCAGTTTTTAAAATTGATATTGTGCAGAATGGCAAAACAAAACTGAGAGTAGAAGATTGTGTTGCCAGAATATCGCAGCTCTTTAAAACGACCTGTTCCTTTTCGCTGAAATTGATATTTTTCTTAGTAGCCCCAATTTAATTTCACACAAGAAAATCAACCCTGACTACTGAGATGTGGTAGCAATACTCAAATATAAAATGCCTGCTTCATCCTCCAACGCAACCTGCGCGCTAGTTGTATTTTTAAATCGAGCACAGAACTTGAGCGTAGACATGACGGTATTCATATCTAAGCAGATCTCAAGATACGTTTCCATTTGTATCTGGGTGTAGGTACGCCCTGCCTACACAGTACTTGCTGTATGTAGGCAGACAGACTGCAGGATACACACATGTGTAGCACAGTGGCGTAGTGGTTAGCACGTCTGCCTCACAGCATTGGGGTCATGAGTTCAATTCCCGACCATGGCCTTATCTGTGTGGAGTTTGTATGTTCTCCCTGTGTTTGCGTGGGTTTCCTCCGGGTGCTCCGGTTTCCTCCCACACTCCAAAAACATACTGGTAGGTTAATTGGCTGCAATAAAAAAAAAAAAAAAAAAAAATAATAATAAAAAAAAAAAAAAAAAAATTGACCCTAGTTTCTCCCTCTCTCTCTGTCTGAGTGTGTGTCTATAGTAGGGAATTTAGACTGTGAGCTCCAATGGGGCAGGGACTGATGTGAATGAGTTCTCTGTACAGCGCTGCGGAATTAGTGGCGCTATATAAATAAATGATGATGATGATGTGTAATATTAAGCCCCATCAGAACTAGAGATGTTCACTGACCCCCGTGTTTTGCTTTTGGCTTTTCCAGTCAATTTTTGTCAAGTAACAAGAACACTGCTACCCCTCCTGTTTCTGTATGAGCAATGTCACTGAGCAATGTCACTGGAGACTGAAGAGTGACAAGAACAGTGCTACCTCTGTTTCTGTGTGAGCAATGGCACTGAGCAATGTCACTGGAGACTGAAGAGTGACAAGAACACTGCTATCCCCGTTTCTGTGTGAGCAATGGCACTGAGCAATGTCACTGGAGATTGGAGAGTGTCAAGAACACTGCTACCTGTGTTTCTGTATGAGCAATGTCACTGAGCAATGTCACTGGAGACTGAAGAGTGACAAGAACAGTGCTACCTCTGTTTCTGTATGAGCAATGTCACTGAGCAATGTCACTGGAGACTGGAGAGTGACAAGAACACTGCTTTCCCTGTTTCTGTGTGAGCAATAGCACTGAACAATGTCACAGGAGACTGGAGAGTGACAAGAACACTGCTTTCCCTGTTTCTGTGTGAGCAATAGCACTGAACAATGTCACTGGAGACTGGAGAGTGACAAGAACACTGCTACCCCTGTTTCTGTGTGAGCAATGGCGCTGGATCTCCTGGGGAGGGAGGAACTTATGGAATCCAAAACCCACCAGATCCAACAACGCAACAATGACGTTTTGCCTTGCTTCAGGTCCAAGGGCGCTTGAAAGTACCGAACCGGCTCGCGAGCCTACTCGGCTCCCCTAAGTTCAGGTGGGCTCAGTTTTCAGAAAACCGAGCCTGATCATCTCTAATGCATACAAAAAAATAAAAATCAATAAATTGCCAACTCTTAATACTATAATCATTAATAGAATTTTTTTTTTTAATAAAAAATGTTGTCGCTTTTTTCACATTAAATACATAAATCGAGATATTCTTAATGCGTTCTGTACATACAGTGTGTTTTTATAGGCTCTCCTACTTGCATACACATGTTCGGTGCTACCTAGTGGCACGCATAAGTGTAGTCTTTAATACAAAGACTCTCCTGTGTCAGTCATTGTTATCAGCCAGCACTTGTAGCTGGTGCAAATGATAAGGCTGAAAAACATGTACTTAAGAGAATCCCAGAACTTGAATTGTCAGCATCTGCCTTGGCACACCCTGGGCACTCCCTTACTCTACATGCTCTACGTTCATCTGCCCGTTCCCTCCCCCGTAGGCTGTTGTAAGTGTCATTTGTATTCAGACATGAATTGCATTCATTGGCATAAGGTCCGTTCCTGGACATGAATAAAGCTCTTTCACACAAGATACGGCACAGAACAGGACTTACAGCTGAACACGATTCATGCCCAATGTACATGTCGGGTCAGTTTACATAGCCAGCAATAAACAGTTACATTCTTATGTAGAAGGGGTCTTTCTCTTCTTGACCCAGAGGCAAAAACCCACCTGCTCCTTTGTCCGTCATCTTGTACCAGAACATATACTGTGCAACCTTCCCTTATATATAAGAAGCCTGATAAAAAATCAGCAGCAGACGGCAAGTGACTGAGTATTTTATCGAGAGATGGATTGCCCAATATACAACGTTTCAGTAGCGTCAATATTCCAAATGAATAATTGTTCTCCCTAATTAGGACAATATCATATTTACTCATGTAATTGGATTATTCATTACTGAAGAGAATAACATCTTGCAGAGGATAGATGGATTTTGTTAGACAGTACTGCTCTGATTCACCAATTGACGCTCGGATATATTTGTATTACATTGCTCTCTGTTGTGGATATATGTGGAGGGCTGTGATTTGTTTATTAATCACTAACAAAGTGGACCCAGACAGAACCATTAATTGTCGTCTGTGGTGCTTTTGCTTCCCCGCACGCAGAAGCCGCAGGCTATTTTTAGAAATGAAGAAAGGCATGACTTTCCATTTTCCATAAACAAAACCTGTCAATGTGCATTCATTATTATGCATATTACATATAACGTTCACAGAAAGACAGGGAGTTTCTGTGATATTTATAGTTTACAGCATACATGCCAACTCTCCCGGAATGTCTGGGAGACTCCCGAATTTTGGGTAGGTCTCACGGAATCCCGGTAGAGCTGGCGATTCTCCCGCATCTGGCCCATCTGCCCACTTCAATAAAATTAGAGCCGAAATGTACGGATGGAGGGGGCGGGGCTTCACGATTTGTGTCATTTTGGCCCCACCCCCAGAGATGTAATGTTTGTTTGGGGTCTTTTAACACTGTAAAAAAGACCATGTTGTGCAAGGTGCTGAAACCATTTGAAGTAGTCACCTGTGAAGTGAGTTCAGACACTGCTAGCTTGAGTCAAGTGATTTCCTTAATTAGACTTTTGGAAAAGCAGCTTGAGAAACTGAAGGAGGAGATTAAACAAAGCAATTACGCTAAGTACGTTGGACTTGTTGATCAAGCTCTTTATTCGCTTCGCTAGGATCCAAGATCCTGAAATCGGATCACTACATTTTGGTGACTGTGCTTGATCCTAGGTTTAAGAGCTATGTCCCCTTTTTGTTTCCATCTGACCGAGATGTGAAGAGATGCAAGGAGCTCCTGGTGAGCAAGATGACAGCTCAAGTATTACGTGACAGGAAGCTGTCTCCTCCTTCAGTTTCTCATTCAACTGCTGCTAGGGAAAAACTTAGCTTTCCCAAGAGACCCAGAGATGATGCAGATGACTCAGCACAACATTTTGACATCTGGTCTGGTCTAAAAGAATTGACCAAAAAACGTGACACCTCTACTGTAACTCCACCTGATTCTACTTTTACGACAGCATAGAAATAGACACATCAGGCAGTTCCTTTACATACTGGGAGGAAAAAAAGGGATTTTGTAGACCCATGTACCAACTCGCTTTGCATTGCCTAAGCTGCCCATCCTCCAGTGTTTCTGAAAAAAGTTTTCAGCACAACCGGGAACCTTGTCAGCGATTGGCATAGGAGGTTACTTCCTCAAAATGTGTAAAAGATGATGTTCATAAATATGAACTTCAATTTCCACGAGGAAGGCCTTTCCCGCCAATTACATCAAAATACTGAGACTTCTGTAATGGTGGATAGGGCCGCATTCAGCAATTATGGGGCCCAGTACGGGCCCCCCGTGTCCCCCGGGCCCACCCCCCCATGAGCGCACCCCCCTGATGAGCGCCCCTTCATGAGCAACAGCAACACATACTCACCTGGGGCCCCCGATGGTCTCCGCTACTCTGTCTTGACAGCCAGATCACATGATCGCAGGGGGAATGAATCCTCCACCCCTGCGATCGCATCCTGGTGCCTGGCTGTCACCGTGACAGCCAGGCTGAAGACAGAGTAGCGGAGACCAGCGGGACCCCAGGTAAGTCTGTGCTGCGCTGTTGTACCGGGCCCCCTGGTGAGCCCAAACCCGGTACAACAGTACCCCCGTACCCCCCTGATGGCTGCCCTGATGGTGGATTCCAGCGGTGAGGAATTAATAATGTGTGAGGATGATGTACAAACTGATAAGGATGAAGATGAGGCTGAGGATGATGACAACAGTATCTTGCCACAGTAGAGTTCATTAACAGCACTGTTACTTTAGGTGCCTTAAGCCCATTATTAGCTTGTTTTGTGTGGGCCCAAACAAACCAAGCACATCAGCCACAAAAGTGGCACTCCTTGTCGCTGACGTGCTTGGTTTGTTAAAGTGTGCATGTCCTTTTTAAGATCCAACAAGGGTGGGTGGGAGGTCCCAAGGACAATTCCATCTTGCACCACTTTTCCTTTCAGCTATCGCTGTGTGCTTTGTGTGCTTTGCAAACATCTTAGACACCCATTGATAATGCAGATAACTCAGCACAACATGTTGACATCTGGTCTTGTCTACTGTTAAAGAATTGACCAGAATTAGTGACACCTCTGCTGTAACTCCACCTGATCCTACTATCAACTATCAACATACAAATGGTGCAGGATTATTTTTAATTTTTTTGAACGGTATAAAGACAACAGTTTTATTAACAAAGAACAATGTTACTTGCAGAAGTAATGTAAGCATGGATGTCTAAATAGACGTCTATATGTATTACCTTCCTCTTTGCTGCTGTTTCATCAGTATTGCACAAAGTATTTGTAATCTGCACTTTACGTCAAAGGTACCTAACTGTATTATAATTTCTAATGCTTACAATATAATAATAATGATAACAAAAATGTTTTAAAATATAATACATTTATTTTAATTTTTAAGTCATTTTTTTTAAAACAACTAAATAATTAACTCTTCAATGAGTACAGTGCATACGATGCATTTTGAAAATAAATCTTAAAGGACTTTCCAATCAAAGACTATTCTGTGCCAGTCATCACTATCAGTCGGCACTTACACACATACTAACAGCCGGAGAAGTCATATCTGTTCCAGATATTATAATACATATAGCTCTGAACAACTGATATACATTGAATAATGCATCCTCCCTACTGTAAATTAACCGTAAGTCAATGTGTTCTGTGAACATGTAGAAGGACAAATCTGTAGTCTATGAGCGTTTATACAGGTCAGATAAATCCAAGGTGTCTTCTGACATCCGTGATACGTTACATTAGGCGGACCTCGTAATACACAAGTTCTTCTATTGAACACCGATTAGAAGCGATGACATCGGAACTCGCGGATTATAAGCGATGACATCAGAATTCCCTATTTATACAGATATTATTTTACAGGACTTCATATATATTAACAGCACCTGTGTATTATACCATAATAATGTACCAGTAAAATTCTGTTAATTAGTTGAAATAGAGAATTTTTTGAAACTGTTCTGCAAAATATTCCCCTCATTACACATTTGGGCATGAAATTTTGGGCGATTCGCTGGCGGACTGTGAGGTCTAATGACCTCATCCCTGGCCGGTATTGTGTATTATAATGATGATAAATGGGGCAATGTCCTCACCCACCCAAGGGACATACAGAGGCAGATTGTTGATGGGCATAGGCAAACTGAGGGGGGGGCTGGTTCCTAGTGCCTGGAAACCCCCCTCCAAGCCTGGGGCACTGTATAATTGAGGTGGCTGGACCCTGCCCCCACTGACAGTAGTGCACGCAGCATTGCCCATGTATATTATGGGGATAGGAAGAGTTGGAGAGCAGCCAAGCACTGTCTAATATATGCTGGTCATGCCCACTGGTGGCGTGGTGTGGAAACCCCCCTCTACAAATCCTGCGTTTGCCCCTGATGGGGGTAAAAGTTGGTACAGTTGACTTCGCAGACAGATAGGTTTCTATTGGTTAACGAGGCAACAAAGTCACACCCCCATAGGCTGCGTGCGCATCACCGACTTTTACCAGGGACGGGAGACACTGCGCACCCGTACCATACCACGGCCTGCGTACCAAGTGGCCAGAATTTTCGCCCCATTCCAAATCTTACTCGAGTTGAATAAAATTTGGCTCCTCTCTTCTTTTATATGGTGAGACAAATAGATAGTCAGAGATCCCGATTGATGGGGAGGGGATTTAATTAGCGGTGAGGTGTCTCCGGACATCGCCTCGAGCTGCGCACATTGCCGTCTAAGACGTTACAGTACCTCTGATCCTTCTCTCCTCGCATCTCTATAGGATGCAAGGGAAAATGAGGGGGGTTGAATAATAACTCCACAGCGATTTGGCTCCGTGGACTGTTTCAGAGACACATGGAGACACCTCGCACCATAGAAAGAAATCCTTTTGATGATGGTGGCTCAGTGGTTAGCACTTCCGCCTTACAGCACTGGGGTCATGAGTTCAATTCCCGACCATGGCCTTATCTGTGAGGAGTTTGTATGTTCTCCCCGTGTTTGTGTGGGTTTCCTCTGGGTGCTCCGGTTTCCTCCCACACTCCAAAAACATACTGGTAGGTTAATTGGCTGCTAATAAATTGACCCTAGATCTGTGTGTGTGTCTATATTAGGGAATTTAGACTGCAAGCTCCAATGGGGCAGGGACTGATGTGAGTGAGTTCTCTGTACAGCGCTGCGGAATCAGTGGCGCTATATAAATAAATGATGATGATGATGATGCCCCTCTCAGTCACACGACACTAGCTTTAATACTATAAACCTTTCCTTACTGCCAGGAACGAACAGGAGACAACTGCAATGTTATTACTGGGATGAGAGATGTCTTCCCTCTGGATCTCTCATCACACTCTGATTTCTCTTTGCGTTACACAGTAAGCGGATACTGTGGTTTTCATTATCTAAAGCAGCAATCTCCTTTTTATTAATAGGTCTCTTTCTGACCCCAGAGAAATGCTCCACAGCTTTCTAACCGCGATTATAGATGACATCCGACGCGATTCTTAGCTTCCATCTCACAGTGTAATTTATAGAAATCTGCCTGGTGATCTCGGAGCTCATTCTCACATCTCCTTCTCCTCGCGCTCATTAAGGAAAATCATATTGTTATTTTATTATAGTCTATGCCTGGATCTGGGCATCAATCTCCTTCAGACTATTCAAGAGACGATAAAATATTTATTTTTAACAAGGGAAACGAACACCAAGGAAATATGGAACCGCAGAGCAGCATAAAATGTTCATTAAATAGTAAGATCTATATTATATTTATAAACACAAGCCTGTTAAAATGGACAAGAGAGTAAAGCTGTCAAAGAGGGCAGAAGGGCAATTATACCCTGGGCACAAAGGACTGTCACAGTATATAGAGTCTGTTTGGTTTAGGGGGCTGTTTACCAGTAATGATTACCTTGACTTGTCGTGGTTTGCTAATCACGGGGGTTTGGGGTAAAAGTGATTAGAATAACCGCAAGTAAAACAAATATTGTCTAAAAGGTGCTAAAGATTTTTTTTTTTTAAAAAAAACTGCAGTATCATACATAACCACAGGTGGCAGTGGAGAGCATTTCCACTTAAACTGTGGAGATGTAGAAATTTGCACAGGCCAATGCATACCTCCCAAAAAGTCCTGATTTTAGGGCTCTGTCCCATTGCCCCGCCCGGAGACATGTCTGTCCCGCTAGTGTGAATGTTGCGGGACGGGAGGTATGTAATGGACAGCCTTGTGCTTTACAGCACTAAGCAGCCCTCTGGGGGTGAAGTGACGGACCAGACGAGACGTGGTCACTCCCCCATGTGCCGTAGCCACGCCCTCTGTTCTGCTTGTGGCGACAGACACATTGGTAGGTCTGCCAATGAAAGGAGTTGGGCTGAGTTAGAGCATTCTTTGCTAAGTGCAGAGCAGGAGGAACAGAATGCTTAGTTTTAGGGATCACTGCAAAGCGGAGATTCATTCTGTGGAGTGAGACTTCTGAAATACTATAAAGGGTTGGAGAGCAAGTGGTCAGGGCGTTCCTTACTGTGCGGACCGTTTCAACCAGTTCTGCTCATTTTTGCCCAAGCTGCGAGCTGGCTGAGATCAGGTCTCCTCCTTCACTTATACTTTTGCACCTTCTAATAGCATTGTGTCCAATACATATGTGATATATAACGTCCCAAAAGGGCGCACAGTAAAATAATAAAAGTATTCAATGGTTGTCACCTATTAATAATATAGGGCCTGATTCATCAAGGAACTTACGCAAGTAAGTTTTCTTACTTAAGTTCTCTGGACAAAACCATGTTACAATGTAAGGGGTGCAAATGAGTTTATTATTTTGCACATAAGTTAAATACTGGGGGCCTGAATCATTAAGGAGAGCAAGAAAGGAGTAACTTTGCACCTGGGCAAAACCATGTTGCTTTGGAGGGGGAGGTAAATTTGAAATGTGGGGACAGATTTATAGTTGGGGTAGGGCATGTCCTAGATCAACTTTACATTTCAGTGTAAAAATAAAGCCATCAAGCATTTGTGTGATACATGAAAAAAAAAAGCCAGCATTTAACTTAATGTGCCAAATAATAAACTCATTTGCACCCCTTGCATTGCAACATGGTTTTGTCCAGAAAATTTAAGCAATAAAACTTACTCAATTTTTTGCCTAAGTTCCTTAATGAATCAGGCCCATAGTCTGACAAAATTGCTAAAAAAGCAAAAAAAAGCGTTTTTTTTATTCTCTTTTTCAGTCCAAAACATTTATCAGGATGTTATGAATGTCTCCTGTACATAAAATGCATTTATACAGTTGCTCCTGATTGTAGACACATGTTATAGCTGTATACACAGCCGTCATCACTAGTAATCAGCACTTACACCCGACCTGTAGCTGGTGCAAGTGATGCGACAGAAAAAACGTACCTTAGAGATGCCCAAAGCTTTAATTGGACGCTGTGCGTGCGATCCAGCTTGGCGCGTCCACACTGTACATTGACTACAGGCATACGCCAATTCCCCGCCCAGTTCCATCCCTGAAATCGTAGGCTGTAGTAAGGGTTCTTTGAGCTCAAAGATGAATTGGATATTGTTGCGTTCCCTGGTGTACGGTCCGGGTCTGGCCGCGCCGGAGCCATTTTACGCTAAATAAGGCTCGTATCGCCATTTATGTTCCTTGATGAGTCAGGCCCGTTGTGTTTATCTTTTTCGCTTTCAGATTACTGAAATAATGAAATAATGATGGGCCTAGTTTGGGTTTAGACAAAATCATGGTAGGACCCGTTACATGGTGAATGCTGCACTAAATGTGTAAAGTGATATGTGGCATAGACAGCTGTAATCACACAATCCAGTAATCAGAAACATGGGCAGCTACATTACACAGAACCTTTGCACAAATCATCCATTGATCCTAATTGTCTATTTTTTTCCCTATCTCCCTTCATCATCATCATCACCATTTATTTATATAGCGCCACTAATTCCGCAGCGCTGTACAGAGAACTCACTCACATCAGTCCCTGCCCCATTGGGGCTTACAGTCTAAATTCCCTAACACACAGACACATAGACAGACACACAAACTAGGATCAATTGATAGCAGCCAATTAACCTACCAGTATGTTTTTGAAGTGTGGGAAGAAACCGGAGCACCAGGAGGAAACCCACGCAAACACGGGGAGAACATACAAACTCCACACAGATAAGGCCAAGGTCGGGAATTGAACTCATAACCCCAGTGCTGTATCAGGTGCAGTGCAGGTATCGTTCAGTGCTCGCTATATGTTCACTGAACTGGAGCTGGCGATCTATGTTCCTGGTACAGCTTCGCATACAGTAAACAGCCAGCAGTGCAGACTCCACAGGTGATTATGGTATGAACAGGACTCGACAAATATGTCCAAAATTTAGGAGCCGGTTTCAAAAGTTAGAAGCCGCCGTATGATTAGTATGTATAATAAACTGAGCTATAAAATGCTTAGTGATTGATACAATAACTATATACCATATACTTAATCTTAACCTTAACACTTATGCTATGTAATAAAGGCACAACACCATCCCTTCTGGTCTAATCGGAGTTCCCCCTTAATCCAACCCAAAGGGGTTGTACTTGCACCCAACCTAAGTCGACTCACTACCATCAATGTGCGCTTTACCAAACTTGCTTATTGCCTGTACAGTGTTCTCCTGCCACGCTAAAGGCTGCACCAGCCACAGCATCCAAGTCAATGCACCGAGTCTTTGCACCAAGCGGCTCCCAATACATCTGGGGCTGAACCAGCACATCTGTACCATACCTCGAGCCTGTAAACCAAGTGACTCAACATACAGTACCTCTGGGGCTGAACCAACACATCTGTACCATACCACGGCCAATGCACAAAGTGGAAATTTTATAACCTGTTTCCTTTATCCTTCCCCCCATGACACTTTCATAGGCATCACCAAACATTAGCTTTTAGTCTCCTTCGGGCTTAATTCATCTCTCAGATCTAATAGCTGGTGCCAGATATTATACACTGAGCTGTAGCTCATACTTACCTACTTTCTTCAGCTCTCTTCCGGGAGCCAGCCAGTGGAGGTGGGCGTGAGGGAGCGGGGCGGCCAAAATCGCGTCATTTTGGCCCCACCCCCTGTGACGGCATGACGCAAGCAGCGTCATTTGACAGCGGGGGCGGGGCCAAACGCCACGATTCACCGGGAATCGCGGCGTTTGGGATCTAATTCTGCCCACTTCACTAGAAAGTGGGGCACTTCCTAGTGAAGTGGGCAGAATTCGGGAGATTGCCACACTCACCCGGGAGTCCGGGAGACTCTCGCAAAATGTGGGAGTCTCCCGGACATTCCTTAAGAGTTGGCAAGTATGCTGTAGCTGGTGCCACGTACAATACACTGAGCTGCAGCTGGTGCCAGGTATAACACACTGAGCTGTAGCTGGTGCCAGGTATAACACACTGAGCTGTAGCTGGTGCCAGGTATAATACACTGAGCTATAGCTGGTGCCAGGTATAATACACTGAGCTGTAGCTGGTGCCAGGTATAATACACTGAGCTGTAGCTGGTGCCAGGTATAATACACTGAGCTGTAGCTGGTGCCAGGTATAATACACTGAGCTATAGCTGGTGCCAGGTATAACACACTGAGTTGTAGCTGGTGCCAGGTACAATACACTGAGCTGCAGCTGGTGCCAGGTATAATACACTGAGCTGTAGCTGGTGCCAGGTATAATACACTGAGCTGTAGCTGGTGCCAGGTACAATACACTGAGCTGCAGCTGGTGCCAGGTATAATACACTGAGCTGTAGCTGGTGCCAGGTATAATACACTGAGCTGTAGCTGGTGCCAGGTAAAATACACTGAGCTGTAGCTGGTGCCAGGTATAATACACTGAGTTGTAGCTGGTGCCAGTTACAATACACTGAGCTGTAGCTGGTGCCAGGTATAATACACTGAGCTGTAGCTGGTGCCAGGTATAATACACTGAGCTGTAGCTGGTGCCAGGTATAATACACTGAGCTGTAGCTGGTGCCAGTTACAATACACTGAGCTGTAGCTGGTGCCAGGTAAAATACACTGAGCTGTAGCTGGTGCCAGGTATAATACACTGAGCTGCAGCTGGTGCCAGTTACAATACACTGAGCTGTAGCTGGTGCCAGGTAAAATACACTGAGCTGTAGCTGGTGCCAGGTATAATACACTGAGCTGCAGCTGGTGCCAGTTACAATACACTGAGCTGTAGCTGGTGCCAGGTATAATACACTGAGCTGTAGCTGGTGCCAGGTATAATACACTGAGCTGTAGCTGGTGCCAGGTATAATACACTGAGTTGTAGCTGGTGCCAGGCACAATACACTGAGCTGTAGCTGGTGCCAGGTATAATACACTGAGCTGTAGCTGGTGCCAGGTATAATACACTGAGTTGTAGCTGGTGCCAGGTATAATACACTGAGCTGTAGCTGGTGCCAGGTATAATACAATGAGCTGTAGCTGGTGCCAGGTATAATACACTGAGCTGTAGCTGGTGCTGGGTATAACACACTGAGCTGTAGCTGGTGCCAGGTATAATACACTGAGCTGTATATGGTGCAGGTATAATACACTGAGCTGTATATGGTGCAGGTATAATACACTGATGTCACAAATCGGGATCTTAGACGCACTTACCTCATCCGCCGCTGTCATATCACGGCTACCTGGGTCCCTTCTGGCCTATTATCAGCCCACTCAGCATCGAAGTCAGTAGACCCGACAATACACCTCCCCAGGGAAAAACTGGTGGCCTACGCTTCATCAGGATGTTCAGCAATTTGTTTCCGCATGTGGCAGCTGTGCCCAACATAAAAGTTCAAGACAATCTTCAGCTGGTCAACTTTTGCCTCTGCCTATTCCCACCAAACCCTGGACCCATATTTCTATGGACTTTGTTTCCGATTTGCCCAATTCTAATAATTTCAATACCATCTGGGTCATCGTTGACCGATTCTCTAAAATGGCGCATTTTTTTCCTCTCCGTGGCCTCCCATCAGCACCTATCCTGGCGCAGTAATTTATAAAGGAGATTTTCCGTTTGCATGGGTGTCCTGAAGAAATCGTCTCAGATAGAGGAGTTTAGTTTGTGGCAAAATTCTGGAGATCTTTGTGCCAAGCACTACAGATCAAACTAAACTTCTCTTCGGCCTATCATCCTTAATCCAACGGGCAAATGGAAAGAGTTAATCAGGACCTAGAAACATTTCTCCGTTTGTACATATCCTCTTCTCAAGATGACTGGGTAGATCTGCTTCCTTGGGCAGAATTTGCTCATAATAATCATTATCATGAATCCTCTGCTTCCTCTCCATTTCTTACGGTCTATGGCCTACACCCCAGGGTACCCTTGTTTACTCCACTCCCTACAGCCTCAGAACCTGCCTCTGAAGGTTTCCTAAAGAATTTTGCAGTCCACTGGCGCCAGGTACGGGAATCTCTACTTAAAGCATCCCAACGCTACAAAATTCAGGCCGACAAAAAGCGACGAGCCATTCCAAGCTTGAAACCTGAGACAGAGTCTGGCTGTCTACTTGCAATCTACGACTCAGAGTTCCATCTATGAAATTCGCTCCTCGCTTTATTGGACCGTTTAACATCTCCCGGGTCATCAATCCAGTGTCCTACAAATTACATTTACCATCTTACCTCAAGGTACCCAACACCTTCCATATCTCTCTCTTAAAACCACTGGTGCTAAATCGGTTTTATACACCCAAACTGGTTTCTCCTGAAGTGCAGACTGAACATGGTGACGAATATGAAATGAAAGAGATCTTGGACTCTCAGTTTCGACATAAGACCTTACAATATCTAGTCGACTGGAAAGGCTATGGTCACGAAGAGAGGGCCTGGATTAAAGCGTCTGATGTTCACGCTCCATCTCTCATCAAAAAATTTCACCGCAAGTTTCCAACTAAGCCCCAATCTACTACTGTCACAAATCGGGATCTTAGCCCCACTTACCTCATCATATCACGGCTACTTGGGTCCCTTCTGGTCGTCTGTAGCATTCCCGTTCCCCACAACTCCGTTTGTAAACAAACACATACTGTTTGTTTTGCTGCATGGACGCGGCCATCTTGGATGCAGTCAGGTGATCATTCCAGACCAACCAGATTCAGAAGCTGTGATCACATGAACTGATCAGCCAATAGTTGTTTGGGACATCCTATTTAAACCTGCTGCTGTGATCTGTTCATTTCCAGAACAACACACTTCTCTCCAGAGGATAGTTCTTGGCTCCAGGTTCCAGTGTTCCTGTCTGCATTACAAAGTGCAGTGTTCCTGCCAGCATTACAAAGTGCAGTGTTCCTGTCTGCATTACAAAGTGCAGTGTTCCTGTCTGCATTACAAAGTGCAGTGTTCCTGTCTGCATCACTAAGTGCACTGTTCCAGTCTGCATCACTAAGTGCACTGTTCCTGTCTGCATCACTAAGTGCAGTCTTCCTGTCTGCATTACAAAGTGCACTATTCCTGTCAGCATTTCCAGACTGCTCATTCCCCTGCTATATTTTACATTCAGCAAGAACATGAGCAGGAAGATCATCCAGCCTGTTAGTTTCTGTTTCAGTCCTGCTCCAGCTAGGCCCAAGGGTCCCGAATCGGATCATGAAATTCAGACGACCCTGACAACTGAGCTGTATCTGGTGCCAGGTATAACACACTGAGCTGTATCTGGTGCAGGTATAACACACTGAGCTGTAGCTGGTGCCAGGTATAACACACTGAGCTGTAGCTGGTGCTGGTGCCAGGTATAATACACTGAGCTGTAGCTGGTGCCAGGTATAACACACTGAGCTGTAGCTGGTGACAAGTATAATACACTGAGCTGTAGCTGGTGCCAGGTATAATACACTGAGCTGTAGCTGGTGCCAGGTATAATACACTGAGCTGTAGCTGGTGCCAGGTATAACACACTGAGCTGTAGCTGGTGACAAGTATAATACACTGAGCTGTCGCTGGTGTCAGGTATAACACACTGAGCTGTAGCTGGTGCCAGGTATAACACACTGAGCTGTATCTGGTGCCAGGTATAACACACTGAGCTGTATCTGGTGCAGGTATAACACACTGAGCTGTAGCTGGTGCCAGGTATAACACACTGAGCTGTAGCTGGTGCTGGTGCCAGGTATAATACACTGAGCTGTAGCTGGTGCCAGGTATAACACACTGAGCTGTAGCTGGTGACAAGTATAATACACTGAGCTGTAGCTGGTGCCAGGTATAATACACTGAGCTGTAGCTGGTGCCAGGTATAATACACTGAGCTGTAGCTGGTGCCAGGTATAACACACTGAGCTGTAGCTGGTGACAAGTATAATACACTGAGCTGTCGCTGGTGTCAGGTATAACACACTGAGCTGTAGCTGGTGCCAGGTATAACACACTGAGCTGTAGATGGTGCCAGGTATAACACACTGAGCTGTAGCTGGTGCCAGGTATAAGACACTGAGCTGTCCCTGGTGCCAGGTATAACACACTGAGTTGTCGCTGGTGCCAGGTATAACACACTGAGCTGTTGCTGGTGTCAGGTATAACACACTGAGTTGTCGCTGGTGCCAGGTATAACACACTGAGCTGTTGCTGGTGTCAGGTACAACACAATGAGCTGTAGCTGGTGCCAGGTATAATACACTGAGCTGTAGCTGGTGCTGGTGCCAGGTATAACACACTGAGCTGTATCTGGTGCCAGGTATAATACACTGAGCTGTAGCTGGTGCCAGGTATAATACACTGAGCTGTAGCTGGTGCGGGGTATAACACACTGAGCTGTATCTGGTGCCAGGTATAATACACTGAGCTGTATCTGGTGCCAGGTATAATACACTGAGCTGTAGCTGGTGCAAAGTATAACACACTGAGCTGTATCTGGTGCCAGGTATAATACACTGAGCTGTAGCTGGTGCCAGGTATAATACACTGAGCTGTAGCTGGTGCAAAGTATAACACACTGAGCTGTATCTGGTGCCAGGTATAATACACTGAGCTGTAGCTGGTGCTGGTGCCAGGTATAATACACTGAGCTGTAGCTGGTGCCAGGTATAATACACTGAGCTGTAGCTGGTGCCAGGTATAATACACTGAGCTGTAGCTGGTGCCAGGTATAACACACTGAGCTGTATCTGGTGCCAGGTATAATACACTGAGCTGTAGCTGGTGCTGGTGCCAGGTATAATACACTGAGCTGTAGCTGGTGCCAGGTATAATACACTGAGCTGTAGCTGGTGCTGGTGCCAGGTATAATACACTGAGCTGTAGCTGGTGCCAGGTATAATACACTGAGCTGTAGCTGGTGCCAGGTATAATACACTGAGCTGTAGCTGGTGCCAGGTATAATACACTGAGCTGTAGCTGGTGCCATGTATAATACACTGAACTGTAGCTGGTGCCAGGTATAATACACTGAGCTGTAGCTGGTGCCAGGTATAATACACTGAGCTGTAGCTGGTGCCAGTTACAATACACTGAGCTGTAGCTGGTGCCAGGTAAAATACACTGAGCTGTAGCTGGTGCCAGGTATAATACACTGAGCTGCAGCTGGTGCCAGTTACAATACACTGAGCTGTAGCTGGTGCCAGGTAAAATACACTGAGCTGTAGCTGGTGCCAGGTAAAATACACTGAACTGTAGCTGGTGCCAGGTATAATACACTGAGCTGTAGCTGGTGCTAGTGCCAGGTATAATAAACTGAGCTGTAGCCTGTGCTAGGTATAATACACTGAGCTGTAGCTGGTGCCAGGTATAATACACTGAGCTGTAGCTGGTGCTAGTGCCAGGTATAATACACTGAGCTGTAGCTGGTGCCAGGTATAATACACTGAGCTGTAGCTGGTGCTAGTGCCAGGTATAATACACTGAGCTGTAGCTGGTGCTGGTGTCAGGTATAATACACTGAGCTCTAGATGGTGCCAGGTATAATACACTGAGCTGTAGCTGGTGCCAGGTATAATACACTGAGCTGTAGCTGGTGCCAGGTATAATACACTGAGCTGTAACTTTGAGATGGTGCCACAGGATTGGTTGGCCGTAAAAGCTTCTGATTACATTTTTTCGAGTATAAATAAAGAATCAGGGAACAAATGACCTCTTGCCGGCTGCCTCCAGCCAAAATTAATTCGCTGGCTGAAGTTTTATTTTTTACGTCCATGTTCTAATTTAATAATGTTTTCTTTTTGTCATAGTAAAACACATCAGTTCATTCATAAATTCTGTTACATGTAACACATCAGTTCATGACAAACACTAAAGAAACCCAAGGGTTCCTGATTCCGTGTGACTTTTTTCCTTTAGTTAGTGAATACAAGAAACGCATAAAGCTTTTCAGATTCAATTATTATGAAGCACAAAAGCTGAAGTCATACGTGCCCCCCGAGGAATGGCGCGAAGGTACTGGGAACAAAAGAGGCTTTACCAGCAACATTCTGCAGCAGTGTTGTCAGAGCAATGTTCAGCCAGGCACACGGTCATACCAGACCAGATAGAGGCCCCAAGAGCTGGGCTACCAGCGTCACTGCGATAACTAACAGTAAAAAATGTCATCTACCCGTCCGTAAGAAAAAAATATATATCAGTAAATACAAGACAGCAGTACACACAATAGAGCCTGATTCATGTTTGGATGTAAGTCATGTTGTGTGCCGTATGTTGTGTGCCGTATCTTGTGTGAACTTGCTCTGCGCCGGATCGAATGGGGAAAGAAATGGGAGTGTTGCACTAAAGCAGTGATCAGGGAACAGGGTAAATTACCCCAAATGGGGTAAAAATGAAATTCCTGGGGGTAATGCTGCCGATTCACATGCTGTCAGTTGGATTGTTGTTGTACCAGAAGAGCCTCAAGGGTTGGCAGAGGCACTTCTTGAGCTTTGATGCAATAATGAAGCACATATTGCATTTGAACACAAAGCAGATCTGTCATATTTTTGGATGTCAACAGCTGCAAAGGCATCAAAATTGCACATGAGGAGGCAGTCAAAAAGTTGCTGCCTTTTACAACAACCTACCTTTGCGAACAAGGATTTTCCCTTCTAACGAACATAAAAACAAAACAGAGAAATCGATTGGACGCTGAAGACAGTATCCAAATTGCTCTGACATCAAAATGCCCCTGTCACTCACCGGACCGTGAGTGCCTCTGCGCTGGTGCGTGGCTCCCTAGCCTTCCTGCCGACACCTATCCTGAACCGCGGCCGTCCGGCATCCTAATGGTCTGCACATGTGCAGCTCCCAAGAACTCTTGTGACTGTTGCTTTTAATCCAAATTGGTTGATCAGGCAACTCCCTATTTAAGGCACCTGTGTGCATTACTTCATTGCCT
The DNA here is from genome assembly GCF_038048845.1 of Mixophyes fleayi. Lineage (NCBI taxonomy): Eukaryota > Metazoa > Chordata > Amphibia > Anura > Limnodynastidae > Mixophyes > Mixophyes fleayi. The sequence continues at coordinate 18,445,641 of NC_134404.1, read as the reverse complement.
GATCTTGGAGTCTCATTCCCTGTGAGTCTCTGAAGGTGTTCCCTGTGTTCTACTAGTGTCTTCAGTTTCCTGCTGATTCCTGATCTACTCATCGCTGGTTTCCATACCCGCTACTATCTCCTGTGTACTACTAGTGTCTTCAGTCCCTGTGGATTCCCTGTGCTATTCATCGCTGGTTTCCATACCTGCTACAGTCTCCTGTGTACTCCTAGTGTCTTCAGTTCCTGTGGATTCCCTGTGCTACTCATCGCTGGTTTCCATACCCGCTACTATCTCCTGTGTACTACTAGTGTCTTCAGTTCCTGTGGATTCCCTGTGCTACTCATCGCTGGTTTCCATACCCGCTACTATCTCCTGTGTACTACTAGTGTCTTCAGTTCCTGTGGATTCCCTGTGCTACTCATCGCTGGTTTCCATACCTGCTACAGTCTCCTGTTTCCTGCTTGTGTCCTCAGCTGGACTCCTATTACCGGATCTACTCACCTGTGGTTCCTACACTCGTCTCTGCCGTCCAGCGTCTCTGCAGTTCCTGCATCTCCCTGTGGACAGACTGTTCTACTGAATACGATTGTAGAAAAGAATTGACTGCACCAGGTATACCATTAGACCTCCTTCAGTTGTATAAATATCTCTTTCACCATTAATAAGGTGTAATTAACTAATAAGGAGGGGTGCACCCGGTCATAAAGTTTTGGTAACCTTTATTTAGAGACGAGGAGAAGAGATGACCAATTGGGGCACTCATTAATATGTGTAAACATATATATGGTTATTATATTGATATGTAAGATGTGATAAAAACAAACTTTATTCATATCTGGTTAAAAACAATTACCTAGTAGCGAAATATTAAAAATTGATGATTGAGACACACATGGATATGAGTACAAATTCAGTTAAGATAGACAATATTTAATTGTCTAGCTGCGATGCTACTCTTATATCTTAGGAGTTGTTTAATTGAATTCTATAATAGATCCACCTTATTTAATGGTACAAAACCCCTGACCTAGATCTTGTACTATGTATAGCCTCTGTTTCTGCACCTGTATAATAGGTTCCCATAAATGAAATCCAATAAAAAAATAGTATGGATTCCAATTACCCCTCAAGCATGTGTTCTAGGTGATGGTAATTTTCACAGATTTATAATAATCTGCTTGTGGGTTTATGAGGTTGAGTATCCTCTGATATGGAACTTGTTACAATTGGACCTGTAGGAATATTCGCTGAACCTTTCTTAACTCCACTCCCTTAAATGATGCCAACTGTAAGGAGACATCAGGAGCGTTGTTAGAGATTGCCTAATGCTATATATATAATTGATTCTCAAGATTTCACTATCTATATAAAATGATTGGCATCGTACAGGTCAGAAACAACTGTCAATTACACCCCTGATACCCTCAGAGACGCGGGAACCGCTACTCATGTAAAACTCCTGAGCCTCTCATTTAGTATATGCCTCCTAGCACTAGATAGAATTGATCCATTAGTGATTAGTAGTAGCTAATAATACACTCCCTATATTAAGCACCTGTGGTCAATACCACGTTGCCTGATCTTGGAGTCTCATTCCTCATGAGTCTCTGAAGGTGTTCCAGTGCCTCCTCGTGTGTTCAGCTTATGCTGATTCCTGTTTGCCGTTTGTGGTTTCCAGACCATTTCTACTCCTCGTGTTCCTAGTGACTTCAGCAGCTGATTCCTATCCGCTGCCTCCGTATATCTACAGTTACAGATTACTGCAAACTCTCCTGTGTTTCATCGTGACTCCAGCAGCTGATTCCTATCCGCTGCCTCCGTATATCTACAGTTACAGATTACTGCAAACTCTCCTGTGTTTCATCGTGACTCCAGCAGCTGATTCCTATCCGCTGCCTCCGTGTGTCTAACAAGTTACAGATCTCTCCAACTCTCCTGTGTTACATCGCTACTGTTCCAGCTGATTCCTGTTAGCTACTTCAGCGTGTCTACAGAGTCCTGCTCGTCTCAGCGCTCCAGTCTGCATTCTACCTGCTGTCAGCTGACCAGCTGCCTACTGCTTCTACAGTGTGTCCATTCGTGTCAACTTGCCTGTTAGCATCGAGTCTACGCTCCTCGGCTTCCAGCTCTGCTACATCGCTTCAGCTCTCCCGTGGTCTCCTGCTGTTCAATTCGATATACTACTGCTTCCTGAGTATTTTGTCGTCCTTGCTGGCCTACCTACAGTGCGCTGCACCTACCTGCCGCTTCCATTCTGCAAGGACTTCTCATCTCGTCAGTTCCCTGCCGCTCAGGTATCCCTGCAGCTATCTCTAATAGCCTGCTCATCTGAACCACGGTATGCATACTTCTCATTGACTGTGCTGGTGTATTGCATATCCATCTGGACTGAGTTGTTCTCCTCCAGAGTTTCCATCCTCTGAGACTATTGCTATTATTGACTGTGTTTCCTTTTGCTGGACTATTCTAGTGACTTTGTTTATCTGTGCAGTGCTGTTCATTCATTATTATTATTGTGTGCAGTTCAACGTGGGATCAAGTTCAGTGTACCCGTGTAGACTCTGCATTGCATTTATCTCCTCGTGTCCTTCCTCACATATATATTCAGTGGTACAACTTGCCAGAGGCAGACCACTGATTCCTGTTTCCCTGTGTCACCAGTTGCATATATCCTCTCACATAAGCAGTGGTACAACTTGCTGCACGCAGACCACTGACTTCCCCGTTACCTTCACCTGGATTCCATTCCTTCACTACAGACAGCGGTACAACTTGCTATACGCAGACCGCTGACTTCCACCTCCTTATTACTCCTGGACATTCCTTCTCACCATAGCAGTGGTACAACTTGCCGTGCGCAGACCACTGACTACCCTCACGTGTCCTTGTCCATCCGGATCCTCGTGTTCAGTTACCTATTGTTAACCAGTGTTGCTAGTCATAGACTTTCTGAGCATTCTCTAACCATCTGCTGTTTCCAGTTCCATTATCACCCTGCCATCAGAGTATCATATACCAACTCTACTGCTCTGATAAGACCATCAGCGGGTGATACTGGGTAAAGACTCCTAGTGCCCGTGACACCTCTTCAACGTCAGAGGATGTCACAAAGGCTCGGGATAGAGCGTCAGCTTTCTTGTTCTTTGCAGCTGGTTTGAAGGTTATGATTAATTCGAAACGAGAAAAGAAAAGAGACCATCTTGCTTGATGAGGATTCAAGCATTGGGCAGACTGTAAATATGACAAGTTTTCTTATGATCCGTGAAAATTGTCACAGGATGAAGAGCTCCCTCCAACAAATATCTCCATTCCTCTAATGCTACTTTTATAGTCAGCAACTCCTTGTCCCTGATGGTGTAATTCTTCTCCGCAGGCAGGAGACCCCGAGAGTAAAAGGCACAAGGATGGAATTTTTGTTGCTCCGATCTTTGGGAGAGAATGGCTCCTAAACCAACATTAGAGGCATCTACCTCTAGGAAGAAGGGAAGCGTCACATCAGGCTGTCGAAGAATGGGAGCAGAGGAGAAGGACTCTTTAAGAAACTGAAAGGCTTGAAGAGCCTCAGAGGACCATTGCTTAGTATTGGAACCTTTGCGAGTTAGGGCCACAATAGGGGATGCAATCGAGGAGAAATCTTGAATGAAGCGTCTATAGTAATTGGCAAAACCTAAAAAATGCTGAATGGCACGAAGAGTAGTTGGCTGAGGCCAATGTAACACAGCATTCACCTTTTCTGGATCCATTTGTAGGCCAACTCCGGAGACAATATAACTCAAAAATGGAATCTGGGGCAACTCGAATGAACATTTTTCTAGTTTGCAGAATAATGAATTTTTCCGGAGTCTGGAAAGGACCTCTGCCACATGTTGGTGATGAGACGGCAGGTCCTGTGAAAAGATCAATATGTCGTCCAGGTAGACAACGACACATACATATAACAAGTCCCGAAAGATCTCATTAATGAAGCCCTGGAAAACAGAGGGGGCATTACATAACCCGAAAGGCATTACTAAATATTCATAATGCCCATCTCTGGTGTTGAAAGCTGTCTTCCATTCGTCACCGGACCGGATTCTAATTAAATTATAGGCACCACGAAGATCCAACTTGGTAAAGATCCGAGCTCCCTTAATGCGATCAAATAACTCAGTAATCAGAGGAATGGGATACCGATTTTTAATAGTAATGGCGATAAGTCCACGAAAATCTATGCAGGGGCGTAGTGATCCATCCTTCTTTTTTACAAAGAAGAACCCGGCTCCAGCGGGAGAAGTGGAAGGTCGAATGAATCCTCGCTGGAGATTCTCTTGGATGTATTCAGATGTAGCTTGAGTTTCAGGTAACGAAAGTGGATACACACGACCCCTAGGAGGAGTCTTGCCAGGTAGAAGATCGATCGGACAATCCCATGAACGATGAGGAGGAAGACGTTCAGACTGAGTTTTATCAAATACATCGGCAAATGAAGCATACTGAGGAGGAAGTCCCGGTGAGGAAGATGAGATGGAAGATTGCTGTATTTTAAGAGGAATGACTTGGGAGAGACAACGATGATGACAATCAGCTCCCCAAGACGTAACTTGAGGAGTGCGCCAGTCAATCTGGGGAGAGTGACGTTGAAGCCATGGAAGGCCTAAAACAATCGGACTTGTAGTAACAGGAAGAATTAAAAACGAAATTTCTTCTAGGTGTAGCACACCAATCTGAAGCGTTACTGGAGACGTACTCTGGGTGATGAGACCATTGATAAGACGTGATCCATCTATAGCAGTCACAGTAATAGGTGTTTTCAGAGTAATCACTGGTAGAGACCATTGATTCACTAGGGATTTAGAAATGAAATTTCCTGCTGCTCCAGAATCAATCAGTGCTTGGGACTCAAAGGATTTGGTAGCACAGGAAATCGTAACATCAAAAGCGCAGACTTTTAATTTCGTAGAACATGGAGAGGACTCCAGGGACCCTAACTTCACCTCTCCAGAACTAGTTAGGGCCTGGCATTTCCCGATTTCTTAGGGCATGAATTGAGCATATGTGTGGAATCAGCACAATAGATACAAAGTCTGTTCTTTACTCTTCGGTTCCTCTCCTCAGAAGTTAATTTGGAACGTCCTATCTCCATGGGGATCACAGAGGATGAAGCTGGACGAAGTTGAGGGGTTGAGCGAAGAGGTGCTTTAACTGAAGTTGTTTTTTCAGATTCCCTTTCACGAAACCTCATGTCTACACGATGGCAGAGGGAAATCAAATCTTCTAATGACGTAGGTAGCTCTTGGGTAGTCAGTGCATCTTTAATTTTATCGGAAAGCCCCTGCCAGAAGGCGGCAATTAATGCTTCAGTGTTCCACTGAAGTTCAGAGGCTAATATCCTAAATTGAATGACGTACTGGCCTACTGTACGAGAACCCTGACATAAACGGAGAATGCTGGAAGCAGCGGAGATTACACGACCTGGTTCATCGAATACACTTCGGAACATAGAAATGAATTTGGCACTATTCTGTAATACTGGATCGTTCCTCTCCCACAGAGGGGAAGCCCATGCCAGAGCTTGTCCAGAAAACAATGAAATAAGATAGGCCACTCTGGAACGATGAGTCGAGAAATTTTGAGGTTGGAGCTCAAAATGAACTGAGCATTGGTTGAGAAAACCCCTACAAGTTTTGGGGTCTCCATCATACTTTGACGGAGTAGGCAGGTGAAGCGTGGAAGCCGTAGACACCTGGGATGGCACTGGGGAAACGGAGGAAAGCACAGGAGCTTCAACATTAGCTGTGATACTCTGTCCAGATGTTCCTTGGGAGGCTAACGCCTGGTAACATTGTAATAACAGCTGTTGGCGAGCATCCTGTTGCTCCACACGGGTAACCAGATGCTGCAGCATCTCTTTAGCTGTAGGTTCCGAATCTGGGTCTGTCATGGCCTGATCTTACTGTCACGGGCACTAGGAGTCTTTACCCAGGGATCACCAGGTGATGGACTTACCAGAGCAGTATAGGTGGTAATATGGTACTCTGGTAGCGGGGTGATCACGGAACAGGAGACAGCAGATGGTAGAGAATGCTCGTGGAAAGTCTATGACTAGCAGCACTGGTAAATATATGTAATAGTACACGAGGAACTGAATGGACAAAGGGAACGTGAGGGTAGTCAGTGGTCTGCGGGTAGCAAGTTGTACCACTGCTATAGTGAGGAGGAATGTCCAGAAGTAACGAGGAGGTGATGAGAGTCAGCGGTCTGCGTTTAGCAAGTTGTACCGCTGTCTGGGTGAAGGAATGGAATCCAAGTGGAGGTATCCAGGAAGTCAGTGGTCTGCGTTAGCAAGTTGTACCACTGCTATATGGAAGGATACTGAAACAGGAATCAGTGGTCTGCCTCTAGCAAGTTGTACCACTGAAATATATATGTGAGGAGGAGCACGGGGAGATAAATGTAATGCAGCGTATACACGGGCACACTCAACTTGATCCCACGATGAATGCACAAAGTAGTAATAAGTGAGCAGCACTGCACAAATATACAAAGTCACAGGAACTATCCAGACTACAAGGTAACACAGTCAAATGATGGCAATAGTCTCAGTGGATAGGCAACTTCAGAGAAGAACAACTCAGTCCAGCAAGGTATGCAATACACGAGCACAGTCAATGAGAAGTATGCATACCGTGGTTCAGAAGAGCAGGCTGTCAGAAAGGAGTGCAGGGATACCTGAGCGGCAGAAGGCCGGCAGGATGCGAAGTCCCAGGGAAATGGAAGCGGTAAGCAAGTAGGTGCAGCGCACAGGTAGGTAGACCAGCAACGATGGAAACAATACTCAGGAAGCAGTAGTATATTGGACAGGTCACCTGGAGATCACTGAAGAGTAGAAGTAGTATGGCAGAGAAGACAGCAGCGGAGCGTTGATCCAATGCAGACAGGAGTTGACACAGGCAGGAACACTGTAGAAGCACGGAGAGCGGATCAGCTGGCTGCAGACACGAGTAGGACTGGAGGGTAGCGACAAACAGGACACTGCAGATACATGGAGGTAGCGGATAGAATTCAGCAGGTGCAGTAACGATGAAACACGGGAGAGTTGAGATGAGCTGGAACTGTTGAGCACGGAGGCAGCGGATAGGAATCAGCTGGAGCAGTCTCGATGAAACACGGGAGAGTTGAAGTGAGCTGATAACTGTAGTGCACGGAGGCAGCGGATAGGAATCAGCTAATACAGTCACGATGAAACACAGGAGAGTTGAAGTGAGCTGATAACTGTAGTGCACGGAGGCAGCGGATAGGAATCAGCTAATACAGTCACGATGAAACACAGGAGAGTAGAAGTGGTCTGGAAACCACAGGAGAGTTGAAGTGGTCTGGAAACCACAGGAATCAGCTGGGCTGAATACACGAGGAAACACAGGAACACCTTCAGAGGCTCATGGGGAATGAGACTCCAAGATCAGGCAACGAGGTATAGACAGCAGGTGCTTTAAATAGGGAGTGTTGCCTGATCAGCCAATTAACTAAAAGGAACATGTACTGAAGGTTTGAAAGGGCTGCACATGCGCAGACCCTCAGGATGGTGGACGGCCACGGTTCCTAAACATACGGGAAGAAGCACTCACAGTCTGGTGAGTGACAGATAGGTACAGTTGTTCTTTAGTAGCAACCTCTGTAATAAAGTTTTAGTGTATTGATATACTGCGCTCCTAATCACATATGTACGTTTATCCCAGATTTAATTCCATAATCCTATATAAATCTTGCTAGGTAGCTTCATAGATGAGCATCATTTAACTTCATCTTTATTTAATGTTCTCACAGCAGAGTGACCTACATTGCTGAAGTGTGAACACGTGTCAACTTATGTACGATGCACCGCGGAATTCATGAGGACGGGGTAAAAATATCTGCAGAAGTTGGAAGCCTCCGCAGTCGTAGGCAGCGTAATGTCACTGTAAATATTATTGTATAACATTAAAACATATTAACAGCACGGAAAGCCACTATATGACATTAATATATTATATTTATATTGAGCTAACGAACACATTTATCAAAATGTCCCCAAAATGTCTGATGTTTATTTTTTTAGCTGCCGGAAAAAAAAATTGCTTATGGCTGCTTTCCTGTTTATGTCAGCAATAGGGCTCTAAGCCCTTTTTATTAATATGCCCATTATAATCTCTCACTCCTCTGCAGGAGGCTGGAAAATTATAGGAGCTGCTTCTCTAATTGAGAGCGACTGGCTTTTAACCTTGCCCTGCAGAGATGCAGTCTGGATTGGTGGATTCTTAAACAGGGAGGGGCTAGAGGTGTCACAGCAGCTCAAATGACTGCAGTCTATTGTCCCAGCTGCACATGGTTTTAAGCTACTACATATGGGCTAGTGCACAACAGTAGCATGTTTTTACTATGGATGAATGGGAAGATGAAGACGTTCCTTATGGATTCAAGACTGGAGCCGAAAATATTTTGAAATAATCGGGGAAACGCTGTGATCTGACTTTTTCTCCTTTCCAACCCCACTCGCATAGTCGTTATATATCCAAGGGGCAATGAGCAAATGCAACCCAAATGGACATGACCAAAGAGTTGAGATCACAATAACCCAACCAGTGGAGGTAGTGACTGGCTTCATGGCACAAGGAAAATCACTTCCCAAAGGAACACAAATAATAATAATTATTATTATTATTATCGTAGATTTGTAAGGCACCCCAGTGCTCTGCAGTGCTGTACAGTAGGGAAAACAGGACATAAATAAAATACAGATATACAAAGTAGACAAAATAAACGCAGACATGAAAACAAAGGGTATGGAGGACCCTGCTCATTAGAGAGCTTACATTCTAAGTGGGAGAGGACACAGCTTAAACACGAGGAGCGAATGTGGCTTATAGTGGAGATTGGGAGAGTAGTGAGGGTGCATTAGTGTGAATAGTATTATTGGTTATAAGGTAAGCTCCAAAAAAGAGATGGATTTTCAGAGAGCGTCTAAAGATTTGAAGACTGTGGGAAAGTTTGGTTGGGCGTGGTAGGGAATTCTATAAGTGGGGAGCAGCACGGGAGAAGTCTTGTAAGGGGGGGTGAGAGGGAGTCACCAGAGATGAGATAAGACGCAGGTCAGAGGATCTAAGATGGGTGGAGGGAGAGTATTTTGATATGAGATTTGAGATGTATGCAGGGGGTGGTGTTGTTGAGAGCTTTGTAGGTAAGGATGAGTAATTTATATTGAATCTGGAGGACACAGGGAGCCAGTGTAGGGATTTGAAAAGTGGAGCAGCAGATGTGGAGCGGTGAGAGAGGAAGATCAGTCTTGCAGCAGCATTTAGGTTGAATTGAAGTGTGCATATGGGTGTCGAGAATGCCAGATAGCAGGCGGTTGCAATAGTCAAAACAGGAGATGATAAGAGAATGGATAAGAGTTTTGGTAGCATGTTGAGTAAGAAAAGGGCGTATTCTGGAAATGGTTTTAAGTTATTAAAAAAATCTCTTATTTCTAAAATATCTTCTTTGACACATTACAATGTCACAGCCGTCCGTCCATCTCAGAAGATAAGTAGTTTGACCTCACCACACTAGAAACTAACAGGGTAACTCAGGTCAAGAAGGAAGATCTTCTTGGAATCATTCTGACATATTTTCATATCTCAAATCCTTCCTAAGTCTGTGACAGGGTAAAATAACTAAATGAAATGTCTGAGAAGGAGAAAAAAATAGACAAAGTCATTTTAAATTAATTTCCAAGCATTACAGGAAAAGTTGTGGAGATAAACAAATCAACAAATAATTTTCTTGTCATCAGACAGACTACTTTAACTTTTGCTGATGACTTCAGGAACTTGATGAAGTCTGATAACGTATGTATAATGTCTAAAATAGTTTGATACTAGCTTCATACACCAGGATCAAGGGACGGCTGGAAACTTTCTGCTAATAACAGGTTCTAGTGATCTGGCAGCCTGGCCCAATGGCAGATTCTCTTTTAATTTGTAAGCGTGTGGCTAATTTCCTCGCACTATGGTTCAGTAATTGAACTCATGACCTCAGTGCTGAGAGGCAGAAGTGCTAACCACTAAAGCACCATGCTCCCTCCATTGTAAAAGACTGTCTCCTAGCCTCCATACATTTAAGCAGTCTCTGAAAACTCACCAAGGTTATGACATTCATGAACCATCATCTTAACCAACTTAGGCTATTCTTTCTACAAAGTACACATAAAACATACATTTATTCTTTTTCTATACTCAAACAACCTACTGACCTTCATACCAACACTGCTGTCTGGATCATATCTCCCCTCAAAGCACTTAACCCATTGCAATCTGGACCAATATGTAGTATGTGGCACTTAACCTCATGTATCAAACTCCCATTGTCCTATAGCAGGCCTGGCTAACCTGTAGATCTCTAGGCCTTGTGAATCTTCAAGCCCCAACATGCTTTGCCAGTAGATTGCCAGCCAATAGATGCCAAGGCATGCTGGGACTTGTAGTTTCACAACACCTGGAGAGCTACAGGTTGGCCAGACCTGTCCTATAGGTTGTAAACTTACCAGCAAAGTTCTGTTACCTCTTGGTCTGTCTGCAGCTTATGTAGGTGCTATATAAATAAATGTTAGCAAAGAAATAATTGGACATTGATACTGATGTGAATGAGTTTTCTGTACAGCGCTGTAGAATTAGCGGCGCTATATGAATAGCCGGTGATGATGATGATGTTATATGTAGTCAACTTTCATTTTTGCGTGCTCTTTGTGCATTAAACACCTGACCAACAAGCCATATAACACTCCCTGCCGCCTAAAGACTGTCATCTCATTCACACCATGTACAATTCGCAGATGTTGACGGAGGATTCTCTGTGAACACCATCGACTTGTGTGATTGTAAACTCCAGAGACTTCAGACACCTTTAGGGCTTTCTCCCATTGATTAGACATTTAGAGAACGCTCACAAGAAATTGCTGGTTGAGATGTGTTTTATTAAACTCGTCAGTGTGATATAATTAGGTAGCTGCTGATATATTCTCATCTGCAATTATATGAGTCAGGCAGAAAGAGCACTTGTGAGAACAGAAATACAAACTACTAATTCTATTCTTACAGATTCTGGGCCTGGTTCATCAAATCTCTTCGGGTGCCGTGTCTGTGGTTTCTCAGAAACGGACCTCAGTCAATGGACTCAATTGCTTGCAAGTCATGTCTGAATGCATCTGACATGACTGCCTACAACTTGAAGAGCAGAGGGGGGATGGAAGAAGTGGATAATCGTAGGCGATGTACAGTAAGGGCGTGCCGAAGGCGCGTCAACGCGGATGCGGCAGATTCAATCTCTGGGCGTCTTGTAAGTACGTATCATTTGCACCAGCTATAGGTTAGGTGTAAGTGTCGACTGGTAGTGATGACTGTCACAGTATCGTCTCTATCTTAAAAACTACACGTATACGTGTATGCAAGGAAGAGACATTAGAAAAACAGAGTGTATGTACAGTACGCATTAATAACATCCCAATTTATGTACTTAATGTAAACAAAATGAAAACAATTTTTTTTTAAAGCACACTTTTATTAATTATTATAAGAACTGAGGGCTGAATTAAGCAGGAAGCAAATTAAAATCTGAGGCTGTATCACTAAGCTTTAGCTAGTCCTCTGGGGTTAAAAGTTTAACTATCTGATGTCACAGAGGTGAGGAGGTATAGTCTATAGGAAGGATGGGCAGAGGAGAATCACTCTCTGGAGTTCGTGGAGTTTCCCACCCGCTCTCCCTGGTTGGTTGATCTCTGGTGCCTACTATGGATAGGCAGGCTGTATTCTTGGAAGTTGCTGGTGGAGACCCTGGATGGCAAGTTGCAGTGCAGACGACGGTCAGTGATTAGGGCGCACATTTGGGTTCAGCGTGCCCACTACTGAACCCACAACCCTACTGGGTTAGAAGGAACGCAACCACAAGCCAATCCTCAGGGACGGTACTTGGACTGAGAATATATCTAACGCTTTGAAGAGGAGTCGGCTATAGTCTCGGAGTCGGCATGTTTTAAAAAAGCTCCTTTAACTTTGCCACACTTATGTCTCGTGTCAATCATTCAAGTAGTTAAATGAATAGAAGAGGTTAAGTGAAGTAAGGGATATCAGCCATTAAGCATTTTATAGTGTTATGAGTTGCTTTAGTTATTTTAGATTTTATTTTTTGCACGTGTTCTGAAGGGAGTCGATATTGCACATATACATGTGTGTATACTGACGTGTCTTCTGTCTGCTAACATACGATAAGTACTGTGTAGGTAGCGCGTACTTGAACCCAGGTTCGAATGGAAACGTATCTTGAGATCCGCATGGATTTGAATACAGGCCGGTGTATGCTTAAGTTCCGCACTTGTTTTAAAAAAGCAACTTGTTTGCAGCAGGGGCGCACGCAGGGGGGGCTTCTGGTTCTCCAGAAACCCCTCCGCAAACAACAGTGTCCCTACATAGCGGCACTGTACTATACAGCAGTTGCGGCGCTGTCAAAGAAGCGTCCCCGGCGGTGGTGTATTGTAGTACAATACAGCACTTCCGTGGACGCTTCTTTGACAGTGCCGCGGCTGCTTTTCAGTGCAGTGCCGCCGAAATGGAGCTGCTGCGCATGCGCGGGCACGCAAGCGCAACAGCTCTCTCTATGTTTTTTTGGGGGAGGAAACCCCCCCCTTAAAAATCTTGCTTGCGCCCCTATGCAGGTTATGTTGGATGATGAATCAGGCCCTCTGTCCCTGCCAAAATGAGCACCAGAGAGGCCAGATATTACTGTAGATTAGACCAGTTACCTACATCAATTGGAAGCAGCCGGTACTCAACCTATCAATTCACTAGGAATTTGTGACGTAGTGTCTCAGTCATTCCTAGTGAATTGATAGGCTGCATTATCATAAATATGGGCTATCTTCTATCCTTATTTCAAATTAAATTGAATTATAAAACAATTCTTGTTCAGATCATTGTGTAAAATGTTGGTAGTAAAGAAGAGCAAGTTACCCTCGGTCCTGCAAGGTCTTAGAGGGCATCAGAACTCTCCCTGGAATTTCACCTTCCAGGCTGCAGTGGAGATACCCAAGTTGTGCCCTTCATATAGTTGCCTCGTTTCACATCATATAGGCTTTGGGGTTATCTGCTTCTATCAGGTCTCCAGGAGCGCGGTGCACCATAGGGGAGAGAGATGATTGATGGAGGCAGCAGGAGAGTGCAGCAGGCTGGATCAAATCCAGAACGGTGGGCAAGAGAAACATCAGGTCAGAGTGGGACCATGCCAGCGGTTCACCCAATAACACGGTCATGGTGACTGCTGTCTAGGTTGTGATAGGCAACCAGCCAGGAAAATAGTTATTTAATAAAGTCTTTTTTTCTTTGCCTTTCCACTCTTTCCTCCATATGTACCTTCTCTCTGTGGCGTTACACGGTCATCTGTAAAGGGGGGGAATGCCCAGGATAGGTATCGGGGTGGAGCGAATGCTTGGTGATAAGATTAATCATTGCCAAGCAGCGAGTGTGTCGCTCTTTTGCCCTCTCCATACTCCAAAATCCTTTATCACCTCTGTGTTTTTTAGCAGAGCTGTGTTGTATGTAATAACTGTACATTAGGACATTACCTCTGTTCTATGGCAGAAGCAATGTGCCCGCATGATTATTACAATGAAATCCCCATTGTCAGCCACTATGCACTAATCCGTCCCTATTGCGCACACGTCACCAGCCACTTTATCAGCTCCCTCGTTGCACAAACCACACAGCTCAGAGTACTGCCAGAAAACTGCCTACTGGGGGCACGCAACCTAACAGTGTGGTAGACGACAGCCGAGGTGTTGCCAAATATCCTTGGGACCATTTAGGACATATTGGGGGGTATTCAATTGACCGCAAGATTTTTTTTTACCCACCATGTTAAAAAAAAACAAAAAAACACCCGCGGGTGTTTAATTGCTATAGCAACCATTTTTAGTTAACGCAGAGTGAAAAATCGTGCAAATCAATTGAAAAAGAGGGAACGCTGCCCCCGCGCGTTAATCATTGAGTTTTCTAGTTTTTAGGGGAGTGAAGGGGAGTTTTAGCACGGTCATGTATAACACAAAAAAAAGGTTTTGCATACATTTTCATACATTAGATTACCTTACACATTGATTATATCTACATTACAGTACTTTCTTTAGCATATTTTTTTATTTAACTATTTTTTACTATACAATCATCTATTCCATGGCAAAACACATTAGTACAAACATATTTGTAGCAAAAACATACATAAATATATTTAACTAGTGATTTATTTATTTTTTTATATTTTTTTTATTTCATTATTTTTTAACAAGAAAATCAACTTTTACATGTTAGGCATAAGTGATAAACATAGTTTATCTATTTTTGTTTCTCATTATTACATGATTTCAAATAGTTTTCAGAGGTTTTTTATTTTTATCACACCCCAAAGAGGTGCAAGGTAAAACAGCATATTGGCCAGTTTAACACTCCGCGTTAAAAAAACAATTGAATAACTTTTAATGTGGCTGCCTCTCGCACACCCTATATTTTCAATAGACCTTCTACTGGAGCGTGAGAGGACCGTTTGTTAAAAAAACAAAACGGAGCGTTAACAATGGAATTGAATGGCGGGTGAAGCTAACCAACTCGAAAATGATAAAAAAAAACAGTGTTAAAATGACTTAACGCGGTCTTAAAAATTTTTGTGGTCAATTGAATACCCCCCATCGACTGAGCCCCAGGTAGGCACTTTTATTGCCACGTCATTAATTTAGCACTTAGCACACAGGCAATATATAATGTGTACAAGTCACAAAACTGCTGGCACTCTATGGCTCTCCAGCTGGTGGGGAAGGAAATTCAAGACCAACTTTCTGCTTGCAGGGGATGCTGGGGCCTGTAGTTCCACAGTAGCGGAAGAGCCACTTAAATTGCTGATCATTTAAACAGTGAATGGAATTTCACAGCCATTTTATGTACTGCGCGTCAAATGCATAAAATGGGATATTCACGTATTATTGTTTCAGTGCACGTTCTTGATTGATAATAACATGACATAAATCTATGTATCCGTGTTAAAGTAGACTGAGTTGTGCTCAAAAATGCGCTTGACCTTCGCTATGTTATAACTGGCGCCCCTCTCCTCATATTGCCCATCCAGACATTCACGCGGATTTTAATGGACACTCATGGTGCTGAATGCACAAACATTTATCAATGTCAACACTCCAGTTCATGACTCTACTATTACTCTTTAATATGTATTATTCTCGCGTTAAGTTTATTTTTCCTTTCAGCCGAAGTTGTTAAAAAGCAAATGATTGTAAGAAACGGGTGAGATTGACAGCTGTCGGGTAATGGAAAGAAGAATTTATGGAACACAATCTTACCAGTTGATGATGTTACAATTTAAATATAATGTTTCTGATATATAAACAGTTACAAACAAGAGCAAAATAATCTTCAGCAATATGTTAAAGAGCCCCGAGACATACTGTATGTTATCCTATAAAGCCAGTGTACGTTGTGCTGTGTAATAAAAACAGGGACTGTTAGTTATATATAGAGATGTTCACTGACCCCCGTGTTTTGGTTTTGGTTTTGGATCTGGATTAACTCCGTGTTTTGGTTTTGGTTTTGGCAAAACCGCACTCGCATGTTTTGGTTTTGGATTACGATTTTTTTTCTAAAATCCCTATTTTTTTTTGCTAAAATCACATAATTTGGCACTTTTTTTTATCCCTACATTATTAGTAACCTCAAAAACATTAATTTCCAATCATTTCCAGTCAATTTTTGATAAGTGACAAGAACACTGCTACCCCTCCTGTTTCTGTGTGAGCAATGGCACTGAGCAATGAGACTGGAGACTGGAGAGTGACAAGAACACTGCTACCCCTCCTGTTTCTGTGTGAGCAATGGCACTGAGCACTGTCACTGGAGAATGGAGAGTGACAAGAACACTGCTACCCCTCCTGTTTCTGTGTGAGCAATGGCACTAGATCTCCTGGGGAGGTAGGTACTTATGGGATCCAAAACAACGCAATGATGATGTTTTACCTCGATTCAGATCAGAGGACGTGCAAAAGTAACAAGCCGGCTCGCGAGCCTACTTGGATCCCCTAGGTTCGGGTGGGTTTGGTTTTCAGAAAACCGAGACTGAGCATCTCTAGTTATATACATTGCAAAATACATGAAAACTCAGGCCAGAGTCTTCCACACCTGTCCCTCTACTCAACAAAAAAAAGTGTTATTTATTGCACACCCTTTGCTTTAGTGGTTGCAGTGAGCACAATGAGCCAGATATATTAAGGAGAGCAAGGCAAAAAAAGGAGTAAGTTTCCTCCTGGACAAACCATGTGACAATGCAAGGGGTGCAAATTAGTTTATTATTTTGCACATAAGTTATATACTGGCTGTTTTTTCATGTAGCACACAAATACTTGACAGCTTTATTTGTACATTGAAATTTACAGTTGATCTAGGACATGCCCTACCCCAACTATAAATCTGTCCCCACATTTAAAATTTTCCTCCTCTTCCAATGCAACATGGTTTTGCCAAGGTGCAAAGTTACTCCTTTTTTTTGCTCTCATTTCCTTAATGAATCAGACCCAATCTGTCCATAATTTTAATATAAAACACAATTGGAGTTTAATCTAAGACCAGAGAGTGCAAGGATAACACTAAAGATGTTTTCTCTCTGTGGTGTCAGGTAACAGGTGTGCAATAATTGCGGTATTTTGTAATGGGTGGAAAACATACTGCCCAACATTTGGGTAGACGGCATTGGGAATGGGGTGTGGTCACACCCCTGGGCCGCCAATTTCTCTCCTCATCATCATCATCATCATCATCACCACCATTTATTTATATAGCGCCACTAATTCCACAGCGCTTTACAGAGAACTCATTCACATCAGTCCCTGCCCTATTGGAGCTTACAGACTAAATTCCCTAAATTCCCCCACACACAGAGAGAGAGACTAGGGTCAATTTAATAGCAGCCAATTAACCTACAAGTATGTTTTTGGAGTGTGGGAGGAAACCGGAGCACCCGGAGGAAACCCACGCAAACACGGGGAGAGCATACAAACTCCACACAGATAAGGCCATGGCAACTCCAAAACACCTTCATTTCCATGCGCACTGTTGCGCCCAAACTCTGCCCACAAATGGGTTAATTTGGGTAAAACTCCACCCACTTGTCTGTTAATCCCCGTCTCTTTTGTGATCCGCGAATCAGGATGTTCCTTCATAATCCGGGCCATTGGGAGGTATGATAATGATCCAATCAGAATCAGGCACCAGTCTCAGCGCATAAAGCTCCAAAACAGCTTATTTGTTACATTTTGTGAGTTATGAGCGACGGAAATAGGAAAACAGGGACAAACCCAGGGTCTAAAGGGGGGCTCACCAATTGCTGCCATAATAATAAAATTAGGAAAGTACAATGTATATAAATGTGATAAAGTATATTAAATAAAATAAAAAATTGAATGATTTATAAAGTAAGCTGTATATTAAAAATAAAAAAAACACATTATTATAGCCTTATTTTACTATTAATCTCCTTTAAATAATTCAACTTGACCATCTTATCAAATTAATATAATGTAATACATTATAAACTGATGCAATGAAATCACTAATCCACCTGACATCCAATTACATAAAAAAAATAGTACAATAAACATAGGAAGATCCCACCAAAATGGGTGTTAGATAAAGTGTCCTAGAAGCTGTTTCCTCTTTCCAAATCACAGAATAGTTGTGAGTCGGGTATAAGGGGTATTCTTGGCAACTGGAAACCCCTCTACGAGTGTCCCTTAAAAAAAACCTATAAAGCGCCCCACATTTTGCTAATTGGGGCAAATCTTTAGCTCTGGGCAAAAGGCCCAAATAGTGGGTGGCATAAAGTGTTACTTTCATTTGAGTGCCAGGGGGCAGATATGAAAAACTGGGCACAAGGTGCATCGCGAATATAGCTATGTATTTCAAAATGTCAAAATTCCCAAATACATCACTTGAAACAATGGCAGCTGACATGTCACCTCACTTTCCCGTGCTAAGAGAAAGTCATGAAAACATCAAATTCATCATCATCATCAGAGAATTGGGTATGGGGGGGTGGGGAAAGACAAGGGTATTTGCACAGACAATATACTTGGTATGCTGGATCTCAGCGGGTGATTATAGCTTTTTGCTGATTTAAATGTTATAGCTCTTTTGCTTCTTGTACATATGCCCCTGTCCCCCCCATACCCAATTCTCTTCCCCTACAGGCACCACAAGTTGTGCCATGGCAAAACCAACGGAAAACAAGACCACACCTCCAGGAATCGGAACGCCTGGGACACCCGTTACGGCAGCAACGACCTCCAAAATACACAAGACAAGCGCAGACGTTCAAGGTGAACCCAGTGTAAAGGGTCCCTACAACCTCCATCATCATCATCAACCTTTATATTGCGCCTGCAAATTCTGTAACGCTTTACAATTAGGAACAAATTAAGTGAGAGAAAAAAAATTAGAAAATAGGTAATTATTTCACCTGACTTTTGTAACGGGGAAACCTGTACACAGAAAAGTACAGGACACTAGATGTAACAGGCGCGCAAAAACATTTAAGTAGAGTAACGGTAAATTCGAACCTTGAGTACGGGCTAATTTGCCATGCATTTGTGGAGATGGTGCCCGCCGAGATGCCTCCAGCTCCTGTGCCCGAGAAGCGGGCGAAGATGCCCGCCATCCCGTCCGCGGAGGAAGGATGAGCCAATCAGGGCTCATCTTTCCCCGCTGGCCAATCAGCGGCCGGATACGCGAGCCAATCGCGGCTCGCGCCCGGCCATTCAAAAGATTGGCGCTGACGCAAGCCAATCAGCGCTCGCGCCGGCTAATGACGTCACGCCGGCGACTATATAAGTCGCCGGGTGGCGCCATTTTGGCAGAAGAGAGTCGGCGGCCGAGGGAGAAGGACGTTGTGGGACGTCCGGAGCGGCGAGTCAAGCAAAGAAGCCGCCGGAGAAGAGATCGCCGGCGGGGAGCCCTTGTAAGGGCTGAGAGCGCCCCCGCCACCGGACCAGGAAGAAGACCCGCGCCGAAGAGGAGAAGAGGCGCCGCCGGCTGGAGGGTCTGGAAGACCCGGAGAAAGAAGAGAAAGACGGCGTGGCAAGCTGAGATTCCTGCGCAGAGCAGGTAAGTTGACTCAGCGTTAATTCGGGCACAAGGCCCGTGGCATGGAGAATTAGGGGCACAAGGCCCAGGGACTTGGGCACAAAGCCCTTAGGTAGTTAGTGGCCTAGAGGCCATAGGAAGGCCACAGTTAGGGGCTGATTGCCCATAGTCTTTTACGGGCACAAGGCCCTCAGTTAGTCAGGGAGGCCACAGGCCTCAGTAGGCAGGGGCTAGTACCCCTAGGTAGCAGGGTACAAGGCCCTAGTTAGTGGGCTCAGAGCCCTGAGTTAGAGAGGGGGCTGAGGCCCAATAATCAGAGCACAAGGCTCTGTGTGTAGCTGGGCAGAGGCCCATGGTGTGAAGGGCAGACGACCCTGGTGGTGTGGTAGAGGCGTGAGAGCCTTGTGAGTATAGGCACGGTCCTGTGTGAGGTGAGCACATGGAGTTAGGAGGTACAGTAGAGCGAGGCTCCTGTGGTGCTGTAGCAACCGGCTGGTTGGCTAGCAGCGGTGTGCTCTGGTAAGTAGCGTGCAAAGTACTGTATACTGCATTTATTTGGTCTGTGCGGCAAGTATTGTTTGTATTACTGTATTTTGGGGTGTGCTACATAACTGTGTCCAGGGGCAAGACGTTAGGCCCCCATTAAAGGTAGGCTCTTGTTCCTGTGTTTTCCTGTGTTAACCCGTGCTGTGGGGACAAGTGTAGCTACCAGCATACACATAGTCAGGGGAGAACACACGTAGTTTTCCTGTCCCTTAGGTCCCCGGGGTCACACTGGTTCCCAGAGGGGGTGGCTGAGTGAGTTGGTGGCAGTGCAGCACACCTTGAGGCAGTTCCAGGCGCGGCTCATGGTTCTGATTGAGGGTCCCCAAGGCCGGTTCCGTGCAGGTGGACCTGTGGTTCCGGACGTAAGGACACATGTGAGATACCCGAGTACAGGCAGTCGGGCGGTTCAGTTTCGATCGGCTGTTCCGTGCGGCAGTCGGCCCGCGGGTTAGTGTACTGTTCCACTGAGCCTCAGCCGGGCTTGAAGCAGCCGGTCCTTAGGGTCTGTGGGTGACCCCATAGCAAGAAGGCAGCTTCTTGGTACAACCTGGGTGAGGGGGTTAGGTACCGCCCTCCGGTTTAGTCCGTGAACACCGGCTGGTGTTCCCCGTAGTGGTAAGTGAGCAGTTCCGTTAGTGCACCACACCTAGGTAGACATAGTTGTTTGACGTAGTTGCGTTGCCGACCATTAGAGTGTTGTTAGGGTCGGGTCGCTGTTGTATTCAGTTTAAGTTTGTGGGTGCCATCTTAGTCTCACTGAGAGCGTAGAGGGAGGCTGTGTGTTCTTGTCATCCGCAGGAGTCGGGAAGGTGCAGGAGAACCGGATCAGAAGTGGGAGTGTCCCGGTGAGTATCACGCTCAATTCCCCCTTTCGGTTAGGCCCTCACCGGCAGGTGTGTGAGGTACTTGAGGCGGGATTAGTCCTCGGACTAGTCTTGGTCTCAAGTGCCTGTAGTCCCCCGCGTCTTGGCAAGAGCAAAGTGAGGAGGCGGCAAGTGGGCTTGGACTGAGAGTGTCCTTGTTCGTTGCCGTATTCTCGGACAGCCCTTACCTGGTAGGCACGGCCGTAATCTCTGTATCTTTCCTAGAGGGACGTGGTTGGAGGTGACAAGGGTTGCGGCTGCGGATCTGCTGGGATCGGATCGCAGCTGGGATATCGGAGGCGGACTGGAGGTGACCATCGTTTATAAGGTAAGTTTGTTTGTGTTGCGTCAGTCCCTGTTTCCCCGCAGGGGGCGTTACACATTGCCCGCTTGTGAATTCATTTTTGTTTCCATCACAGCATGCTGGGACTTGTAGTTTCACACGACAACACAAAGCTTCCCACTTCGGGTGAAAGAGGTTAGTGAAACTCACACGAGTCTATTGAAGTGGCAGGAGCTATCTCTGCCATTCAGGGACCCTGCGAACAGACCATATCAGGACTTCCTACATTGACCTTCCTTACTATTAGATGATGATGCAATATGGCCACGCAGTCCATCACACCAGCCCATAGGACAGTCCCTGGACTCTGTCACACAGATGGGTATCTTGCCTCTATATCCCAGCTGTGATATACATACACAGTGAGCTTCCTTTGTAGGCTCATGGTAATGAGCATTACTGCTGGTGACTCAAGCTGTGTCTCACAATTATTTCCTCCCGCTGTTCAGCTTCTTTTATAAAATGTAATTGTCTCTCTTCTTCGGTGGGCTTGCTGAATACACTCCATTTATCTGCAGCTTGTTCATTACTGGCCCTGCCAATTACCACTATTATCTAACAAGGACAGATGACATTTTCATTGTTTCACTACAAAATAATTTAGAATGTTCCCCCCCCCCCTCCAATCTCCAATTTTCTCCAGCACTGGTCATGAAATCAATGTCTTATCCACCCCCACCCCCCCAGTCAGCGGCTACCTAGACTGGGATGAATGAACGTTTCATCTCGTGGCTGTCAGTTCACTCTATACCAGGATTTGCAGCACTACATGACAGCTCAGTCATAGGATCCGACAAGAGAAACACGCTGCAAATGCAGACTTTGATGTGTTTAACGGCTTATTTCCTGGGACTGAGCCAAAATGCAAAATGTATTCTACAGGGTTATAATGCTGTACTGTCTAAACTCTCATATTCTTTATTTTTTTGGTCTTCTCTATTTTTACCATTTTATTATTAGGGATGTGCACCGACCACTTTTGGTGTCTCGTGTTTTGTGTTTTGTGTTCGGATTTGTTTCGCAAAACACCTGACGAAAGGTTTTGGTTCGGATTTAAGGTTTTGGATTCGGATTTATTTTGAAAAAAACATAAAAAGTGTTAAAATCAAGTTTTTTTGGTTTATTTTCACTCCTACGCTATTATTAACCTCAATAACATTCATTAACAATCATTTCCACTAATTCCCAGTCTATTCTGAACACCTCACACCTCACAATATTGTTTTTAGTCCAAAACGTTTCACCGAGGTAGCTTTCTGGACTGCATAGTGCAGTGGTCCCGGTACACAATTTGGTACCGGGGCCACAATATATCACCCTCAACTGGTCTGAATTTCACCAAAAAAGTATCTGGACTGCGTAGTGGAGTGGTCCCCACAATATAATAAAAAAACCCTCAACTGGTCTGAATTCCACCAAACAAGTATCTGGACTGCGTAGTGGAGTGGCCCCGGTACCCAATTTGATACCGGGGCCACAATATAATAAAAAAAACCTGAACTGCTCTGAATTCCACCAAAAAAGTATCTGGACTGCGTAGTGGAGTGGCCCCGGTACCCAATTTGATACCGGGGCCACAATATAATAAAAAAAACCCTCAACTGGTCTGAATTCCACCAAAAAAGTATCTGGACTGCGTAGTGGAGTGGCCCCGGTACCCAATTTGATACCGGGGCCACAATATAATAATAAAACCCTCAACTGGTCTGAATTCCAGGGAACAGATGGCGGACACCGGATGGACGTCTAAAACCAATATAGCAGTTAAGGGCGCAGTTCCTCTTTTTTGTGACTGCACAAACAATTAACGTAGTAATAGAAATGACAGGTTTTTTTTGTTTTAAATATAGAAAGAAAGAAGGTAGTACTAGAAATGGAAGTTATTTAGTTTTTTTTAAATAGAGAAAGAAAGAAGGTAGTAATAGAAATGGCAGTTATTCTAATCCCCAGGAGAGTCTAAGTGGGGTGAGCCACAGAGAGATTATTTCCCTCAGTTTCTCTAACAGGTTGTCAGTGTTGTGCCTCTTCTTAAAACCTGTGATACATAACTACACACACTCGGCAAAGCTTTTACAAATTATCTGCGGCACAGGAGAGTACCACTGGACTGTACTTTAATAGCAGTACCTATTATTTTTGGGTACAGCAACAGTGAATGATCGTAGTTAGACTTTTAAATAGCAGTACAAGCTAGATTTTTTAAAATTTTGTAATATTTTTTTCCAATTATTTTTGGAAAATTTTTTATTATTTTTTTTTATTTTTTTTTAAATTAATTTTTTATAATTTTTTTTTATAAAAATAAATTTGTTTTTTTGGAACTTTTGGATAACTTGGAAATAACAATGCCCTTAGTAGAACAGACCACAGGACACAGGAAATACAGAAAGAAAGAAGGTAGCAATAGAAATGGCAGTTACTCTCTTTTGGAGCTGCACAAACAGTGATGAAAATGAAGGTGGAGCTGGTGGCATGTCACGGTCCTCTTCAGAGGACAATCTCCTGACCAGCAGGTCTTTGCACCGCTGTAGACTTGTGTCCGCCAGAAACAGAGACACAACATACACTTTAAACTGAGAATCGAGAACGGTGGCCAGAATGTATTCCTCTGACTTTAAAAGACTGAACACCCTCGGATCCTGGCAAAGCATACGAAGGGCTTCATCCACAAGAGCTACATGCTTGGTGAAATCGCAATGGTGTACCAGCTCCTCCCTCACTTTCTCCAGCTGCTTCTGCAAAAGCCTGATGAGGGGAATCACCTGACTCAAGCTGGCAGTGTCGGAACTGACTTCTCGTGTGGCAAGTTCAAATGGCTGCAGAACCTTGCACAACACAGAAATAATTTTCCAGTGCGCTTGACTCAGGCGCATCCCCACTCCTTTTCCTATGTCGTAGGTGGCTGTGTAGGCTTGAATGGCCTTTTGATGCTCCTCCATCCTCTGCAGCATATAGAGGGTGGAGTTCTAGCACGTCACTACCTCTTGTTAATTTAGATTGCAAGGCTTGTAAATACTTTG
The DNA here is from genome assembly GCF_038048845.1 of Mixophyes fleayi. Classification (NCBI taxonomy): domain Eukaryota; kingdom Metazoa; phylum Chordata; class Amphibia; order Anura; family Limnodynastidae; genus Mixophyes; species Mixophyes fleayi. The sequence goes on along the minus strand of NC_134404.1, from coordinate 18,421,718 downwards.
AAGATAAAAAAAGCAGGCTGCACAGACTGTGGAGCTAGAAAGTGAAATTAAATGGACCACGTTACTTTGGTGGCTATCTATGCCCCCCCCCCCCCCCGCCCTACACTTGTAGTTGAATATAAAAAAAGCAGCCTGCATAGACTGTAGAACTAGAAATTCAAATATACAAAGAAATGGACAAAGGCAGTTTGGTATCTGTCTGCATCAAATCCCCTCTCCACTAGGAGTAAAATAGAAAACTATTCAGCCGTTATATAATCTAGAATATAAATAGAAATTGAGAAGGGCAATTCGGTATCTGTCTGCATCATTATCATCAACATCCTCCTCAGCGCCAGCTACATCAATATCCCCCTCCCGGTGTACAACATTCACACCTTCATTAGCCAAATCTGTAACTGGACTGTGGGTGATCCTTCCAGCATATGCAGAGGGCGTGCTGCAAATGGTGGAAGGAGCCACCTCTTCCCGTACAGTGATGGGAAGGTCAGGGTTCACAACCAACACCCTTGGACTCGCCTTGGGGATTTGTGATAGTTTCTCTTTAGAAGGCAGAGTTGTTTGCTGTGTTGTTGCTGACAGCATAACTCTCTTAAATTTTTTGTAGGGGGGGGGAGGAGGGCTTAGTTCCTTGGCTGAAGCTGAACGACTAGTCATGAACACGGGCCAGGGCCTAATCCGTTCCTTGCCACTGCGTGTCGTAAATGACATATTGGCAACTTTACGTTTCTCCTCAGATGATTTTAAGTTTCTCTTTTTGCTACTTTTACTGAACTTGGGCTTTTTGGATTTTACATGCCCTGTACTAGGAGATTGGGCATCGGGCTTGCCAGACGACGTTGATGGCATTTCATCGTCTATGTCATGACTAGTGGCAGCAGCTTCAGCATTAGGAGGAAGTGGGTCTTGATCTTTCCCTACTTTATCCTCCAAATTTTTGTTCTGCATTATATGTAGCACAAGAGAGTGTACCCCTAAGCCACACACACTCGGCAAAGCCTTTAAAAATTATATGCGGTACAGGAGAGTACCACTGGACTGGAGTTATATAGCAGTACCACTGGACTTATACTGCAGAATCAGTGACATTTGTAATATGGCAGTAACAACAATGGACTTATACTGCAGAATGACTGAACTTTATAATATTGCAGTACCACTGGACTTAGAGAATGAGTGAACTTTGTAATATTGCAGTACCACTGGACTTATACTGCAGGATTGTTTTGGGATATTTTTATTTTTTTTATAATTACTTTTTTTGTTATTTTTTTTATAACTTTTTTTGAAATTTTTTATAATTTGGGAATAATGGGGAAATAACAATGCCCTTAGAAGGACAGAGCACAGGACACAGCACCACTGGACTGAACAGGACACAGCACAGGACCCAGCAGCACCACTGAACTCAGAAGGACAGAGCACAGGACACAGCACCACTGGACTGAACAGGACACATCACAGGACCCAGCAGCACCACTGAACTCAGAAGGACAGAGCACAGGACACAGCACCACTGGACTGAACAGGACACAGCACAGGACCCAGCAGCACCACTGAACTCAGAAGGACAGAGCACAGGACACAGCACCTCTGGACTGAACAGGACACAGCACAGGACCAAGCAGCACCACTGAACTCAGAAGGACAAAGCACAGGACACAGCACCACTGGACTGAGCAGAACACAGAGCACAGCACAGCACAGCACAGCACAGAACTGAACAGCACGAGATATAGCAGGACAGAGGACCACCCAACACACCCTCCCTCTACCCTGATCAATGCCCGAGTGAAGATGGCGGCGACTAGCGGGTAATTTATAGGATCCGAGTATCGCGAGATCCGACAGTGGGATTATGACTCAGAGCCTCGGTTTCAGTTTTGCAATTGGCGGGAATACCTGGATCTGTCTCGGATCCGGCTCGGATCCGCAACGTTCGGGTGGGCTCGGATTGCAGAAATCTGAGTGCGCTCATCTCTATTTATTATACAGTACAGTTTGTATTTCTAAAATAAAGCGTAGCAAACACAACAAGCAAACAAAAGCGTAATTTGCGATTGGAAAAGATTATGATGCGTTCAGGTCTGAATGAGACGCAGATGAGTCCACATGTCAACTGACACACTGACACTTACATCCAACTTGCTAACAAACTTACTTACAAAACCTTTTATTTTCTATGTTACAAATGTCATTTCTTTGAAGCATCATTTAAACTTGAATAACCCAGCTAATGCAGCAGGAATAACTTCCCGACATGCATGCAAAAAAATTTTTTTTTTTTACCTTTCCTACAACATGTTCGGTAAACACTAATCTTTGGTCAGGCGTCTACTAAAGTCTCAATAAGCATCTGCGAATCCTTTGCAAACCTCTAATTACAAGCGGGTGTTCACCATCATCATCATCTGCTACTTACACCTATCCCTGACAACCCCCAAATGTAAAAGTTGTTTCAGTTTTATCTGTGACTACGTCCCAGTCTGAATCTTCCTGTACATTGCCTACATTAGATCATCCCATCCCGACAACAATCACACCTCCTGAGACATAAGGCATCATCAGTGGCAACAAGTCATATCATTAGCAGCAAACTGTTATACCGTTAGTCATTGATAAAAGTAGAAAAACTGTGGAATGTGTGTAAGACTTTTTTGCAGAGGTGCGGAGTTCCACAGACAGAATTTCAAGTCCCGCTGAATGGTATTCGGCAAAGTATTTAAAATTCCACATTTCTCTGAATTTATAGTCTACAATTACAGGTGGGATGAAAGTGTCAATCTGTATGGATAGGGGTGATTCCGTACAGAAAACTGTGACGAAACGAGTTTGATAACACCTTAACCAGCCTGTCCCTCGTTTCTCATAAAATGTGGATTATAGCATGTACGTTTTATAGCCCTGGTTTTGTTCCACGGCTCAACAGAGTACAATTGCAGTGTCTAATGACATGTGGATAAGGGGACATTGTAGCTAATGGTAAATATGTATGTTGTTTATTGTATATTGTTGATATTGCAGTGAAGCTGTTAATCATTGTCCTTAAAGTGAAGCCAGGGGGGTTATGAGTAAGGATGAGGTGGTGTTCAGGAAACAGATGAGGGTGCTGGAACTGCATTCATTCCTGCCCCCTTTTTTCTACAGGAAGCATGGAAAAGCTGGGAATTCTGTGACATCACAAAGTAGTGTAAGGGGTTATGTTCAGAAGTTATCTGATATTTGGAGGTGGGGAAGGTCAATTAGTACCCATTTTCCTCCCTGAGATATTCTGTCTGGGAAACCGCAGGGGAGTCACTCCACTCCCTCTGCAACTCCCTAATCCAACACCCACCAATGTTTAAAGGGAGAGAGCCAGGGGTTTGCCCAGGGAGGGGATAACCAAGTAGAAATTTGACCCTAGATATAAGGATCCACTCCAGGGGGCAAGATGATGTTCATTCTGTGATTTGATTCCTGGAAGGTGCAAGATCTGGTGTTGAGTTGCCGTTCTTTACCAGTGAAATACATCAGCAGATCCATGGATCGTCAAGTCAGGACAGCCAACTGACTGTAACTCCTTAAGCTAGTGGTGTAATGGACAGATTATGTGGCGAACCTGCCTGGCATTTATTTACTGTGTGTATATAATATTTTAGTGATTGTTTTTATTACAATAAATGTATTGTTTTACTTTCAAACTGCATTTGCCTGAGTGACTATACAACCTTAGAAGGTATTGGGGTAGGCTTCCCTGGCATAGTAAGGCACCCCTGGGGGGGCCAGATAGAGTGAAGCGGGTAGAATTAGACCAGAAACCCTGGTATCTTCACAAAAATGTAAGCCTAAACTCAGATGAAGAAATGAGGTGAATATTCAAATGGGCACTTAAAATTCATCTGTTTCTCAAAGCCTGCAAGCCATCCAACTAACTATCTCTCCATGCTTGATCTACTCACCTCTCTCTTCCCTAGCCTCTTACTAGCTCCACTTGCACTTGATCCCCTCTACCGACTCCCCTTTGTGACTGCAGTCTGTTTGCCCTCCCTTTAGAATGTAAGCTCTTATGAGCAGCGCCCTCTTCCCTCCTGTCTCTATACCTATTCTTCAGCTCCATCTTCTCTGTACTAGCTATGCTTGGAGCATTTAGAGTTTTGGTATTATTGATTTATTGTTCTGCAATGTTTCACCCCGTATGGTCTACTGTTTGGACTTGTACGGCCCTATGGAAATCTTGTGGCGCCTTATAAATAAAGCATAATAATAATAATAATAATAATAATAATAATATGTGAAACAGTTTTGAAATTTGAAATGTCACTGGTCTCTACCCATAAGCCAAATATTAAAATTGAGCCACTAATTGTAGATGCAGAGATAATTCCAGTATGTAGACTGCTTCATTCTTACTAGATCTCATCATTGCAAGATTTGGACCAATGTCAGTCTCTAGGTCTTGTAGAACGTGTGAACAGAGCATCTGCTGGGGTTGTGGTGTGCCTTTTACCTTTATCTTGCACTGATGGGATATAACAGCTCTGCAGCATGCATGGATAAAAGTGGATGTATAGCTTTAACCGTATGGGGGCCACAGGAGCACAGGAAATGGTAAAGGGTTGGTAGAGTTGAACGACTTTGCTCTGTATGCCAATTGGGTCGCTAAATTGGCCATTAATACAAAAAAAAAAAAGGACATGGATGTATTATACAGATTCTGTGGTGTACTATAATCATGTGAGATGAAGTTTTAACAAAGTCCTCCTCTCAGTCACAGAACCCAATTAAGATGGACCTCTATTTGAAGGGGTAAATTGGCAGCCACCTTGTCCCAGCAAAGGTTTGTAGATGCTCTGGCATCGCCTTTACATACCCCGTAATACGAGGCCAATTATGGAAAGCGTGGAAGCAATCCTATATTGTAGACAAGATGAAGAGGGACAATAAGAACTCACTTTAGGGTTATCACCTGGCAGTGTGGGAAAGCCAATGAGAATCTAACAACTCAATAGCATTCTACAGCTGGCACTCTTGATAGCCAACTTCCTTTTGCTAAGAGCAGTGATAAATTTGTGCTACACAGAAGTATTACTCCCCGGAATCCTTCCCTATCCACCTCGGGGCTACATGACTGCTCCTGTCTCCCAGAGGACACAACATATGGCCTCCAGGTCTTAAAACACCCATAGGTGGAAAAATCCCATAAATACTGTAAAATATCCCCTACACCTTGTTAACCCCCAATGAGTCATTCACTGCTCCACCCTAGCTAGCTGGCATATCTCGAATTTTGGGTGGGAAATCTTTTTCATTTGCCTGCCTTTCTTGTGTTTGATAAAGGTCTGCTACTAATTAAAGTACCCCAGGGAAAACCGAGTTAGTACATGTTGGGAGGTTAAGGCTCTAGAAGGTTGTGGCTTCGCCCTAATCAATTGAAGTGCTCAACGTAATCACTCTGACCAAATTTTACTTGGAATATCCAACCGGACCTTGATCACTGCTGGGGGTGGCTGGCCCGTGGGGAAGATCGTTGCTGAGAACAACCATCCAGGGTGTGTCCCAGGCCAGCAGAGCGAAGTTGCAACACGTGACCACAGAGTTCCAGGGACTATTCACAGAACAAGCTGATGATACGATTACTGCCCTGGAGGTGTTTATACAATGTATCCTACAACCCAGGGGCACTTCATCTAGACATTAGCGGGAGGTAACTGAGGGTCCAACCCTGCTACCAGAAGTGGTCAAAAGAACAGTCTCAAAACATGCACAAGGTCAAAACCCTCACAAGCCTGCAATTGCCATATATTTTAAATCTCATCACACATAATTAATCCGGCATATACCTGTGTAGGGTTGTCACTCTATTGCTTGTCCTGTTAGGTCTGTGAGGTAATAAATGATCTCTTTAAGAGGTATAAAGCTATTCCCAACACAGTGAAACCGTCTTTACCCCTACACCACCTGACTCTGTTTATCAATTGATAATTGTCAATTCACCTAAACCACCACTAGGAGTAGGTTTCCGACTGTAACCTTTTATCTACAGATGAAAAATCTCAGGATCACACACTTTCATCCAATGTTCCACCTCATCCTGTGCTCTGAATTTAGGGTATAACTGGGGGGAGCGTGTAACTTGGGGGCCTGGGGTGAGATTGAGCTTAAAAAAATGCATGCTAAGTTTTTAAAGAGCATATCCTGTTGGCAATTTACCCTGTAATATCCACAGTTACAATCCTGACTCATACAGAAGCTAGGGTTTCACATGGAGCAATTGTAACCAAGCAGTATCAATGCCCCTTATATTAGGTTATATAAACACCCGAGTATTCTCTGCACCAACAAGCAATAATTGGGACTGGTGGTTATACATGTGCTTTGATTCTATATAATGAGTGTATACCTCCCAACTTTTACATGTCCCTAAATGGGACAGTGTGCCTGCCGCCGTCGCCAAGCACAGAAAAAGCACCCCTTCAATGCTGCACACCCCTGCCATTGGTATGGATGATAGTGATGTGGCACCCATCAGCAGGGCACAGCTCCCACTGTCCTGGAAACAGGAGAAAAGTCCTGATCTGCGGAACAACAGGACAGTGTCTCCTAAATGATATTTATTTTGCTGATCAAATATCAATGACTTGTACTCTTCACTTGTTTAGTTTGTATCTGGCTGTGCACTGTTATTGTTCAATTAGAGCTTGAAATTTCCATGTCAGACACAGTGCTGATACTAACAGCTCATACGCTAACATGTTTTGTCCTCTACCCACCTGTACTGCTTTTGTGGAGGCGGACCTGCCCACTCACGTTAATCTGTGTTACAGAAAAGTGTGTTTTCTAGTTAATAGTAAGATTCTAATATTCATTTTTCACTCAGCTATTTCTCAACACTCGTTGTCATTGTAGCAAATCAATATGTCGACAAATATTTTTTATAGAGGGAACATTGGCAATACCCTGTAGACAATTTACCAATGACTTATGGAAAATAAAACACCAAATAACAAATCGGGAAAATCGAAACTATGTTCAAGCATATGTAGCTCTCAGCGTTGGACCCTTTCCAGAACGCACACAAGATTTATTTAAGGACTTCCCCAATCCATCACAACAAGGCCCAAGGTCCACTTTCGACAGCTGCGTCTACAGCAAGGGAAATGTCCCTTATTATATTGACCTTACTGGACCAAAAATATGTAAACTATACAAACGTAAGTTAACACATCATTCAGTATCTACACAAAATGCATCGTTGAACTGGATGGAACCAGCGATGCAGAAGGTATCGTTATATATACTCACAAAACACAACGGAACTACAGAACAGATCTATCCTCTCAATGTTAGAAAAGATGGGTGACCTGGAAGAGGAGAAACAATTTACTGGTGTCCCAGGAAGCTTAACGGGGTCAGAATTAATAGATAATAGAGATAGAACTAGCCAATAGAATAAGATCATTGGGAACAATAGTGTCACGCAGAAGAAGTAGAATAGTGCCTACTTGCTGGTATTGGCTCTACTGAATCTGGAGGCTCGGACTCTAACGCGCTCATGGTCTTCACCAGGGACCCTGCAAGGGAGTTTGGATTTCGCCGCTAGGGACGCGCAGGTCACGGCCCTCCAGAACAGTAACCAGCAAAGCAGAAGGAAAAGAGAGGTCAGACGATCTGGGTCAAAACCAGGCAGCAATGCTGTACCAAGCAAAATCAGAAGGGAGTTTCGACAAGCCACAGGTCAGATACCAGGAGAGGAACTCAGGAACTGAAGGGTTAATCGAAAGGTAAGTCCAGGAGAAAGCAAAGATCAAAGTCACGAATCCATATGAAGTGTCAGCAGACAGAACAGAGAAGTTGGAGCGCAGGGATTAAGACCAAAAACTCTAGCACATTCCTTAAATAGGAAGAAGACAGACCTGATTGGCCAAAGAAGATTTGAGCGGTCAAGGCGTTCCTGACTGCTGACATAGAACTCTAAGGAGCATCCCATTGCTAGGCAATGGGACGGGCCCTGCGGCAGAGAGAGGCGTCCGTCCCTGGCACACAGAAGTGAGCGGGCGGCGCCTGACAAATAGGAATAGTTGCCCTAGGCCAGTGATCGCCAAGTTCCTTAACTACAGGGACAAACAAAGTATCCTGCCATACTGGAAAGCCCTGGATGAAAGCCTGTTGGGAATTACGGTCCTGCAAGAGTACTGAACTACTTTCACCACTACTTTTCACCTTGCTCTCCAGTTGCGTTCCATGGTGAGCTCGAAGCTCCATTTCTGGAAACAAGATATAGCCCTGCAGAACAGACGACATACCACCATGTCCACCATGTCATCCTTACATCACATTACATGGCTAGGGAAAACTTACTTACATTTTTGAGACAGGAATGAGTTCTTTATATAGACTTTAAGTTTCAAACATTGATCCATACAGTGGGACAATAGCTTCAAGTTCAGGGATTAATGACATATGTTTTAAAAATATAGCTCTTTGTTTTGTTATTCCATTTATACATCTTGTATTAAAATTCATTGATCTGTTTGTTTGTTTGTCGGTTCGGTTTTGGACATGCCTGCAGCGGTTGGGATGAACCCAGTGCAAGGTGGTCCAGTTGGAGCCTGGCCAGGTTTTAGGGGTGTTAGGGTCCCGGTCAGATCACGCATTTGCCAGTGCCCCAAGCCACTACAGCTCACTATTTTCTCCTCAGCTGTGAACGGGACACTCTTTCAGACAGTGCCTAATCCTGGCATGATAGGCAGCCGAGCGTGTGCGTAAAATATATCCTTAATTAGCAGCCTTTTGTGGCTAATTGACACTAGGGCTTCTCTGCCCTCATTGGTCCACATCAGTACTTAAGGCAGGTTATAGCGCTCAATGCATGTCATGTATTGCTGACCAGCTTCCCTGCTCCTCTGGATACTTGGTTATCTGTGATCTGATTTTCCTGTTGTGATCTTGGCTTGTTTTCTGGACCCCACTTGTACTCCTGTGCCCTTTTGACCTTTCTGTTTCCTGAAATTACCATGTTTGCTACCTGTCCCGACCTCTGGCCCGTAAATCGACCTTCCTGCATGCTACAGACCCACGACCAAAGCCTGTGCCCTGTTTCTGCCTCCAGTCTTCCGGTTTCTCTACCCTGCGCTGCATTTATTCTGATAAGCTTCTGGTACCATAGAGTTTGTTGGTTATACCTTCTGATGTTATTAAAGGTGTCAGCGGTGTGAATGTGGATTTTAAGCCACAACGTTTTTGAACTTAAACAGGTTGCTTTTTTAAAAAAATTGAATAACAGTAGATATATGCAGGTACTCAGAGTAGTTGCAGACTTGTTAGTACAGCAGCAGTTCAGGTTGTAACAGTATTATAAAGATGGATATGCACTTATATAGATATACAGATACTGGCAGTTTCACTAATACACTGTTGTACTGCACATCAGTGCAGGCAACTTATTACTATCAGGTGGCCTCCAGTCACACTCTGCTTTTGGTTATATTACAGTAGGTGTGCAGTTAACACTGCAGTGTCCGCTCACTATGCAGGCTCTAATGGAAGTGGCGGCGCAAAGCCGAACTTTCGGTATGAGGGGCTTGCACATGCACAGTAGCACTTTTCGAACAGTGTCCCTCTGCCCCACTTCCACCTCCAGTAGACCAACGGGGATTACAGTGGTTACAATTCTAACACAGGAGACGGAGCAGAGCGCTCCATATGCTAACGGAGTTAAGTCCTGGGGGCATCCAAGTACCTCAAAACGCATTTTTTTCTATCGGAAATTTGGCTGCTAAAGGTGATGAACGCTACTAGTCCGGTGCTAAAAGCTTATCAAATAGCTGCGGTCCTAACAGCATTGGTGTACGCTGGGCAGAACTTTGACCTGGGGAGCCTGTTCTGAGCCTGCATTCGTACACCCCTGCACTGATTGGGATGAAACCAATGCAAGGTGGTCCAGTTGGATCCTGCTCAGGTTTTAGGTGGTTTAGAATCCAGGTTGGACCTCCTGTTGGTGTACGCTTGGCAGAACTTTGACCCATGGACCCTGTTCTGAGCCTTCCTGGACGAAAATGTCACAGACATTGGATCTCAGAAGACATACTAGGAGGTTTAAATCCTAGTCAGAACTCCTGTTGGTGTATGCTGGGGGAGGGTTTGAGGTCCCAGTCAAACCTCCCGTTGGTGTACACTGGGCAGAACTTTGACCCAGGGAGCCTGTTCTGGGCCTTCTACTGGATTGATTTGGATGAAAACTTCACAAAGGGGTGGCAAATGGTGTGGGATGCCTTATGGAGTGGTTGGAGTCCCGGTCAGACCTCCCGTTGGTGTACGCTGGCCAGAACTTTGACACATGGAGCCTGTTCTGGGCCTTTCACTACATGGATTTGGATGACATTTAATATAAAAACTAAAAAGGACACTGGGCAGCAACCAGATGAGTGTGTTGGAAGAGCTGCTAAGCTGCTAATTATTTTTAAAATGTTGACAGTTACATCCAACTCATTGATAACTTCATAACTTGAAGATTTAAAGCTGAGCAACACCGGGGAGTTCAGCTAGTATTTTAATAAATCTGTCAGCATTTAATTTATAATTATATACATTATTGAGCATAGAAACCCCTCAACTATATGTCCGTTGATTTTCTACCTTGCTCTATTATTTTTGCGTTCTGGCTCCAAAGGTCAGGGCAGGCAGAGTACGAGCAAGGTCTAAATACAATCCAAAGGTCAGGGCAGGCAGAGTACGATTAAGAATCCAAGCCAAGGTAAATATTTAAAATATCAAAACAGAGAACTATAGAGACAAGCACACACTAGCAGAGATGAACTATAACTAGCACAGGATGCAGGAAAAGGAAGCTTTTAACGGACAGGTAACCAATAGCAGCAGCCTAAAAGTATGATTGTCTAAGGTGCAATGATTGAACACATTAAATAGCTGATTCCATAATGGCTGCGCCCATTGATGAAATTACCTGATGAACAAGGAAACAATCTGAAGCTACATCACTCATGCGACTGAGACTCATTACGGCAGAACAGTCTGATGACGCAGTCACGCGTCTCTGCCGTACCCTAAATTAAACCCGATTATCTTCAATGATTCCAAGAGAGCAGCCTAAACTATCCAATCTAGAAAGACAACCAAAGCGAGAGTCACCCCCTCCCCCCGGCAGCTGATAATCCCTTTTGATAACATTCTTTAAGGTTAAGGTTCTGCTGTTAAGTAGTTACCATTATCCAATGTTGAGGAGGGAGCCGAGGATGAAAAACTTAAAACTTCAGTTTGTCCATATGTTGTAATTGATCTGTTCGTTCCTACAATCTGTTTTCCTGCAGATGCACCTTGTGAAAGAAGAATGACAATCTGGAGGCAAAGTAGAGACAAGCAGCCGTGATATGCATAGTGCTGTCTTATTATATGAACTTATTTCTGTACAAGAAGAATACGTTTTTGTACTTCTTGCTTATAGGAATGTGCTTATGCGAGATGTTCCTTAACTAGAAATCTTGATAAGAGAAGTAATGTCTCCATGTTTCAAAGATTAGTCCCTCTGTTGACTTGCTTCGATCGGAGAGGTGCATTCGTTGGATGGAGGTGTATGCAATAAGTATTTATCCAATCCTTGCTTCAAGTTCTACCACAGATGTTTTCAAGGATTCTAGCATTCATCATGACTTCTTTGAGGGGAAAATCGTGTATCTAACAGATAATCTTCCTGGGGCAGTCCCCCTGTTTTCTGTGCGGTCTTAAACCTCTACATGCATGACCAGGGCCGGACTGGCCATCTGGCACTTCTGGCAAATGCCAGAAGGGCCGATGGCTAAATGGGCCGGGGCAAGCAGTGTTTTTAAAAAAAAAAAAGTACTTTTTTTTCTCCAGCAAGTGGCGCACCTGCGATCGCGCGTGCACCCGCGAGTGGGGAGTGGGGGGGGGGGGGTGAGTTACAGAGGGCCTGGTCAGGGCACCCTGATATACAATGCCTGGCTTAAATGCACTTTATTGATAATGCATCGAAACAATACAAAAAGTGATTATAGTATAATAACTAGAGAGGATTTTTTTGAACAGGGTGATTGAAAGGTAAGTATAGGGGGATTTGAAAAAAAAGTGATATATATATGTATATATATATATATCACTTTTTTTCTCATATATATATATATGTTAACTATGTTTTCTATGGTTTTTTGGATGATCAGCTATCGTTATTGCTAGTGTATCTTATGTGCGGCCCAAACCAACTCGTTGTCTTCCAATGTGGCCTAGGGAAGCTAAAAGGTTGGATACCCCTGTACTAGATGCTGAAGACACAGTCAGTCAGGGTGACTGCATAGGTGGCACCAGCAGGACCACCTCCATTCCTCTGCCCAAAGGATTGCACAATGCTATATATAGACAGTGCACGGCCTTATTGTATACATACAATGTGCACCCTCTAACCCCACCTCTATACCCTTTGTGTTTGTGTCTCTTTGTCTTCGCATTGTGGGTGTCTGTCCTTTCCTTCGTCCCCTTTATGTGTCTGTCTCTCTTTGCCCCTATTATCACATGTATCTCCTCACCTTTTTCTACCATTTCCCAGTATCTATTTTTCCCCTGTGCACAACCATGTCCAATGTCACCTCTCACTCCCGCCTACAAGGCTTCTCTTGTGCTGCTCCCCACTTATGGAATTCCTTACTACGCTCTATCCAGCTTTCCCACAGTCTTCAAATCTTTAGACACTCTCTGAAAAACTATCTTTTTTTTAGAGGTGACCTTATCCTCGAAAACACTATTCACACTAATGCACCCTCACAACTATCATAATCTCCAATCTGAACAACACTCACTCCTCTTGTTCCTCACTAATGAGCAGGGTCCTCCATACCCTTTGTTTTCAAGTCTTCATTTATTTAGTCTACCTAGTATGTCCCTGTTTTATGAATGTACTATTTTCCCTACTGTATGGCTCTGTGGAGCACTGTGGTGCCTTAGAAATCTACGATAATAAATAATAATATTAATGCCACCTACCTGAACCTCAAAATTCTGCTTTTAATAATTTTTGATAAGCGACTGAATGGTAAATTTTTTCTACATAGTGTATTAGTTAGTAACTCTCTCTTTTGTGAATTATGTTACTATGCTCTTCATTTTAGACCATAGTGCCCCCTGTCTTAAGTGCCCCAGGCCCCCCAAAGCCTTAATCCAACTCTGGGGGGAGCTGTCCACGGACAGTGTGTGGTGACAACGTATGTTATCATATACTGTCCAGCTGCATAGGTAAGTACAGCAAGCTGGGGGGGTGTCATAATGTGTCTCGGGGGTTATAATATGTCTTGTGTGGTATGATAATGTGTCTTGAGGGTGGCATGATAATGTGACTGGGTGGTAGCCTGATTTGTCTGCGGGGTGGCATGGTGTGATTTGTCTGGGGGGTTATTGTGGTGTGATGGGTGATGTGGCAGGGGGTAGCGTGACGCAGGATGTGGCAGGATGTGTCTGAGGGGTGGCGTTATGTAGCTGGTGACAGGAAAACTGTGTATTTTATTATAATGTATGTATTTTATACTGTGTGATCTGTGTCATGTACGATAGTTCGCTTATTGCTCGGTTTCCCATATATACATTTTCCAACAGGTCCCAACATTCCAGGATCTATGCAAGAATCCAGTACCAGGTTCTGAAAGCTGCAATAACCGGTAGGTGAGAGTAACACCAATGTAATACATAATGGGGGAATTCAATTAGCTGCAAAGTGAACACCCGCGAGACACTTTGCGGCTGAAATTTGACAGAAATCACTGTTCATTTATCCTATCAAGGAAAAATAAGCAGAGATTTCTACTGTAATTGCCAGCAATGTGGACTGCGCGATACCCATGTATCACATCACCAGCAATTGAGTCTCCCCCAATTTGTTATGCCACACCACATATTGACCACGACCCCAACATTATGCGACCACACCCCTTCACCGACGCCGCTGCGCGTCGGAATAAATCTCTCTTCCTGTGCACCTGTGGGGGAGGGCAAAATTTCACTGTACCCCAGCCCCAAATTTATCTTGCCAGTCCTGTGCATACCATTATCTGCTGCAAATAGAGAGTCAAGCTGCACGTAATACATTAATATCTCACGGGACACATTATAACAATGAGCTTTGCAAAATGTACTGTAATTATTATTAATCTGGAACAGAGCTGGGTTCTATGTGCTTTAAATGCCAGGGCTGATTTTTAGTCCCAGTCCGGCCCTGTGCATGACCCAATTAATTGAGCAATGATCTATCCTATTTAGAGTGGTATTAAATTATATTGTAAGGGTATCCTCCATTTCTGCTATCTCAGGTACCCTTTATATTCTTTTACAAGATCTCCTGCCCCATTAGGTAATTTTTCTACTATTAGACTAGCTTTCTGCTTGATCTTAGACATCATATGGTGCATTTTGTGGCTCATGCTTTTTCGGGGGGAGTCTCCTGAGGTATTCCCCCATTGATTCCTCCTCTTCTGTCCTCTTAGGTATCCGACATGTCAGAAGCTGCTTCAGTCTCGCTATCTATACTAAACCGTGGGTCGGTTCTGTTCTCGCCAGCACCATTATAGGCTTGACTCATGTGTTAGCAACAACAGAATCTCCCTTCAAGATAAACAGTACATGGATGTATTTTAGAGTGGTTCTTTGTGCTCAAGCTCTCGAGTCTTTATTTCCCCTCTTACTAATCTTCTTCATGTCTGGTATGTGCTCTCTCATCTTATTAATTGTTCTCCTGTGCCCTAGCGCTCTCAATGTGGGTCCAATCTAGTCCACGTGCAAGCCACGCCCACACTATGGTCCAATCCACCTGCAAGCCACGCCCACACTATGTTTAATTAAACCATTTAATCTCTTTCATAGCAAATTCCAAAATTCCAAAAGTCCCAGCACACTACTCTATACTTGTATAACTGGCACATGTTGCCAATACAATGCAGTCTCGCCAATAAATTATATATATTTGTAACATTAATACCAGTTTCTATGAATGGTAAATAGTAAGACATATTGTGGAATACTAGCGTTAAACAGCCACAGCAATGTAACACTGTTTATCATGTTATCTGGTATTAATCAAATAAATTGTTTATTTAAGCCTTTTGAATATAAGATTTTTATTAGTGTCTTTTGTGTAATCCCTGCAAAATGTGTAAAATGTATCTTATTAAATTATCTTCATGGTTTGCAAAATATATACATTTTCCTGCGTGATATCTCTTTATTATAAGCCACGTCCCTTAGTATAACTGAGCCTATAGATATAGCCTCGCCCTGTGTAGAGAATGTGAACCCACTGGTTTCTGTGTGTGAGAGACTTTCACTTTTATTTCTCTCTTCTGCTGTCAGCGATGGCGTCTGCTGATCTGAGACAGGAGCTGGACTGTTCCATCTGCCTGAACATTTATACAGATCCTGTAACACTGAGATGTGGACACAACTTCTGCCGGGTCTGTATTGATTGTGTGCTGGATACACAGGAGGGGTCTGGAGTTTATACCTGTCCTGATTGCAGAGAAGAGTGTCAGGAGCGTCCTGCACTGACCAGGAACATAACTCTGTGTAACATAGTGGGGAGATTCCTGTCTACTCGGCCAGATCAGGAGGAGACTGGGATCTTCTGCACTTACTGTATTCACTCTCCTGTACCTGCTGCTAAATCCTGTCTGATGTGTGAGGCTTCTCTGTGTGATAATCACCTGAGAGTACACAGCAAGTCAGCAGAACACGTCTTATGTGATCCCACCACTTTCCTGGAGAACAGGAAATGCTCCGTCCATAAGAAGATCCTGGAGTATTACTGCACTGAGGACGCTGCTTGTATCTGTGTTTACTGTTCAGCTGGAGAACATCGGGGACACCGAGTGGAGATGCTGGATGAGGCCTCTGAGAAGAAGAAGGAGAAACTGAGAAATGTTCTGCAGAAACTGACCGCAAAGAGAGAGGAGACTGAGAAAAGAGTCCAGAGTCTGAAGGAGCGCAGGAGAGAAGATCAGCAAATAAAAGCTGATGTAACAGAGAGAGTCACTGCAATATTTAGAGACATCAGGAGATACCTGGTAGACCTAGAGAAGAGAGTCCTGAGTGAGATCTCCAGACAGGAAAACAGCGTTTTACTCCCAGTCTCTGATCTGATCCAGCAGCTGGAAATAAAGAAGGACGAGCTGTCCAGGAAGATGCGTAACATTGAGGAGCTGTGTTACATGTCTGATCCAGTGACTGTCCTACAGGAACCAGACACAGGTGACTGGTGTGATACTGAGGACAGAGAGAGACATGACAACCAGGTCCATGATGTAGGAGATCTGGATGTAGGTCTCATCTCAGGGATATTACACACAGGATTATCAGATTTAATAACATGTATAAACATAGGGATCCATGTGCAGGAAGCTACAGACATATTACTGGATATAACCACAGCTGGTAATAATATACATATATCAGGTGACAGGAAAACTGCATCTGTGTCAGATATAAACCAGAAACGCCCAGAAACAACAGAGAGATTTCAGTATAATCAGGTAATAAGCACCAGGAGATTTTCCTCAGGGCGACATTACTGGGAAGTGGAGATCAGTAAATCAGTGAGCTGGAGGGTAGGGATGTGCTATCCCAGTATAGACAGGAGAGGAGTTATGTCATACATTGGGTATAATAACAAGTCCTGGTGTTTGTGTTTGAGGAGGGGACATAGACATTACTTAGTGATACATGACAGTAAAGTGATTCAGTTACCTGACAATATCCCCTATGATAGAGTGAGAATATATCTGGATTATGAGGCTGGACAGATGTCCTTTTATTCCGTGTGTGACCGGATCAGACACTTACACACCTTCACTACCACCTTCACTGAGCCCCTTCATGCTGCATTTTGGGTATGGAAAGGTTGTATAAATATATTTGGGTCAGGAAATAGTAGAAATGATCAGAAATCTACCTAGAGACTGGTGACATCACAGAGAGGGGAATCAGATAGGTGGATCACTTACCCAATACACTGTAGACGTGGGTGGAGCTACAGCTGAGTCTTTCCTCCTGTGTAACCAGATGACCAGTGTGTTTGGATTTGTTCCCTTGTTGGTGTGTTTGAAACTTTCATTATAAAGATACAAATCTACATGTATGTGGGATTTCACCATCTCTGATCTCTGATTTGCAAATATATATGTAACCCCCTGTCACTGTGTGTAGTGTGGGGTGCAAAGGGTACACAGTGCACCTCCTTCTCAAGCCCTGGCTAGCTGATGGGCATGGGTGTAGATGATCAGGGGGTCCCTGCACATGCAGGTGTTTCTTTGTAATTAGTGGGACACAGGTAATGTCACTTTGGTGCAGTGTAATAGAAGTCACAATAATTTGGGCGCCAGACCATCTCTATAACAAACTCAACTCTTTATTTACACTCTTCCTCCAGCACGATAATCATAATGGTTGCAGAATATATACATCTCCTTACTCTCTCCAGCACAGTTCTTAATGAGAAATACGAATATGGTTGCAAATATCTTATCACTCCTCCTGCACAGTTCTTAATGTTATCCAGATGTTAAATAACATAATTTACATGTCTCTTGCACTCCATACTCACTGCAGATCACCCTTTCTGCAGGGGCACATGCATGGATGCTAATAGGCAGGCAGCCTCTCCTCCATGCAGCTCTGACACACTCTGTGTACCTCTCAACTGCAGCTCATCCCTCCTCTGCGGGGATGATGTCTCCTGTGCTCTGACACGTCACTCTGTGTACTCTCAGCCTCAGGATCTGACACTACAGCTACCATGCCTCTTGTAGCAGCCCTCACTCCAGGGCCTCTTCCATGCGAAGTGTCCCCCTCTCTCTTGGGTTATCTTTAGTGGCATGGAGTTCTCCCCCTCATCCAGGGCACACATTCCTTGCCCTGGCTCAGTCACCACGCTCAGACTTCCAGGGAATGCTGGGGGAGCCTGGGAGCTTCCACCCCAGGTCCCCAGCTACAACTCTCCTCTTCTGTGTCCCCTCTCTCTCTCTCTCTCTCCCTCTATATCCTTTCCCCCTTGCTGACAGCCCCTCCTTCCTCTCCCTCAGTCTCCAGGCTGGGCTGGGTTATCACCATGGTAACCTGTTTATGTAACTTTTCATAAACTATTAGCTTACCCTCTAGGTGACCCCTCCTGAATTCACAGAAGTACAGGTTTAACTAAAACACCACTAGGGGGGTGTTACATTCTCCCCCGATTAGCTGGGCACCCCAAACTACACCTAATGGGGCTGCCTAGCTAATCTCACTCACACCTAACTCACACCTAACTCACATATGACCACACACATGTAAACTCTTCTACATCACTATTGCATGAAAAATCACAGTGTAAAGTGAATACATACATAGCAATACAATGGCAGTATCAATATAAAACACATTTCACATTGCATACCCCACAACACCCCCAATGGATGTAAACATGTGAGTCACAGGTGTCCTGTTTTCTTTCAATGTACATTTAAATATGGCTTTATGCCAAAGCAATGTAGCACCTGCCCATGCCTGCCCATGTCTCCCCCCTCCTGGGTCAAAAAGAGACAGGTGGCTCTCGTGGGCCCCTCCCAACAAATACATCTCCCCCAAGTCACATATCAGCAATATATGCAGGGGTGGCATTTGACCAGCGGGGTTGCCTTCCCCCCTTTCTCTCCAACGTGGACGATCTGCCTTTCTTTGCTCCCCCTAATCCTCCGGAAGGGCAATATACAGACGTCACTTGCACAATCTGCCTCTCTTTGCTTCCCCAAATCCTCAGGAAAGGCAATATACAGACTGCATTATAATTACACCTCACACGTTGAACCTTTTCTTCTTTTGCTTCCCACTCAGCTGGGTTAAGTGGCACTACAAGTCTCAGCAACAAGCACACTGCTGCTCCATATACTGTCCCGGACAGAACTACTCAGCAAACAGCTTGCTTCACCTTCTCCTCATTACCCTTGGTCTCCTGGGCACCTAGAGACGGTCAGACATGGTGTCCCAAGGGTGTTACTCCGGCTGGGCACACTGCACTCAGTCCCTGTGTCCTGCAAGCACTTTCTCCATCTGTTGTGCTCGAGCCCCACGTTGGGCGCCATTATGTAACCCCCTGTCACTGTGTGTAGTGTGGGGTGCAAAGGGTACACAGTGCACCTCCTTCTCAAACCCTGGCTAGCTGATGGGCATGGGTGTAAATGATCAGGGGGTCCCTGCACATGCAGGTGTTTCTCTGTAGTTAGTGGGACACAGGTAATGTCACTTTGGTGCAGTGTAATAGAAGTCACAATAATTTGGGCGCCAGACCATCTCTATAACAAACTGAACCTTTATTTACACTCTTCCTCCAGCACGATAATCATAATGGTTGCAGAATATATACATCTCCTTACTCTCTCCAGCACAGTTCTTAATGAGAAATACGAATATGGTTGCAAATATCTTATCACTCCTCCTGCACAGTTCTTAATGTTATCCAGATGTTAAATAACATAATTTACATGTCTCTTGCACTCCATACTCACTGCAGATCACCCTTTCTGCAGGGGCACATGCATGGATGCTAATAGGCAGGCAGCTTCTCCTCCATGCAGCTCTGACACACTCTGTGTACCTCTCAACTGCAGCTCATCCCTCCTCTGCGGGGATAATGTCTCCTGTGCTCTGACACGTCACTCTGTGTACTCTCAGCCTCAGGATCTGACACTACAGCTACCAGGCCTCTTGTAGCAGCCCTCACTCCAGGGCCTCTTCCATGCGAAGTGTCCCCCTCTCTCTTGGGTTATCTTTAGTGCATGGAGTTCTCCCCCTCATCCAGGGCACACATTCCTTGCCCTGGCGCAGTCACCACGCTCAGACAGCCAGGCAATGCTGGGGGAGCCTGGGAGCTTCCACCCCAGGTCCCCAGCTACAACTCTCCTCTTCTGTGTCCCCTCTCTCTCTCTCTCTCCCTCTATATCCTTTCCCCCTTGCTGACAGCCCCTCCTTCCTCTCCCTCAGTCTCCAGGCTGGGCTGGGTTATCACCATGGTAACCTGTTTATGTAACTTTTCATAAACTATTAGCTTACCCTCTAGGTGACCCCTCCTGAATTCACAGAAGTACAGGTTTAACTAAAACACCACTAGGGGGGTGTTACATATACAATGCATTGGCTATGATGCATTGTATTGAGCAACATGTGCCAGTAATACAAGTATAGTGTAGCATGCTGGGACTTGTAGTAGTAATAACGGTAACACATTTAACATCGCGTTACTTTTGTGAGTAACGTGGCTAATTGAATATGCCCCATTAGGACAGGAAAATTACTGGTGAGAGGTGCAGAGGGGAGATAAGCTAACATATAGAACTGGAACAACATAGGCAGAATGAGAAGTCGATTGAGTTAGAGAAAGTATTAACTGGTACAAGAAGGAAGGAGATTGAAAAATAAAATAAATGCAGTGAGGGATGAGAGCTAATGAAAGGCACAGTAGCATAAAGAATTAATGCTCTAGGGAGAGATAAGTCACTTATAGAGTGGGAAGTACTAGTCAGCAAAGTGACAGAGAGGAGCAGTACGTTCACATAGGTTGGAAGGAGGTAATCCCAGCCCTTTAACCAATCCAGGTTGATTCACATATCTTGTATCTATAACATACCTGCCTACTCTCCCGAAATTCCCGGGAGGCTCCCGAATTTTGGGGAGTCCCCCCGGACTCCCGGAGAGTAGGCAAAACTCCAGAAATTTGCCGGAATTCACGGCAGTAAATGGAGGGGGCGGGGCTTGTTTTACAGTGCGATTGCGATTAGTACTCCACATGTTATGACGCTATCACACGATAAAACAATATTAATCAATTCAATTTACTTCATCCAATTATTTGACTTCGACAGCTCCACCCTTTAATAGTGCACAAAACTATCAACTTAAAGATTTTAGTGCAGGATCTCAGTAGTACGTTTCTGTAAAGTATGTCCCCCTTTACGTATGACCACACTGTCTGTGGAAATCAGTCAGGTTACCATAAAAGAGAGTCACAATCCTAGAAACAATCTTCTTTTCCTATGGAACATATACCTTTGGAGCTCGGAGTTAACCTTTTGTATGGCCTTCACCCACATAGGTAATACCTTATCTGGAAGGATACAAGGTACAATAGAATATGTATCAATATAGAATATTCTACCACAGTTCTTCATGCCTCACGTGTTCATCTGTCCGAAGCATGTCTTTTAGCTTAGATGACATTTAAATAATACATGTTCACCAATAACATCATCCTATGTCTGTCAACAATGTCGTTTATGATCTCCTTCAACCTGTCTTAGTAAAGACACTCTTTATTAACACTTGTGGGGCGGGCTATTGTCTGTTTGTTCTTCCCAGTCTCCCAAGACTCAAGTTTCTTTGTACGTGAAATGATGATCGACCTGCCAAAAATTGGGAGACTTCAATTCTAAGGGAGCTACCTGTATTACCTTTCCTCTACTGACCTCCCACCCCATAATTCGGGTACCTCAGAAATATTTAGTGGAAAGAGAACTAGTCCTACTTGATATAATCTCTGAGGCACGTGAGAGCACATCAGCACTCAGTTTGGTCTAAAACCTTACCCTCCCAAGAATGATAATCATTCTCAAGGATGCCCGCTCAAGTCCGAATTATTACTGGACTGGCATCGCTGGATGCACCTCTCTTCCACTATGGGGTCAACGTACTTACGGGCGCAATACTCCTCAGACAATAGCCCCTCACACTGTCCCCGAGCTCCAAGGTTAGCAAATTTTCCTTTTACTGCTGAATTGGATAGAGTAATTGACTGGAACAATTTTGCTAACAACATCTCCTTCATCTCCACCTCCTCAATATCACTACCTGAACCAGCCTCCATCACCTGTTCATATTTGAAAGAATAGACTGTCCTGAAAATAGAATGAGATGAGAGAAACACCGGACAGGGAAAACTACCACTTCATGCTAGACAACTGTCTTTTGCAAAGTCCTTGACTCAGGTGTTGTTAACTGCGATCTTGGGTCTTACTCACCAGATTCATGTGTGTAATTGGAATTTTCTCTGGGTGTTGACTCCGCTGCAGTGGGTGGAATGGGTACAAGTGTCTCTCTGCTACTCCTAGGGATGTGATGCTGGTCATCAACACTTGGTACCTGTCTGTCAAACAACTTGAGCGTAGGAAATTAAAGTCCATAACATTCTCTCCCAGTGCAACATCATAACAGATAGTGTAACACCTCAGGAAACAGTGTTTTGAACGTCCTTTGTTGCTGTCTCACTATTTGCTTTTCTTTTCAAGATCTTGAACAGTCTCTCCATTATAAACTCATCACAGGAAAAGTCAAAAGTATTTCAAAAGGTGACAGGCTTAAGAGGCAGCGCAAGATTGATTCTGAAAGTGGGGAAGACTAGTGGCCAAAGCGTCCGACCACTCCAATCTAGTTTAAACCATCACTCTATTCAATTCGTTCTAGATAGTACCGTTCACTCTATTTTCCCACTGGCTTGTGGCTGATCAAAAGTATTTAACTTACTATCACTGCTCATTATAACCATTATCTAAAAGCTATTACCAGTTAGAATGAATACCCCTATCACCTTCTATATAACTCTAGGGATAACATATCTACTAACAAAAATCTTGAATATGACACAGCAATCTTATAAACATTTCAATAAGCTTTAACTTAAATAACAGCCACCTCAGTTGGTAACTGTATCACTGTCACAAGTTCTTCATGTAATGTGAGTGTTCTACTCATGTACTGCTATTGTCATAAAAGTTTCTCAGTCGCCTCAACGTCGCCCCCTATTCTAGGAAAACACTGAAAACCAATGTCTATCAATTGATTTACCCTCTGCCAACTCAAATGCCATTCTCAATCCCACAAGTTCAGTTACCTGGCTAAGTGAGGAGGGCAAAGGGGTCAATTTTTATAGCATATTCTTCAATTATAACAATATCCAGTACATGTCTATCTAACTATGAAAAATATAAAACATGAAAATTTTAAATTTTCTAAAAGGTTTCACGTATGTCAGGTCTTGTGGCAAAAATCTTAATCAAATGTTTCACACAGAAATGCATATTTGTATATATACCTAATTTCACCTTCAACTAGTCTCCTATCTCCTTCATTCCACCCTTTGTGCATCTAGAGGCAGACTTTGTACACTTTGTTCAGGAGACATATGTAGTTTAGGCAGAATTTAGGAGGGCAGATACCACATGCAATCTACAAAACATGAATCACATTTCCACTACAAAATTCCTGCTTAAAATCAGCATCTTCTATAAGCATAGAACAAACCCTTAGCTACTTCCGTGACTATGTCAGTGTAGTGTGTGTATCCCTAATTCTGTCCGTTGTCAAAAATGTCTTAGTCCTGTGGGTGAGACAAAACTCAAGTATTGGACCTTTGGGACAGAGTCTATATATTTTGTATCTCTTTATAATAAAAGAATGAGATACTGACAGTTAGAAATGTAAAGAATGGGGAAATAAGACAGCAAAGAAGAAAAAGAATACTGAAGTGACCTGCAGAACAATAGAAAAGCAGAAAAGCAGAGGAGATTTACAGCAAAATGACAGCTGGATTGGGCACTATGTGGAAATGGCTCTACTATTTCACTAATCCCCTTGGCACTTAACTAATCTATGACCCCTCCCCCATTCTTATTAAATTTAATGGAGTTAAATCATCCATCCAATCCAGTGTCGTCCATCAGCTCGTAAGGAGCCCAGTAAATATCATAATAACCTATATACCTTGCCATGGACTCGTGACTATGATGGAGAAGTGCAAAATTAACCCTTTGTGACGCATACTCTGTATCTCCCATGTGTGTCTTTCTGGAATACATAAAACAACATTAGCAGCAGAGTACATGCACACTTCATTTTAAATAATAAATCTCAACCAAATAAGTTATCATAGGCCACCGCAGTTCGAAGAAAGAGTGTTACAATGACCCATTGTTAACTTGTCTTTCAAGGGAAAAATTTGTACTTCTCCTGCAATCCCCATAATTACTATATATATATATATATATATATATATATATATATATATATATATATATATATATATATATATTTCTTTGGCTGTCCTTATCTACAGAAGAACAGGATAAAAGTATCAAATAAAGAAATCCAAACATTTTCATTTCTTTACTTTCAATCCTTATCATCGACCAGCGACAGGAAAATAAACACAAGACAACAGAAAACCAACAAACAACAAAAAAAATATATACATTTAAGTTACTTATCCTTAACCCTGAACAGTTACACTTAATACAGCTTAACAGTTAACTTACCTGTTTGTAGAATTACAGGTATGACCTGACCCCTAGTGTTGGCTATTGTTCTCCTGCAAAGCATTTGCTGCTATGATGTGTGTAAGCAACTGTTGAGAAATCTCTGAGACTTGTGTGCGCCTTCTTTGTGGGTATCTATGTGATTCCACCTTAGATGGCCCAAATCTCTTTGCTTCCGCTCTTGTTCTTTCTGTATAGTTCTTTGCTAGGTGTCCTGTTTTAGTGCATCTAAAATACTTCCTCGACTCATGTTGTTTCCTTTCCTTATAACAAGTGTTATTATACTGTGGTCGTGTGTGCAGGCCATCTAGTGCTTGGATACTTACCATCAGTAACCTATCACTTTGTGCCTCTTTCTGTTTATTTATATTTTTATCATGTTCTATAACTGACTCCCTGAGAGCATCTACTGTGATCCCTCTCCAGTTAGGTAATGAAGTTTGCACCCTGATTTTCAAATTTTCCTTGACGCCATCCATTAAAACTGAAACAGCAACCTCCCTGTAATGCACATCATCCTTTATGTCTGATAACCCAGTGTATTTGGTCATTGCTACCAGAGCTCTAGAAAAAAAGCATTTTCACTATCCTTTTGTTTGATATTAAAATTTTTACTCCAGTTCACTACTGGAAAATATATGGCCAACTGTGAGATTATATGTTTAATATTCTCCTGACTGTCATAATCTGTTAAAGACTTCTCTTCCTCCAACATACAATCCTCAATAAACTTTTGTATATCAGTATCGGGAGGAAGACAGGCCCTCAACAGCACTCGCCAATCTTTATTATTTGGCTCATGTGCATTTCCTAAATCTCTAGCAAATTTCTGACATTTGGCCAAATCTTTCCTAGGATCTGGGAAATCAGACATAATTGAAGGCAGCTCATATCTAGTCCTAGGACAATGCTTTGCTACATGTCTTATGGGAACTATACCATCTTTGTCCGCTTTCCCATTGGGAATTTCTATTGTGCGGACAGGATGTAAACCTATCAAATCCCTACATTCAGGATCAATTGCTGGAGTTTCAGTACAATGAATGTTCCCCCTATTACTTTCTCCAATACTCTCAACAATTTCAACCACTGCCCCTGCTGGTGGGACCGCTCCCTTTCCTTGTCTGCGTGGTGCCTCTTGCACGTTAAGAGCATGGGCAATGGCTGAAACAAGAGTGGGTTCATCATCTTCTTCAGAAACATTACCGTTAAAATGGCTTAAATTACTTCTTTTTTTTTTATCATTTTTGGCATCGGCTGTACTTTTCCCCTCGTCCGCATATAGCGGCAGGGGCACTCTTGCACTCGCTTCTCCTTGCTTACTTCTGGTACGCGCGCGCTACCCTGCCACGTGTTTCGTTCCTG
This sequence comes from Mixophyes fleayi, assembly GCF_038048845.1. NCBI lineage: Eukaryota > Metazoa > Chordata > Amphibia > Anura > Limnodynastidae > Mixophyes > Mixophyes fleayi. The sequence continues at coordinate 18,396,039 of NC_134404.1, read as the reverse complement.
TTGCCACAGTTTTAAACAGTCATTGTTTTTAATTCTCTGCTTTAGTGATTTAATCAAACATATTTTATCTTCAACAGTACATAATACCTCTGAATCAAAAGTTCCAACCTTGGGAAAGGGTTTCACACACTCATTGGTCATCTTGACCCTCTTATCACAGTACGCCATTGCGTACGCACCATATTTTACACACATAATATACCTTGCTGAACCAATCGGCCCTTCTTTAACCAGCACCTCATCGACCATCTCTAACGTTTGCTTAGAAACTGGGAGAAGAAAAATATCAACCCTTGCAATATCCTGCATTTCCAGCACACCTGCTGAGTACTTTAGAACTGGGAGAACGGATTATTGAAGAATATCAGCCTTTCCAGCGAATTTCCTCTACACCGTCTACAATTGGCACAATCGTGCGGTCCGATCGCACAGCTTACAGGTACTAAGCTATGTGCAGGCTTTGCGATTGCAATTGGGACTACCTGTTTTCACCGTATACCTTGTATACTACCTATTCACGGTATACTACCTATTTTCACCGTATACTACCTATTCACTGTATACTACCTATTTTAATTCTATACTACCTGTTTTCACCGTATACTACCTCTTTCACCGTATACTACCTATTTTCACCGTATACTACCTTGCTTCACTGTATACTACCTTGCTTCACTGTATACTACCTTAATTCACCGTATACAACCTACAACCTTCACACAATTCACAATTCACATACATTCTTGTTTTCTGTGCAGAAAATTACATTCCCTAAAGAATGTAATTACTTTTCAGAGGTTTTAACAATTAATTTCACTATAAAATACAACAGGACTATCTATCAAAATGACTGATTAAACACGTGGCAACAATACAGGAAATGCATACGCTATGCAAAACAAATCACATTAAATTGCACAATGACAACAAAAAGAAACATTTTTTCATTCTTGTCCCTAGGTTCTAATCAGCGCTCCTTGGATTACATAAAAAGGACAATCGGTTTCACAACACAGAATGATAAACAGGTTTTGAACACAGTGCTTTCTTACTCATACATGACGCGTCTCCACCCTTTGTTGAGGAACTGAAATCCGTAGGCTTTGCGAATCTTCCGGTAGAGTGATCTCACCGCTCAGAGTCCCCAAATTATTAAAGTCATTTTATCGCTTACCAATAATCATTGTCCACTGCGATTTGTGTGGTTCCAACACACAATCAGATTTAATAGCAAAACACAGCAGAGTAACAATTCAATAAAATAAATACAGCCGATACATACGCAGGCGCTCTGAATTCAGAATACCGTCATTCAATCCTGAAGTCTGTGGTCAAGAAGACTGCATAGTGGGCTCAGAGCCTGGTTTATATACAGTTGGTGTTTACATTGAAAACAAAAGAGATGGCTTGGCATGTTTCCATTGGTTTAGGCTTCAGGACAGTCTGGTATAATGCAGGTCACTGGTCAGTTCAAATGATGCTCTCCAAGGGTGGGGGTCAGCTCTCCAACAGCTGCATACTTATCTTCCTGCCGAATAGCTGGTTAAAACTGGTCTATTTACATTACACACACAATACCATTCTGATCATTAATTCCCTATCATCCATAACTCGCATACGCAAGGTGCGATTTCTTAGCCGACAGTAACGGATCTCTGAGGATAAATAGGGGATCAGAATGATACCAAACATGATATGTTTCCTGTATCCTGAACCTTAGATCTCAATAAAGTGCTTTTAACATTATTATATTCAACTATAAATTCTACTAAATCTGACTATAAATGACTGTGTGTTGGAACTATTTTAAGGTGAACTATTTACAAGTGTACGTGTGCGTTATTTATTGTGCAATTGCGTCATAACACATGGCGTACTAATCGCAATCTCACGGTAAAACAATATTAATCAATTTGATTTACTTCATACAATTATTTGACTTCAACAAACCCCCTCTAATTCAGAGGCTGGGTGACCGGATCCCAAAGCAGCAGTCTCCCTGTTGTTGGAGCTCTCCGGGCCTCAGTGTGACTTGCTGCCTCCTGGGATTCGCAGAAGGAAGTACGGTCTAATGGGTTCCTTTGAATTTTGGAGGCACTATGACACGTCCCTCCAGCGTGGGTGTAATGTGGCTTTCAGCTGAGCTAATGTGCAGCGGCTTCATTCCATGGGCTGTGCTTGGGGTCTGCTGCAGTCCTCCCACTGAACCACCATGTACTCCTCCCGCACCACAGAGCTCTAATCCCCACTGGACCACAAGGGCAAGTTATAATACATGTCTTTATTTAAATAAACCAGCTCACAACTGCAAGCTAGTTCTGGATGAAAATAGGGCCCAGGGTCCTAAATTAAAAGAATTATATTTTGTTCTAGTAAAAGTAACCTCATATATATTTGCTTATAAATAAACAGGCTAAGCGGGGCGTTATTAATTGGTTTATGGAATTGTATAGGAAGTGGTCTATACTTTGCAGGACTATAGAATCATTTAAAAGATGATTTCAAGGGCGGAACGGGGAGGGAAAGGGGCGTATGCACATAGTCAGTGCATAGCAAGGGCATGCCAAGGTTACAGCCCTATTGGGGCAGGTGTAAGTGCTGATTGCTAGTGATGACGGCTGTGTATGCAGCTAGAACGTGTGTTTGAAATCAGGAGCAGCTGTAAAAATGTATTTTGTGTACAGTAGACGCTTATAATTTCCAATAAATGTATTTCAAACAGAAACAAATGAAAAAGAGAAAACAATTTTTACAATGATTTTTCATTAATGACCGTTTTATTTACAGGTGAGAATAATTGAATACTTTTCTTTCTGTGCTTTTTGCTGGGACTTTATATTCCACATTTGCATTGTTCGTATCCAGCAGTGTGTTGTGTCTATCTCAAAACAGCAAGTACCGTATATGCTGAGCGTACCTAGACCAGTATTCAACAAGAATCGTTTCTTCAGATCCGCTTGGACTTGAAGTGCGTACACCTGAATTACAGGCGTTTTTAAACAAAAAATAAAAAATCACAATACGTATTTTGCGTGCCTTAACCCCAAATACCTTACCTGGGCATAGAACTGCCTAAAAATATTCAGGGCCTTTATAAGCTCCATATAGAAAAACTGATCGAATCATCAGATCGTCATTTGCAGCACTTGTTAACCTCATTAACATGATCACTTTCCCTAGATTAATTTAATCTCTACAATTGCAGACAATAATATCATCCATAAAGGATGAAACAACATTAACCTTGGCTTGTAGGCAATTTATCTAACGCAACAACAACAAAAAACTGAAAAAAGCCTGGTAGTACTGCAAAAATCTAAATTAAAAGGAGCACAAATCTTCCTAATATTAAACTGTATATCCAAGCTGCTATATGAGGATATTTAAAGGACTGGATTAATTACCAGGATCATCATCATCATCATCATCATTTATTTATATAGAGCCACTAATTCCGCAGCGCTGTACAGAGAACTCACTCACATCAGTCCCTGCCCCATTGGAGCTTACAGTCTAAATTCCCTAATATAGACACACACTCAAACACAGACACAGACAGACAGAGAGACAGACAGAGACTAGGGTCAATTTTTTTTTTATAGCAGCCAATTAACCTACCAGTATGTTTTTGGAGTGTGGGAGGAAACCGGAGCACCCGGAGGAAACCCACACAAACACAGGGAGAACATACAAACTCCACACAGATAAGGCCATGGTCGGGAATCGAACTCATGACCCCAGTGCTGTGGGGCAGAAGTGCTAACCACTAGGCCACTGTGCTGCCCCAGGATATGTTTACTAACCTAAAAAAGCCAAGTAGGGTCTTTAGTCACTACTATTCATTGTTGTTACCACTTCTTTGTAAGTAAAAATGTCAGCATGGATTGGTATCTCACCCCTTTAACACGTGGGTGAAGGTGGGCATTACATCTGTATATTTAGGATGTAAGCTCTCATGAGCAGGCCCCCTATCCTCATGTTCTCCTTCTACTATTCCATCACCCTCTGTACCTCGAGGCTGCTCCCCTAGCCCTGTTTTCTTGAGCCCAGGCCTACTTCACGTTGGATATTACCTCTCTCACAGTCCTGTTAACTAGTAGCTGTCTGGTGTTTGTATAACTATATTTAGTCTAATAATGTATTACGTATTGTGTTATGGATCATTGCTGTCTGTGTATTTTATACTACTGTAAATTGCATGCATGGCCCTGCGGACTTTTTGTGGAGCCTTATAAATATAATATAGTATTAATAATAATATGCAGTTTGTCTGACAACCATGAGGTCGTTTTATAATTAAATTTGCTATCTCCCCCACTAGCAGTTCTGCAAATCCAACATTATATAACTACAATCCTATCTAAACTTAGATAGGTGTAATCCCTTGGTTGTGTCCTTCAGGAACAATCAGAATACCGGAATGCCACAATGGCCGGTGGACTTCCGGCAGCTGAAAATTTAGGTGATGAGGAACGCGCTACTATATTATACACATAGCCTAACTGCTAGTGTATACAGGGAAATGTTTTTTTAGGATTTTCTAGAGGGGTTACACTTCACCCTTCAGGTGCCATAATGTTGGTATAACAACTACACCTTACTGTCACAAATGCAGGAACCTTAACTCATCCTTTTTCCACTGTTTACAGGACTGTCCCTCAGGGAAGGAATTCTGATTGTGCTACACAGGATTTGGCTAATTTCATCCCACTATCCTCAGAATGGACTGTATTGGATTTTCCCAACACCACATCCAGATTTACTACAGAATCTAGGAAGTTACTTCTCGTGGTTTCAGTAGCGACCCAGAAAATGACAACAAACGCCTTTCATAAATGTCCCCTGTGTCTATCCAAAAGCTGCAACATAGGCAATGCTCTTCAAATCAGGGGGTAAATGTATTAACCTCCGGTTTCTTCAACCCCGCGAGTTTGGCGTCTTCGGCGCTTAAATTTAAAGCGGCGCTGCCTTGTAAAGGGAAGCTTCCCTTTACAAGGCAGCGCCGCTTTAAATTTAAGCGCCGAAGACCCTGAACTTGCGGAGGTTGAAGAAACCGGAGGTTAATACATTTACCCCCAGGACTGTCCTGCCTAAATCGGGATATTTAGGAGATATGATGGACACAATAGGTGGTTAGTTCTGGAAACTGAATCACAGGTAGAAGGAAATGTAGCCTTCAGCAGCCAATACGATATTTAATAAACTGTTACTAGGAAACCCATCTGATTAGCATGGATTAGAGCACAGTTTTTGCAGATGTACATGTGTACCAAATGTTATTCTTATTTATTAGTACCATTTATTTATATAGCGCCACTAATTCTGCAGCGCTGTACAGAGAACTCACTCACATCAGTCCCTGCCCCATTGGTGCTTACAGTCTAAATTCCCTAATATACACAAAGACAGGCTAGGGTCAATTTGTTAGCAGCCAATTAATCTACCAGTATGTTTTTGGAGTGTGGGAGGAAACCGGAGCACCCGGAGGAAACACATGCAAACACGGGGAGAACATACAAACTCCACACAGATAAGGCCATGGTCGGAAATTGAACTCATGACCCCAGTGCTGTAAGGCAGAAGTGCTAGCCACTAAACCACCGTGCTGCCACATTCTCCTTTTAGTATCTTCAGAGGCAGCTCGGTAGACATGTAGTAACAGAACCTATAGCAGTGCTGTACATGTAATGCTCCTACAAATGTTTCTGCCATACAGAAACATGCTACGTTAAGCAATCTATCCATTTTTTCTGTCCTATTTTCTCACTGTGGAGCCGTTTACGGCGCTGTATGTAGAGTACATGATCTGCCTGTCAACTTATTACATGTGTGTGTCAACATCTAAACTGACAGTTTTGTAAGAATGAATTACTGTTATAGATACTGAGATATTTAACCAATAACAATTTCATTCCCTAGGTTAAAAATAAAGTTTTATAAGTGAGATACAGCAAAATACAAGATAACACCCACAAAGGCGATAATTAAAGATTATGTAGGATCGATGAACCCCTTTAAATAAAATACTACATTTTTTTATCCTAATAGAAATCAGGAAAATACATGCACATAAATTGCAATAAAGTACCGTATAAACTCGAGTATAAGCCGAGTTTTTCAGCACATTTTTTGTGCTGAAAAAGCCCCCCCTCGGCTTATAGTCGAGTGATGCTCCAGGACCACACTTTTTTACTCTCTATCCCCGAGTTTCACATACCGCGCATGCGCGGCCAGCAGCGCTCATCGGAAACAGGCAGCAGGGAGGTCACACAACGCCCGGCGTCCAACTACGCAGCCTGACTGGAACACCAGCGCCCGCCTGACCACATCATCAGCAGTCGTCCACGGGCAGACCGGTTCACACGCCCCTATATCTCTGACGTCATCCGGAAGTAGCGTGCGTTCCACTGTGGAACGCACGCCATCTCCTTCCTGCTGTCGGCAACACACTATCATCAAGGAGTCACCGCGTGAGCGCGGTTAGCGCTGTGCAACATAACGGGGATCCCTGTATCGTAAGTTAGTTAGGAGACAACGCTGGACTCCATTTATGTTGCTGGATTGTTGAGGTTTGATTTAAACTGTTGATTGGACTCTGTTCCCTTTTGTGACTTGTTTGGACGATAAGGACCCACCATCTCCATACAGTACAATTTGCAGTAGCCTCTACTGCCTATATATAATTGTACTTCCTTAACCTGTTTGCGTGATCTTTTATCACCTTTGCTATGCCATTTTTTCATTACGTGCTCAACAATTTTTATTTGTTGTTTTAATAAATGTATTGTATTTTTACTCCGTGATATCCTCAATATGTCAGTACCGATTGGTACACTATTTCTAACCCATTGTAAGACAATTGAGCGCAATTATTTTACCATTATACTACACCGGTTCATACCGCACACAGCCTCTACGGGACCCTTCACAGCATCCAAGGCATCCTGCATGATGGTAGCTTAAGTGCATTTACTACCATCTAAAGGTAATAGCCCAATATCGCCACACCTGCAAGACTGGAAGTCACTACCTTTTGAACATTATTCCACTGTGCACCTATAACGCCTACCTACCTTGCAGACACAACTACTGCAGATCCATCTGTTTATCGGCACATCCAATTACTATTTCAGTAGCAGTATTACTTGTTTTGTTTTCACATACTGTTTTACTGTATACCACTGCATTTATCCAGTGTATTATCCATTTCCTTGCCCATCACCTTAACCCCCAATCCCGCTGCTTCTAATGAATGTGCTTCCACTGTAGTGGAAGCATGGGGTCTCAGCTGAACGTATAAAAGTAAAGTAAAAAAATTTACCAGTAGCTGCTGCATTTCCCTCCCTAGGCTTATACTCGAGTCAATAAGTTTTCCCAGTTTTTTGTGGTAAAATTAGGTGCCTCGGCTTATATTCGGGTCGACTTATACTCGAGTATATACAGTAACCCCTCTTAACCAATTCATTCATAAAATATTGCTCATATAGCAATACCAATACATTTTAAAATACTATACCATGCTATTAACTGAGCACTAACTATCCAGGCATATTGTAATAGTCTCTCATTATAGAAACCACGTGTTATTTGATACAAAGTAACAAAGTTGTGGATAAAGATATTCGAAATCGCAGATTCCTGTTAATATCAATGGTGCAACTTCAAAGCCCGGCCAGACAATAAAACGGTTAAAAAAGAATGCTTGACGCGTTTCTCCATTCAAATTTGTGTTTTATTTACATGGATAAATGTGGATATCAGAACAGTATTATTTTAGCACCAAATTGAATGTCAAAAACACTGAGGGCCTGATTTCTCAAGGAACGTATTCTGAGTGCAACCAGCGTTCAGTGTTATACACACATATTTAGGCTTTGTATACTCCCGAATTCATCAAGGCATGGATCTCAAGATACGAGGGCTGTTGAAATCGGGGGCAGGTCTGCTGTGCTCTACTACATTGCATGCTGCAGGATATGTCCAATACCTATGTGGACCATAAATTCACAAAAGAACGCACAGGAAAAGAAATATTGAATTAATGTCACCTGATAATAAAATAGGCATTAAAACCGTTAAAAAAATTCCCATTAAGTATATTTATTAGGATGATCTTAATGTCTACTGAGTATAAAGTACATATTTACATTTGCACGTTATTGCAAACACATGTTATAGCATGCACACGAGACTGTCTTCACTACTGATCAGGACTTAGACTAGCCCTGTAGAAATACGGCAGAAAAAAATAACCTTGAAACGATCAGAGCTGGATTCGGGCGTGGCTGCGCTTCAGTTTGGCACGCCCTTACTGTACATTGACTGCGGCAAAATGTCCCATCCCCGCCCAGTTCACTCACCAAAATTGTAAGCTGTGTCATGGATTCAGAGCCAGGATGGGCTACAAAGTATGCTCAGGTGGATACTACCCACCGAGAGGCACGGAGTCTAACGGAAGAGAGGTTTTCACCAGGGATCCCCGCAAGGGGAAATGGGCTTAGCGGCCCTCTAACTGCAGGTCGCGGTCATCTAGGGTGGCGATGAGCGAGACTAGATGGATGGTCAGGAGATAAAGGTGGTAATGTGGATATGTCAGAGTGCTGAGGTGGGTCCAACAGGTAAGTGGTTGTTCTAGATAACAAGAGAGAGCAACAGTCTATGGGGTGCTGCTGCACCGAGGTTCTGGTGAACAGGATGGCCCTGGAGTAGAATCGGAGGAGAGGCATAATGGTCTGCAGAGAGACAGCAGCGTCTAGACCGCGGAGAAGGTGAGTCAGGTATGCACAAAAGAGCAAGGCTGCAGGATGATGAAGTGCTGAGGTCCTGATGAGCTGGAAGCCCTGGAGCAGGGTCAGAGGTGATGTGCAACGATCTGCAGAGTGGCGGCAGCATCTTGGCTGCGGAGGAGATAAAGGTGTACACAGGAGAGTAATAGGCTGCAGGATAATGACGCTCTGAGGTCCTGATGAGCTGGAAGCCCTGGAGCAGGATCAGAGGTGATGTGCAACGATCTACAGCGAGGTTGCTGAATCCAATGAATAACGAGTTGGAAGTGTGGAGACGCCGGCTCCACACACGGGCCGCGGGCCAATCACGGCGCCCGGCCACGGACCAATCACGGCTCCCGGCCGTGATGAGGTCATATGGAAGCGCCCGGCCCGGAGATATCGTTGGCGGCCACGTGGAGGGCAGCCTGTTCGGCGGGAAGTGAAGCTGGAGGAAGGACGTCCGGACACAGCAGCAGCAGCAGCACCCACAGTAGCAGCAGCACCCACGGTAGCAGCAGGAGCAGCACCCACAGTAGCAGCAGCAGCAGCACCCACGGTAGCAGCAGCAGCAGCACCCACAGTAGCAACAGCAGCAGCACCCACAGTAGCAGCAGGACCCACGGTAGCAGCAGCAGCAGCACCCACAGTAGCAGCAGCAGTGTGGAGGGACAGAAGACGCTGGAGCCGGTGCCCGTGAAGAGGGCGAAGATATCCGGCAGCGCTGTGCCCCTGGAGGGGCTGAAGAGGTCCCCGATGGTGCCCAGCTACAAGAAAGAAGAGGAGAAGTACTCACCCGTCCATCGATCCAGCGGCGGTGAGTATAACTTTTTTTTTGCAGGTCCTGTGCGCGGGGGAAGGATGAGCCAATCAGGGCTCATCTTTCCCCGCTGGCCAATCAGCGGCCGGATGCGCGAGCCAATCGCGGCTCGCGCCCGGCCATTCAAAAGATTGGCGCCGACGCGAGCCAATCAGCGCTCGCGCCGGCGGATGACGTCACGCCGGCGACTATATAAGTCGCCGGGTGGCGCCATTTTGCCAGAAGTCCGTCGGCGGAGAAGAGAGAGGACGTCTCTCCACGACGTCGAGCCAGAAGACCAGCGGCAGCGGCGGCAGGGGGCCCTTGTAAGGGCCGTGAGCTACCCTGCCGCCAGAAGACTTCTATCAAGCCACCGGAGCGGAGATCGTCGGCGGGGAGCCCTTGTCAGGGCTGAGAGCGCCCCCGCCAAGCAGCTTTCAACAGCGCCGAAGCGGAGAAGAGGCGCCGCCGGCTGGAGGGTCTGGAAGACCCGGAGGAAGAAACAGAAGACGGCGTGTCAAGTTGAGTATCCTGCGCAGAGCAGGTAAGTAGACTCAACCATAACGTCGGGCACTAGGCCCGTGGGCACAGCCGGGCACAAGGCCCGTTGGCACTGTAAATTAGGGGCACAAGGCCCAGGGACCTGGGCACTAGGCCCCAACGTGTTAGTGGGCCAGTAGGCCATTAGTATCTATATAAAGGGGACAAGCCCCTGTTAGTTAGAGAGGGGGACTCAGAGCCCCAGGTGTACAAGGGCACAAGGCCCTTAGGTAGTTAGGGGCCTAGAGGCCATAGGAAGGCCAGAGGGCCTGGTTAGGGGCTGGTAGCCCATCTGCTATTAAGGGCACAAGGCCCTTAGTTAGGAAGGCCCCCGGCCTTAGGCAGGGGCTAGGACCCCTAGGTAGTAGGGCACAAGGCCCTAGTGAGTGGGCTCAGAGCCCTGAGGTAGAGAGGGGGCTGAGGCCCAGGAAACAGAGCAGAAGGCTCTGTGTGTAGCTGGGCAGAGACCCATGGTGTATAGGGCATAAGGCCCTGGTGGTGAGAGGTAGAGGCGTAGGAGCCTCGTGAGAGTAGGCGCGGTCCTGTGTGAGGTGAGCACACGTGGTTAGGAGGTACGGTCGAGCGTAGGCTCCCGTGGTGCTGTAGCAACCTGCTGGCTGGCTAGCAGCGGTGTGTTCGGGTAAGTAGCGGCAAAGTACTGTAGACTGTATTTATTCTGTCTGTGTGGCGAGTGTAGTTTACATTACAGTATTTTGGTGTGCTTTCTAACTGTGTCCAGGGGCAAGACGTCAGGCCCCCATTAAAGGTAGGCTCTTGTTTCCTGTGGTTCTCCTGTGCTAACCCGTGCTGTGGGGGACAAGTGTAAGTACCAGCATACACATAGTCAGGGGAGAACACATGTAGTTTTCCTGTCCCTTAGGTCCCCGGGGTCACACTGGTACCCAGAGGGGGTGGCTGAGTGAGTTGGTGGCAGTACAGCACACCTTGAGGCAGTTCCAGGGGCGGCCGTGGTTCTGATCAAGGGTCCTCAAGGCCGGTTCCGTGCAGGTGGACCTGTGGTTCCGGACGTGGGGACACGTGTGAGATACCCGAGTACAGGCAGTCGGGCGGTTCAGTTCGATCGGCTGTTCCGTGCGGCAGTCGGCCCGCGGGTTAGTGTGCTGTTTTACTGAGCCTCAGCCGGGCTTAAAGAACCCGTACTTAGGGCCTGTGTGTGACTCCATAGCAAGAAGGCAGCTTCTTGGTAAGACCTGGGTGAGGGGGTTAGGAACCGCCCTCCGGTTTAGGCTGTGAACACCGGCTGGTGTTCCCCGTAGCGTGTAACTAGTAGCTCCGTTAGTGCACCACATTTAGTTAGTCCTAGTGTTTGACGTAGTTGCGTTGCCGACCATTAGAACGTTGTTAGGGTCGGGTCGCCGTTGTAGCTAGTCCAGTTTGTGGGTGCCATCTTAGTTCACGGAGAGCGTAGAGGGAGGCTGTGTGTCTTGTCATCCGCAGGAGTCGGGAAGGTGCAGGAGAACCGGATCGGAAGTGGGAGTGTCCCGGTGAGTATCACGCTCGATTCCTCCTTTCGGTTAGGCCCTCACCGGCAGGTGTGTGAGGCACTTGAGGCGGGATTAGTCCTCGGATTAGTCTTGGCCTTCAGTGCCTGTAGTCCCCCGCGTCTTGGCAAGAACAAAGTGAGGAGGCGGCAAGGAGCTTGGACTGACCGTGTCCTTGTCCTTTGCCGTAGTCTCGGACAGCCCTTACCTGGTAGGCACGGCCGTAATCTCTGCCTCTATCTTAGAGGGACGTGATTGGAGGTGACTGCGGCTGCGGATCTGCTGGGATCGGATCGCAGCTGGGAAATCGGAAGCGGACTGGAGGTGACCATCGTTTACAAGGTGAGTTATTTTCTGTTGCGTCTGTCCCTGTCTTTTCCCCGCAGGGGGCGTTACATTTTGGCGTAGTCGGCAGGATCAACGATGGCTCATCGGGGGATCATTCCGCTGTACGAGGGATACAGCTGTGTCATCTCTCGTGACGAAGTGGCAGCGTTCACGAAGCAAATCCTGGAACGTTGTGAGACAAGGAAGAAGAAGAGCAAAGGTACTAAACGGCAACCGGTGGAAGAAATGCTGTGCTGGAAGTGTGGGTTGCCTGGACACTTCGCATACCAGTGCCCAGTTGCCGAGGAGCTCTTTGATGAATGGGAGGACGAAGAAGTCTCCGATGAATGGGAAGACGTAGAAGTCTTCGAGTGGAAGGACGAGGAAGCCTTCCATCCATGGTCTCAAGAGAAGTCGGAATCTGGAGGGAAGGATCGGCAGAGCCTGCTGACTGTTGGATCGCAGGTGATCGTCCCGTCCAAGCAAGATTCGCGACAGGAATACCCGCGTCAGCCGGATGCTGGAGCTGGGGTATTGGAGACGTCGGATACGTCAGACGACTTGTCCGTGGCTGTGGAAGAGTTGGTCCCTGAAGACGAAGGGAGAACTGAGCAGACCCTCCACGGGGCAACGCTGTGTCCGGAGACATGTGAAGATGTCTGCCCGGTGGTACCTGAGAGGATGGAAGCCATCAGTACCCCGGAAGAGAGAGCTGCTGAAGAAGTACTGCCTGAAGAAGACTGTACTTTAGAGAGCGCAGCTGGAGAGTGGTGGATGTTGTCACCTTCTGAAGAAGCTTCCCGCACAACCGAGGAGGTATCGGACGGATGGGAGGTTCCGGCATGCGCCGAAGAAGAGACTCCCTGGATACCGACTTCGGGCGAGGAAGTTGCCAGGATGGTGTGGATCCTGCGCGAGAGGGCTTTACCGCGAAGGACCCGGTGGACGCAAGTCAGGGATGCCGGTAAGCGACCCTTGGAGGTGGACGTAGAGGAGAAGACGTTGATTGTGGGGACCACAATGGAAAAAGGCGGCGGAAATGTGGAGGGACAGAAGACGCTGGAGCCGGTGCCCGTGAAGAGGGCGAAGATATCCGGCAGCGCTGTGCCCCTGGAGGGGCTGAAGAGGTCCCCGATGGTGCCCAGCTACAAGAAAGAAGAGGAGAAGTACTCACCCGTCCATCGATCCAGCGGCGGTGAGTATAACTTTTTTTTTGCAGGTCCTGTGCGCGGGGGAAGGATGAGCCAATCAGGGCTCATCTTTCCCCGCTGGCCAATCAGCGGCCGGATGCGCGAGCCAATCGCGGCTCGCGCCCGGCCATTCAAAAGATTGGCGCCGACGCGAGCCAATCAGCGCTCGCGCCGGCGGATGACGTCACGCCGGCGACTATATAAGTCGCCGGGTGGCGCCATTTTGCCAGAAGTCCGTCGGCGGAGAAGAGAGAGGACGTCTCTCCACGACGTCGAGCCAGAAGACCAGCGGCAGCGGCGGCAGGGGGCCCTTGTAAGGGCCGTGAGCTACCCTGCCGCCAGAAGACTTCTATCAAGCCACCGGAGCGGAGATCGTCGGCGGGGAGCCCTTGTCAGGGCTGAGAGCGCCCCCGCCAAGCAGCTTTCAACAGCGCCGAAGCGGAGAAGAGGCGCCGCCGGCTGGAGGGTCTGGAAGACCCGGAGGAAGAAACAGAAGACGGCGTGTCAAGTTGAGTATCCTGCGCAGAGCAGGTAAGTAGACTCAACCATAACGTCGGGCACTAGGCCCGTGGGCACAGCCGGGCACAAGGCCCGTTGGCACTGTAAATTAGGGGCACAAGGCCCAGGGACCTGGGCACTAGGCCCCAACGTGTTAGTGGGCCAGTAGGCCATTAGTATCTATATAAAGGGGACAAGCCCCTGTTAGTTAGAGAGGGGGACTCAGAGCCCCAGGTGTACAAGGGCACAAGGCCCTTAGGTAGTTAGGGGCCTAGAGGCCATAGGAAGGCCAGAGGGCCTGGTTAGGGGCTGGTAGCCCATCTGCTATTAAGGGCACAAGGCCCTTAGTTAGGAAGGCCCCCGGCCTTAGGCAGGGGCTAGGACCCCTAGGTAGTAGGGCACAAGGCCCTAGTGAGTGGGCTCAGAGCCCTGAGGTAGAGAGGGGGCTGAGGCCCAGGAAACAGAGCAGAAGGCTCTGTGTGTAGCTGGGCAGAGACCCATGGTGTATAGGGCATAAGGCCCTGGTGGTGAGAGGTAGAGGCGTAGGAGCCTCGTGAGAGTAGGCGCGGTCCTGTGTGAGGTGAGCACACGTGGTTAGGAGGTACGGTCGAGCGTAGGCTCCCGTGGTGCTGTAGCAACCTGCTGGTTGGCTAGCAGCGGTGTGTTCGGGTAAGTAGCGGCAAAGTACTGTAGACTGTATTTATTCTGTCTGTGTGGCGAGTGTAGTTTACATTACAGTATTTTGGTGTGCTTTCTAACTGTGTCCAGGGGCAAGACGTCAGGCCCCCATTAAAGGTAGGCTCTTGTTTCCTGTGGTTCTCCTGTGCTAACCCGTGCTGTGGGGGACAAGTGTAAGTACCAGCATACACATAGTCAGGGGAGAACACATGTAGTTTTCCTGTCCCTTAGGTCCCCGGGGTCACACTGGTACCCAGAGGGGGTGGCTGAGTGAGTTGGTGGCAGTACAGCACACCTTGAGGCAGTTCCAGGGGCGGCCGTGGTTCTGATCAAGGGTCCTCAAGGCCGGTTCCGTGCAGGTGGACCTGTGGTTCCGGACGTGGGGACACGTGTGAGATACCCGAGTACAGGCAGTCGGGCGGTTCAGTTCGATCGGCTGTTCCGTGCGGCAGTCGGCCCGCGGGTTAGTGTGCTGTTTTACTGAGCCTCAGCCGGGCTTAAAGAACCCGTACTTAGGGCCTGTGTGTGACTCCATAGCAAGAAGGCAGCTTCTTGGTAAGACCTGGGTGAGGGGGTTAGGAACCGCCCTCCGGTTTAGGCTGTGAACACCGGCTGGTGTTCCCCGTAGCGTGTAACTAGTAGCTCCGTTAGTGCACCACATTTAGTTAGTCCTAGTGTTTGACGTAGTTGCGTTGCCGACCATTAGAACGTTGTTAGGGTCGGGTCGCCGTTGTAGCTAGTCCAGTTTGTGGGTGCCATCTTAGTTCACGGAGAGCGTAGAGGGAGGCTGTGTGTCTTGTCATCCGCAGGAGTCGGGAAGGTGCAGGAGAACCGGATCGGAAGTGGGAGTGTCCCGGTGAGTATCACGCTCGATTCCTCCTTTCGGTTAGGCCCTCACCGGCAGGTGTGTGAGGCACTTGAGGCGGGATTAGTCCTCGGATTAGTCTTGGCCTTCAGTGCCTGTAGTCCCCCGCGTCTTGGCAAGAACAAAGTGAGGAGGCGGCAAGGAGCTTGGACTGACCGTGTCCTTGTCCTTTGCCGTAGTCTCGGACAGCCCTTACCTGGTAGGCACGGCCGTAATCTCTGCCTCTATCTTAGAGGGACGTGATTGGAGGTGACTGCGGCTGCGGATCTGCTGGGATCGGATCGCAGCTGGGAAATCGGAAGCGGACTGGAGGTGACCATCGTTTACAAGGTGAGTTATTTTCTGTTGCGTCTGTCCCTGTCTTTTCCCCGCAGGGGGCGTTACAGCAGCACCCACAGTAGCAGCAGCAGCAGCACCCACAGTAGCAGCAGCACCCACAGTAGCAGCAGCACCCACGGTAGCAGCAGCAGCAGCACCCACGGTAGCAGCAGCAGCAGCACCCACAGTAGCAGCAGCAGCAGCACCCACAGTAGCAGCAGCACCCACGGTAGCAGCAGCAGCAGCACCCACGGTAGCAGCAGCAGCAGCACCTACGGTAGCAGCAGCAGCACCCACAGTAGCAGCAGTAGCATCACCCACGGTAGCAGCAGCAGCAGCACCCACAGTAGCAGCAGCAGCAGCACCCACAGTAGCAGCAGCACCCACAGTAGCAGCAGCACCCACGGTAGCAGCAGCACCCACAGTAGCAGCAGCACCCACAGTAGCAGCAGCAGCAGCACCCACAGTAGCAGCAGCACCCACAGTAGCAGCAGCACCCACGGTAGCAGCAGCAGCAGCACCCACAGTAGCAGCAGCACCCACAGTAGCAGCAGCACCCACGGTAGCAGCAGCAGCAACACCCACAGTAGCAGCAGCACCCACAGTAGCAGCAGCACCCACGGTAGCAGCAGCACCCACGGTAGCAGCAGCAGCAGCACCCACGGTAGCAGCAGCAGCAGCACCCACAGTAGCAGCAGCAGCAGCACCCACAGTAGCAGCAGTAGCAGGACCGAAGAGGAGCTACGCTGACGTCGCGAGCGGAGGACCTAGACCAGGTAAGACCCCAGTGGGGACCACCTCTCCCGGGCCCACGCCCGCAGGCTATCGGACACTATTTACTCGGGCTCAGGGCCTTCTGCCGGCGTCCATTAAGTCTGCCTTTCCGTTTGGTAGCTCCCGTTAGACCCAATAGGGCACCAGGCCCTGAGTAGATTCCATAGGGCGCGAGGCCCTCAGGTCACCCCCAGGCTTTAGGCCCGGTCGTTGAAGCCTGTCTTTGTTCCCTCTCTCCCTTTTCCTAACCGTATCACCCTTGGGGCAGAGTAGGACAGGAACACACACACTCTGCTTTGATATTATACTTTTCCATGTTAATAGTGTCCTGGGTATTGTACTGTGCAATTGAGTATTGTATTGTGAGTATTGTACTGTCAATTGAGTATTGTATTGTGAGTATTGTACTGTCAATTGAGTATTGTATTGGGGGTATTGTACGGTGTAGTGGGTGGTTGGGGCGTGTTGTGTCTCCCTGCAGAGGTCGGGAAGTGGTGTGTTGGGACTGATCGCCGGGTGGACTCAACTCGTCCCCGAGCCGTGCGTACGGCCTGGGAAGGGCAAGTAGGCAAGCTACGTCCCACCCCAGGGAGAAGGACCGAGGAGGGTCTCCCGAGCCGGTAAGTATTGTCTATCCCCTTTCCCTTCCCCCTCCCGTGTAGACCCTGGTGGGGCAGATCCTTGGGCGGCGGTGTGGCACGACTTCTTCGCGGGCTGGGGGAGATCAAGGTCTCCCTCGGTGCCTTGGAAGTAGTGTAGCACAGCCCTTCTGAGTTCCGAGGGCGGTTCGGGCGTTCCGCGGTTCCACTGGGGCAGTGCAGCCCTGCCCTGGTGAGTTCCGGGGTTGGTCACGGCCGTCCACGGTTCCATTGGGGTGTCTGGCCTGAGTTCCGGCAAGGTTGCCTGACGGTTCCAGGGCAGACGGTGTCTCGTGGGGTAAGACGGAGTCCGCCCGCACGCCGGCAGGAGACTGACGGTTCCGGGTGGGGACTGTGATACCTCGCGGCGCACCGGCGGCGGAGTGAGTCTTGTCCCCACACTTGTGGCCCTCCCCAGAGGGGAGTAGGGAGTTCGGGCGAGAACGTTCTCTACCTCGAACTCTTGGAGCCGCGTGGCTTGGCCAGAATAAAACGGAGAGTCGCCAAGCGGGGCTGAGTAACCCTCTAGTCCTGGGCGGCATTCCGGACACCCCCTTCCACTTCCCCCATTGTTTTCGTGCCTCTGTTCCTCTCGCACGCAGGAGGGACCGTGACTGCAGCAGAAGCCTCCTGCACTTGACGGGTTCCGCCCATAGCGACCCTCGGGATCAGGTGAGAACCTTTCCTCATTAGGAGACTCTCTCAGGGGACTCTTCGAGACGTTCTTCGGGAGTACCGCTCTCACAGAAGCAATAAACAGGAGCCAGAGGAGGAGACGTCCTAACAGGTAAGGAGACCCGAAGATCTGGCACCTTAGTAAGGAGGCAGGTGCTTTAAATAGACAGGGCTGACAGGCAATTAGCCAATAAAGTGAATGCAGTAAGTTTTGAAAAGACCAGGGGCTAGATTTACTAACAGGCGTGATGCATGGCGGCTTGAAGCCGCCATGCATCACGGCGGTTTTCCGGTGGGTTTGCATTGCAAACAGACGGATTTACGAATGAGCGCATTTTATCTTCAATTTGAAGCCGCCGGCAATGTCACGGCGGGATGTAATGGTCAAAGCCGCCGGCGGCTTTGAATAGAACATGGCGCTTTTGCTTTAAATGACGGCGCTTTCGTGTAAAGGCGGTTTTTTTGAAAATTACACCTGTCTCCTGGCCTGTTACTATTGGCTATTTTCAAAGTCAGGAGATTTGACATCACAAGCCCTATATAAACCACTGGCCTACCACTTTTTTCTCTGATAGGGTTTTGAGGAGTTTTGAGAGAGGAGTTAGTTGGTTTGTGTTTTGTGAAAGTTGGTGAGAGTTGGAGTTTGGTGGATTGGTGAAGCGATATCTCATTGAAGTGTGAGTAGTCCTGTGGTATTTTTCTGTTTTGTACATTTATTTTCTCTTTTATTTTCTGTCTTGTATTTTTTGTATTTGACTTGTCCTTTGTCTGTGTTACTTGTGTGTGACTGTGTTGAGAGTGTGTCTGTAGTTAGTGTAGTTTGTCCTTTGTGTTTGTAAGTCTTTCTGTGTTTTGTGTTTTTCTGTGGCAAAATGTCCAGAGATAGGAGGGGAGAACAGGCTGAGGAAAGGGAGATGGAGGTTGAGGGGGCAGAGGAGGGAGAGGGAGAGTTTGAGGAGACAGGACAGGGCAGGAAGACAAAGACAAAGACAGGGAGGAATGTGCGCTTCTCACATGATGAGAATTGTGTCCTGGTGCACCACATTGTTCCCTGCTAAGAGGTTATCCTAGGCAACCTGGCAGCCCGGACTCCTCTTAGGCGGCGTCACCAATTGTGGGGGCGTGTCTGTGATGCCGTGAACGCGGTGGGCCCACTGAAGCGGACAGTGGCGCACTTCCGCAAGCGCTTCTCGGACATTAAGAGGAGACTGAAGGAAAAAATGGCCGAGTAAAGGAGGTCTACAAGGCGCACGGGTGGTGGCCCCCCACTTCGTGTAGAGTACACCGGTTACGAGGAGGAGCTGCGCCAGATAATGCTGCGTGAGATTGTAGAGGGCATAAATGTGCAGGACACCGATTCGCCCTCTTTTGGCCAAGTAGTTGGTGAGTTATTTGTTTTTTTTACCCTAACAGTATTTAAAATGCTTTTTTCTTTTTTAAAATGCTTTTTTATTTTAAAAGTGCCTTTTTTATTTTACAAGTGCCTTTTTTATTTTAAAAGTGCCTTTTTTATGTAATCACTATTTAAAGGGAAAAATTTTGTTTAGAACTGTTTTTTAATTTGCAATCACGTTTTAAAAAAAAAAATTATTTGAAAATTTCTTTTTGCTGCAAATACATTGTATGCTTTTTCTAATACATCCAGATTCGCCAGGACCGCAGTTCAGTCCCAGTCCGAGACCTACACCTCCACCTTCACAGAGAGATTCTGGCACAGAGGAGCAAGCAGGTGCGTGATTTCTGTTTAGGAGAGAAATAATGGAGTTAATTGATTTGGTGTGCAAATGTTGCTGTCTATGTTTTATTTATTTTATTTATATGGTTTGCAATGAGAACTTAGGGCTACATTTACTAAACTGAGATGTTGCCTATAGCAACCAATCAGAATATACCTTTACTTTATTTATTGCATTCTAAAAAAAAGCAGCTAAAATCTGATTGGTTGCTATAGGCAACATCTCCACTTTTTCAAGCACGCAGTTTAGTCAAAATACCCCAGAGGGAGAACTAAAATAGTATTAGTTTACCCCAAAGAACGGTCTAGCAGCATTTGGCTGACTAAATCCTCATATTTGTAGGTTAAAAATACTTTGCTTTTTTATCCCCCTCAACCATACATAGTCCAAATGATAATGGGTATTAAAAGGATAATAAGTGCATCCTTAAGCAGGTAGCATAGGACAAGAAATCAGGAATGCAAACATTGTGAAAGAATCTGTAGTTGCAAAAGATTATTCTTTTCTACCCAGTGTTCAGAATGCAATATACAAACATATTATATCCTATATACCTACCGTCATTTTTCATACACAGGGCCCTCTTCCTACCAGGCACCTCAGGCGGAGTCCCTGGAAATGTCCCCTGAGCCAGAGGATCAAACGACCATCACCCTGGTAACAGTGGATGCCCCTATGTGTCTGGCCTCCAGGAAGTTTCACCTGGTCCTGCTGAACCATCACACCACCAACCTGCACCTGAAAGTATGGACCCAGCCAGAGAAATGGCGCTGTCTATTGGCCTTTTCCAGCAGCAGCAAACCATATTCATGCAGAGCCAAACTCGCCACATGTCCCAAATTGCGGCCCAGTTGAGGCGGATACACCGCTCCAATAGTCAAATCCCTGCTGCAATCAACCGTCTGGCAAATGCTTGGGAACAAACCAATGTGCAGCTGGCCCAAATGACTGGGGCTGTGGAGGCCTTACATTCCACAGTACGTGAGGGGAATGCCAATGTGACCCGGCTGGCAGGGCAACTACATTCAGAAATTGTAGCCCTTTTACCGGCACCTATGTCTTCTGCCACCACTAGTACCGCTAGTACGCCTAGCACATCTGTACAGAGTACTCCTCCAAGGAGAGGTGCTCGCACCAGGGGTGGGCGAGGGAGGGGAGAGAGTGGCACCAAGCATTGCGATATGCCAGCAAAAAGGCGTCGCTAGTGCAATAATTATTATTGCTTAAAGTTTTCAAAAGTTTGTGTAAGCATTATACTTTATTATTTATTGTGTTCTGCAATAAATGCAGTTAAATTTCTATGGTGTCAGTTTTTCTTTTCTGCTAATTATGCACTAATTTCACTTAAACAGTGACCTCTGACTGTCACATTCCAGGGTTGTTCATATTTACCACATGAGGAGTACACACTATCCTCTTTTTAAAGGTTCCAATTTACAAAACAATTTAAATAAAAAAAAAAACATTGCACTCACATAAAACACATTTTAGAGCAATAAATGTTTATCCTACTATACACTTACATGTGAAGTAGTTTGTAATGAGACGGTTTCTAATTTCCCTTCCGCCCTCTGTGCTCTGCACATCACCAGATGTGACACGTACCCCTTCTTCTTCACTGTCTACTGCAATAATCGGTGGGGTAAGTTGATGTAAAGCCAGGTTATGCAGCAGACAGCAAGCCAGGACAATCTCAGATACCTTTTCAGGTGCATACATAAGCACCCCACCAGATTTATCAAGGCACCTGAACCTGGTTTTCAAGAGTCCAAACGTACGCTCTATGACACCTCTAGTGGCTATGTGTGCTTCATTGTATTTGTGCTGTGCAGGAGTCTGAGGATGCAGCAGAGGAGTCATGAGCCAGGAGCGACACCCATATCCTGTATCTCCTGCAATAAAAGTAAAATGTTAGCTCCCATTTACTTTGAGCATGTTGTACAGCAGTTAGCATATGTGAGGCCATTTGAGCAATGATAAGGGATATATAAAACATGATAAGTACATACCCAAAAGCCATCCCTCCGGCATTTCACCACTTTCATATTTGGCATTAAGGGTAGACTGTCTCAGGATAAAGGCATCATGACATGACCCAGGATAGCCTGCAACAACACTCATTATACGCTGGTTAGCATCGCAGACACCCTGCACATTCAGGGAGTGGTAATGATGGCGATTAACAAAAACCTCTGCCCTGTGGTGAGGTGGTCTCAGGGCAATATGAGTGCAATCTATTGCACCCATTACATTAGGGATACCTGCGACCCTATAGAAAGCTCCCTTGAGCTCATGCCACTGTGACTCCTGGCTGGGGAAGCTGATATATGTAGGGCACACTCTTTTAAGGGTACCTAAGACCTGTCCAAAATGCCTGGAAAATGTCGGCTGCATTATGCCAATCACTCTGGAGGACACAGATTGAAAGGAACCTGTTGCCAAAAAGTGAACTGCACACAGTAGTTTGTGTAGTCCTGACACTGCATTAGAGCGGCTGGTTGTAGGCTCCAAATCATCCTTCACTTGCTCATACAGTGCCATGAGGTTAGTACGATTGAGCCGAAACATTTGTACTACCTCCACATCAGCCAAAGACTCCAGATTCAAACGCACTGGAAATGCAAGTGGAGTGCAGGGTCTTTGCAGGCTCCGCGGAACAGATGCCAACTGCTGTTCATCCTCCTCCTCCTGGCGCCTTTCTGCCTCCATCAGGTAAAAAGCTGCAAACATACACTGGCAAGAATGCACCACATTACCTGCAAAAGCCATTCTCCAACAACCCCACACCTGCCAAATAATGAGGGGCCCTTTTTGTAAGCATCATGATTAACTGCTGGGCAATAGACGGTGATTGTCTGTGATTGCTTCAGGCAGAAAAAACATTTTTCACATTTGGATTGAATTAGCATTAAAATAAGGGTTAACTATGTAATGAAACATTGTGCATCCTAATTTCTTTGAGGCAACAGTATTCTAGTGGATTTTTGGAAAGTAAGAAACAACTAGAAAAGGAAAGGTGAAATGAGATTTTACTATGCAATCATACTGGGTGAAAAAATAATTCCAAAAACACATAATAGTAGCCTGAAATTTCATGACACTTTGCCCATTTTCTACACACAGTCCTAATGGGTCATTGGACATGAAATAGGGCTTTCTCTTATGGTCTGATTGGTAAAATACCTGAAACAGCACACTGAGCAATCTCGCCGCTCACAAGCAGCGCTTTTATTTTGGTCTTTTGAATGGCGGTTTTCCGGCGGCTTTATAAACCCCTTAATAGTAAATCCGGCTGTTTCTATGTTGAACATTGTTGAAACCGTCATGGCGCTTGATACAGAGGCGGGTTTGGAAACAATTTCTGGCCGTTTGGACGGCGGGTTTAGCCTTAGTAAATCCGGCGATGGCTAAACCGCCGCCAAACCCACCGAAAGTCGGCGCGTTTACAAACACGCCTGTTAGTAAATCTAGCCCCAGGTGTGCACATGCTCAGTTCAGACCAGCAAGTGGATGCAGGGAGTGAGAACCAAAGGAGACAGGTAAGAACAAAGACCAGAATGAATGGTTAACTGGTGCCATGTGTGACAGGCTGTAATAAGTGACCTTTGTGTACGAAGACGGAGCGGAGAAACCTGCTTTCACGGCCGTATCTCCCGGCTCTGAGTGATTTTGCAGATGATGTGCACAAAATTGGCAGATACATTCCTTGATAAATCAGGTCCTAGAAGTCTAAAGGACTTATCTGCTTGATAATGTCCTACAAATAGGGACAATTTAAACTAATACACAAACAGTATAAAATATGTATATATATAAAAAGCATATCCATTAATTGAAAATAATAAAAATATTTAAAAAAAAACAGCAAATAAAAAAATAAAATAATCAAGTTATAAATCTTAACTAGGCATTATATAAATTCTAAATCTATTAACTGAAATAAATAGAAAACTATAATCTACGGTTTTGTAAACTAATAGCATATATCAAATGTAGGGTTAGACTGGACCACTGTGGTATTGGGGAGAACCCTACAATTAAACGCACAGGGGGGTAAATGTATCAAGCTGTGAGTTTTCCGGCGGGTTTGAAAAGTGGAGATGTTGCCTATAGCAACCAATCAGACTCTAGCTTTTATTTTGTAGAATGTACTAAATAAATGATAGCCAGAATCTGATTGGTTTTTCAAACCCGCTGGAAAACTCTCAGCTTGATACATTTACCCCTTGGTCTGTTGTCTATGAAACACGCACAGTGATATTAAACAAAGCCTACAAGTTAAGAGGAATTTGCTGTTCAGTCTTTATCACCTAGGAATTAAGATTGATGTCCGAAGGACTTATCTACCCAGGAATCAACGTCCTTAAAATGACTATATTTCCTGCATTCTATACCTATAGCTGGTAGGAGAACAATTACTCCCTTCATTTTTATGATGTATGTTTTTAGTTCAATAAATATTTTTATATACACAAGAAAATTCCATTTTGATTTTTATATTGCACACACCAGTGATTGTCACAATATTATCCTGCAGTGTTTTAGGGTATCATAACAGTATTTTACTATGTGATGTTTCATTTTTTGACTGCACATTGTCCATTTATAGAGAGATATATGCAGCAATCATTCTACCCTTCTACATTGGACA
The DNA here is from genome assembly GCF_038048845.1 of Mixophyes fleayi. Lineage (NCBI taxonomy): Eukaryota > Metazoa > Chordata > Amphibia > Anura > Limnodynastidae > Mixophyes > Mixophyes fleayi. The sequence continues at coordinate 18,372,083 of NC_134404.1, read as the reverse complement.
TTCCCATTAGATTTTAGAACTCACCACTTCAGAGTTTCTGAAAGGCGCGATTATCCTAAATATCACCTAAGTGCAACTTGAATCGCATTTATAACGGAACTTCACTTTGTATAATTTTTTTTTTCTTTTTATGGTTTTCCACACATTGATCAATCTGGAGCTGGATCCATTTGAATTATGGACTTTTGGGTTATGAAATGAATTATTATTTGATTGTCTTTCACATTTTTTTGTACTGAATATTCATGATAATATTTTATTTTTAAAAAAACTTCATTTATGTGATCTCACCTGTGATATCATTGGTAATGCTCTATATTGATATCACATTGCTGTAATTTTCTTAAATCCTAATATGATCTTAATGTGTACTTACCTTTTTACTCTTCTGCGGTTATCTCCAGCACTCGGCTTTTATCATCATCATCATCATCATTTATTTATATAGCGCCACTGATTCCGCAGCGCTGTACAGAGAACTCATTCATTTTAGGTGTATATGTGTAAATATTTGAGTATCCTTTATTGATTTTCAAAATGTAACAGTACATATGACAGTAAGATAATGCACATATATGATATGTCATGTTACACAGGGCCGGATTAACAATGGGCCTGATGGGGCTTCAGCTCCAGCCCTCTCCGCAGAAATAGGCCCCAGTCAGCCTGGAGTAAGAAAAATAAATAGATACATTTTTGTGAGGGCACCTACACAGTCTATTGTATCTACCTATAGAGGATCGATATAGATATATACAATAGACAGTGTATTTATATATACTTATACATAGAGTCAAGTTTTATTTTATTTTTTCTTTAGTGTTCAGCACCCTGTACTTTGTTCAATGATAAAAACCTGAAAATTAGCATTTTTCATGTATGTTGCTGTTAAACACTTTATAAATAGAAATAATCAACCATTGTTTGTATTTTTGTCTTCAATGGTCAATAAAATAACATCCCTTTACCTCTCAACTGTCCCGATTCCATCAGGATAGTCCTGATTTTAGGGGACTATCCTGATTAGCCAGGAGCTTGTCCCAGCATGAGGGACAGCTGAGACGTATTTCCACTCTTCACTTTACATGCAAGATGTGTGAACCAGTTAGTGGTGCACTCTTTATATAAGGGAGGATGGGAGGGAGATGTAGGTGGATGGAGGGAAGTGCAAGCTATGCCCTCCATGGTGCTGGCCACACCCACCCATCACTGGCCACACCTCCGGTGGGACGGCACTTCTCGCAATAGACCCTTTATAATTTTCCACCCCGGGCCCATGTGGCCCTTAATCTGGCCCTGATGTTACAGCAATAAATATATTTGTTAATTGATAAACTAGTATTCTAGGACAATTCATATTTGTTCCATATGGATACAGAAACAGAGGGAAGAAATTAAGAAAAAACAAAAAACAGAGAGGTGGGTGATCCTTTCTTTTTCATGTAGACGTTATTTGTTACTAATACATAATTCTGAAGTTTCACACCCCATTCCGCAGCTGAATACGCCCCTTCTCAGAGGCGCTCACACAAACATTGGACCCTATCATTGCATTCCCAAGGTGGCTCTTCATGCCGCAGTCTGACACTCATCAAATGGTCTTGTCATATTGTTTTTGAGTGATCAACCAGAATGAAATACTAATCTACCCCGCATACAAAGTAATAATCCATATAAAAGCCTATTGGGAGAAAAAAATGTAAATGGTCCATCTAAATGTGCCATATCATTTGTTTGTCCTCAAATCGTCCCATGTAGTTGGCATCGCTCTGGGAGAGCAGGGTGCCCATGGCCGTGCCTTGTGTCCCATATGTATTTAACTAATAATGTGAATTAATAATATTAAGTTAAATAAATGTTATAGAATCCTATTTATCTGAGAACTCAATATTGTGGTCTAAAGGTATGAAATCTCCTAATAGTACTGTTTGTCCCATATAAATGAAGATATATTTCTAAGTAAGGATACCATATCATGAATATGGGATCTCAGAGAGATCAAGCTGCACATGTGAATCTTCATACTGTGATAAATTATAAACAAGTAACCATATGCCTGAAATGATTGGACGTCTTGGTGGATTGGAGACACACTTTTGGCTTTTCGGTAAAGGATAAATTTCATAGTTCCAAAACATGTTTCAAGAATTCAGTTTAGGTTTCCTGAGGAACAGCAGTCTAAGCAGACAGAGAAGTTGGTTGGATTACAGGGGTTCCTACTTATATAGACAAGAGCCTCATTTCGGAGAGCGATATTATTGTAGTGAGATAAATGAACATATGATGCAGGCAATAGCCCTTATCATTTTACACAGATCAACTCTAAAAATATATTTAATTAAATACATTCTTTAGTATTTAATATAAAAAATGTTTTCAATGTTCTATTTTCTGATAACACCATCCTCAGATTAACAAAACAGGTATCGCAGTGGTACAAAAACTGCACCAATACTTCATGTGATGATAGGAGGATGTTAGGGCTTAAGCACACTAGGTAACCTAGGTATATAGAGGTTCTTAGATAAAACAGGCAAGTAGAGATGGAATATACAATAGTATTTAACTATTAGCAACACTTAGAATAACACCAGACCTCACAAGAGCTACCTAGCTACAGTAAGTAATACAGATCCAAGAACAAATGGTTTACTTTGCAAAGTGTCCTGATTCCATTACCAGGACATCCACCAAGAAGGTACATCAGTACGCTAGGAGGTCTTCTTCTGTCCTAGGCGGCCCCCAAAAAGCCCCTTAAAGTTCACTTCGCTTTTCCATAACAATACTTCTAAATTCCCAGTTTGACCACTGATACAGTGAGTTTTAGATGAGATTTTGACTTCAATCAGAGCGTTTGTAAACAAATGGGGATTCTATCTATATCTCCGCCATTCTATTTTCCAGGCTCAACAACCATCGTCAAGATATATTGGGGGATCTTCCAACAGAATCCTCATCTCATACTATTGACTTCTTTTAAAGCAGAAATGGATTTGCATTTTCATTGCATCCAGCAAAGTGTCAAATGGCTCCAAAGAAAATAATTGTGCGTATTGTTCTTTAGGTTGTGAAGATTCTACCCTGTCTATTCTAATAAACTGAGTTACATATCAATGATATACTCTAGTAAAATATATTAATTAAATAATAATTACATTTGTATTATTTAAACAGCACTGTAAGAATTGCTGCAATAAACCCCCATTTTTTTTTACTGCTTTTTGGTGGGTAAATCCATATTTTCATAAATACATAAGGTAAAAAAATATATATATATTTAATATATTTGCTTTCATACATTAAGACTTGCCCTCAAATAAGATTTTTCTCTAGTCTTCAAACCTTCAAGGGTTATCTGAATACCCAGCTCTTCAGACAAGCTTATAATATTCCTCAACCACCCTCTTATCCTCACTAGGTTGCCCTATTACCACCCTTTTAACCTTTGCATTCTAGCTGGACCAATATTCAATATGTAGCATTTACCCTCATGTATCAAACTCTGAATGTCCCATAGATTGTAAGCCTGCGAGCAGGGCCCTCTTACCTCTCTGTCTGTCTGTATTACCCAGTATTGTTTTATTACTGTGTTTGTTCCCAACTGTAAAGCGCTACAGAGTTTGCTGGTGCAATATATATAAATGTTGACAAATTAATCCGTGTTGTTAAGTTTTATTTCCCAATAAAATGCACTAATGATCACTAAACAGCAACAATCTGTGACTGCAGCTCGGCAGAGATTTATTTTATGGAATGTCTGAGAACACAACAGAATCATCATCACCCAATAATCAGTCTTATGCGCATAGATGTCTCATCTATATGACAAGAGCTGCTGTGTACTACATGCATTTAGCTGGCTATGTGGAGAATGCCCTGAGCGTTGGACCGGCCTGAAGATAGACATGATGTGACGCTCTCTTAACCAACCCTGACAGTCCATGACTGGTGCTGCTGCTTTGCTGCCCGGCGGACATGGCACTGCCCGCAGCAAGGTCCTTACTGTTGTACACTACAGTCACTGGAATATGTCAGCAATGTGTAGACATTGTGTAGAGTATTTAATTTTACAAGAATCTGCTGATACTGGGCGAGTATCCAGAGACCGATACTATGTCCACGGGTTCCCCCTAAAATCTGGAGAGAGCATTCTGAGGATATAGATGTCCCAAGACTCTGGGTTGTCCTTCTTCCTGTTGTTAAAAAGGTGTGGAATTTATGTAATGTCATTACTCTGTACCTACCGTTTCATGTCCTTGTATGTTATTAATTGATATTATTATTCCCAGAACTACATAATATGTTGGTGCTTTCAAAATAAGCAATAACAATAAATAATGTATACTTGTACTTAACATAATGTAACAACCATACTTCCTGTGTAACTGTGGTATGGGATGTTATTGACAGACGGCTGAAGATACCGGGGATACATATATTGTGGTAGTACATGAATATCTTGTCGTGTTATGTACTTCCTGTTTGCATGCAGGAAACGGTTCATACAGCAGCTGGTGTCTCTCACATATATTGTTGTAAAGTGTTAATTCTGTTCCCCATAAGCTAAAATTGGAAATGCAGATGTAGGGCAGCACGGTGGCTAAGTGGTTAGCACTTCTGCCCTACAGCACTGGGGTCATGAGTTCAATTCCCGACCATGCTCTTATCTGTGAGGAGTTTGTATGTTCTCCCCGTGTTTGCGTGGGTTTTCTCCGGGTGCTCCGGTTTCCTCCCACACTTGAAAAACATATTGGTAGGTTAATTGGCTGCTAACAAATTGACCTTAGTCTGTGTGTCTGTCTGTCTGTGTGTGTGTGTAGGGAAATTAGACTGTAAGCCCCAATGGGGCAGGGACTGATGTGAATGAGTTCTCTGTACAGCACTGCGGAATCAGTGGCGCTATATAAATAAATGGTGATGATGATGATGATGATGAATAAGAGTCATGTTCACCATCCAAACTATCTTAACAGGTTGTTAGAGAGATTATATGAAGGTCATCTAGGCACTGTGGAAATAATATACCTCCCCAGGAGCTGCATGTGATGGCCAGGAATTGATGGGCAGATTGAAACCCTGACTATAGATTGTGAAGGGTGTCATAAAAACCAGTACAAGTCCCACATGATGAAGTCAACTACGTCTGAAAAGACCATCGCTGCCTTGAGAACAATATTTTCTAGAAATGGGTTGTCCAAGCAGATATGTAGTGATAATGGAAGGCAATTTGTACCGCAAGAATTTCAGAAATTGGAGAGAATGGAATCAGACACTTCACTTCAGCCCTGTATCACCAAACAGATTGGGAGATATGTTCATCCAAACATTCAAAAGAGCCAACAGGGAGGCCGTTCCCTCCACCTTTGTCTGCTCTTAAGCAGACTGTAACAAATTTACTGGATTCACTACTAATCTTGATTAACGCTGGCTTACCTGAGGTGCGGAGTCTAACGATCTCCCCGGTATTCACCAAGAACCGCCGCAAGGCGGGATGGGCTTTGCTGCCAGGAGTCGCAGGTCGCAGTCCTCAGGTTTGCCCCAAGATGTAGTACAGTTGAGTAGGAGCAAGATGAGAGTAGTCGGACAGGCCGGGTCGGTACACAGGCAGGCAATGCAGACAGAATCAGGAAGCGGTCTCTGAGTCAATCAAACGGGTCGGTACACGGGTCACCAGAACAGAAGTGAGGTCAGCTAGCCGGGTCGGTACACAGGAAGGCAGATAGCATATAGCAGAAGGAGCGTGAGGCAATCCGGGTCAGGAGCGCAGGCAATAAGGAAGGTCAACAAGCCAGGTACACGGAGGACAACGGAATCCAGAAGAGTGAACAAGCCGGGTCGGTACACTGGGAGTCAACACACAGGAAGCAGGAACAAGGGAGGACACAGGAATCAGGAGCCAGGAACTGGTAAGTTGCTCTGACACTCTCCAAGTGTCAGAGCTATGTATTTATGCAGTGTCCCATTTGAATTCCCCGCCCTGGTAGCGATCATGTGACCGCTCTAGGTAGCGGTCACGTGACCGCCGAACCCAGAAGTGCGGCTTCCGGGTCCGATGGAGCGGCAGGGGAACGTGGAAGGGTAAGTATCGTAAGACAGACCCAGTCTCCATATAGAACACTAAAATAATACGCAGTGCGTAAAACTTGTTGTGAAAAGTCTCAATGTATGTATGAAGTAAAAAATATATATAGTGTAACAATAGAAATGTCCACTCATTGAGATCTTCGGTCTTCATTCGGGATCCTTATATGCTTCACTTTCCATCACCAAGTAGATTTAAATCCTTGCGTCTTCCCCTTCACGCTACCTGTTCGCCACGGGAAATGAATCATTCTAACAATAAATAGGACAAGAGGACACTTCTATTGTGTAAAATCATTTGGATAGGCTCCACCCTGCACTGGATGACGCAGTCCTTTGAGGTTAAAGAAAATGGAGTTGTGGAGTTGGATGTTTTTCAATTGTCATTCATTATGAGCTCAATTGTCTAGAATAGACTAGAAGGAGCTGACATTTGAAAGCAGGGGTCAATATTTAGGTATCTTAGCAGCCATTTTGTGTTGTCTGCCATGACAGGAACAATCTTCCATATATTTGTAAAAAGGACATCTCATGGCCGAGCGATTATGAAAAAATATAAGGACTCTTGTTTGGCATTTGCAAGAGATTACGGTGACCCAAAGCATCCCTTAAACGAAAAAAAAAAAAAAAGCACACAGCTAGATCAAGACACAATCTACATTGGCGTAATTAAAATACCCATTTAATAATGATTAACTTTACACCCATCTTTCCCAGTGGGAAGCTACAGTGCTTCAGAGGAAAACAGACTGCTCTAATCTGCTCTAATTGAGAAAATGTTGCTGTTTAACCTACAAATAAGTAGAGTACCTTATGGACGGATGCACCAGATGGACGCGTGTTCACTGGAGAACTATACAAAAGCTAATCATATTAATAACATGCCAGGGACAGCCACAGGCGTGTACCGGGGAAATAACATTGCTTGGTAGAAAAACACTGTTCAGCTGTTCATGTACAGCTTCCAGATATTCTTCATGAAAGGAATCTGTTATTCCTATAGAAGAGAAGGTTTTGCTAATTACTGGACTCTTTATTTTAGAATTTCCATGAACGGATATCAGTTTCCTTGTGAAAGTAATATCATAGACCACTTATGTGCACAAACATTAATTGTACCACCTCGCATCTGCTATGAAAACATACATGACACAAAAGATCGGTGTTTCCATCGTGAAATATTGATTCCTAAAATGATCAAAAACATTGCATTTTGTGATGATTACAGTCTAATTTCCCTTTAAATGTTTGCAGAAGTCCTGTTGATGTCCAGGATAACCAGCTTTGTGCCTGATTTTCAGCCCCGTCGGAGAAGAGAATTGGTGAATTAGCAGCTCTTCCTCCACCTGCTATTAACCTATAAATTGATTGAGCAACTTCCACTTCTGTATTGTTTGTTTGAGAGGCATGTTGGTGTCAGTAGCTGATGGGGAGTGCTGGTGCTGTATTGTCATTTGGAGGATTTTGGGGTACCTCTTGGTAAGTTAGCTCTTAATTTAAAAACACATATATGCATGGCGCAATATAGGGACTCTCACTGTTTAGAGTTAGGACCGCCGTATTAGCAAAAGCGCCGTGGAATGGCGGGTGGCTTAACGTACATTTGCAAATGTGTGCAACTGAGACTTCTGCATTTTTATTTACAGTAGAAATGGCAGCTCCTTTGCTGGCTATAGCAGTGTGCTGGGGGGTTTTTCTCTGTGTTTGTTCCTTTCAGGACAACCCCACACTTTCAAGCACCTGCTATGAGCCTATAAATTGATTGAGCAACTTCCACTTCTGTATTACTTCCTGTATTCTCACCAGCAAGTCACATGCTCCTCTACTTTCTGCCAATATCCCTGTCACTCCTGATCAACCCTGGGGGACTCCAAGCAGCCGCTGCAACCTTCAATAAATGACAACCTACCTATCATTAATAAGATCTTGATGAGGTGCCACATTTTAGCATATTCCATGGCCACCGTGATCAGAGCTGCCATCAGCGGGTAGAGAATGGCCTTCTGCAGGAGCACCATCTTCTTTTGGGGGGCGGTTTATAGAGCTGATGGTCCTTGGAAGACTGGGAATAAGAATAGTGGAAGATATGCTCCAAGCGTGAAGTGGTGCCAGTCATGGCTTGGTGGGCAGGAGGTAGCTGTGGGGTCTCCAGCTCCTACAGGACTCTGAACACAGAGCTAGTTCTTGCTGCCACACTGTTGACTTTAGTCCGGACCTGGGGCAAGAAGGAACCCCAATCTTTCATGGTGCTAATGTTACATAGGACCATATTGTGTCAATATGAGGATCCGGTTTCTCCTCCAGGTAAAGTCAACGACTCGCCTTAATTGTCACTGATGATCACTTGCGATCTAGTTGGGAACAGAAGAAATAATTAGCATTGTATTTAAGATCCAGAAAATCCCATAGCTATTGACAGATTCTTGAATTTTTGTTAAATAAGGCTTTCCCCAATGTGTGAAGGTAGCGGTGAAAGTTATTCCCCAGTTTAACCGGGACATTAACTTTTCACAGCAAAAGTACAATTATAAAATTTACCACCGAAATCCAGAAGTCATTGATAGATCGGTCTGTAAGGTTTGGATGCAAGTCATTTGCTCATGCCATAAACATGCGCTTTGATGCACACGCAAGTGATGCTCGCTGCCTAAAACTGTGTCCTAGAAATATATGTAGGGCCACTGAGCGACCACTTCTTAGTGCTTCCTCTAGACCGTGCAAGCAACCTCTCAGGTGCACACTGTGCTAGCATCTTAGGCAAAAGCCGGTGGTACATGTAGTCTAACAGGAGTGTACCAGCCAGTGCCCCATCCACCCCCATCCATGATCACTACAACTGAGTCCTCCCCAGGGAGGCCCAGTAATTTTTACATGCCCCAGCCCTCTCAGTGACCTTGGAAACGTGTTGATGATAGATGCATAGAGGCACTTGTACTCTATCATTCTTCTCTGAAGCCAGACACAAATGTCCAATCTCGGTACCATCTTAGAATTCATCCCTAACTGGCTGCAGAAAACATGCCGTTTGTTTTACTGTAAACTTGTCTTTCCATAGTTATATTGAAGCAGAACAAATCAATGCAAAAATATAAATTTTTCACTAAAAATCTATTTTAATTAATTTGTCAAATCACAGCACCACATTCGGCATTTAAATTGTCTTTGTAGAATTGCCTGTTTCAGGCTTTGTCATTATTTTTATGCTCACAGACACTAATGTCTCTGCCGTGATTCATCTCGCTATCTCCTGAGGGCATTCAGCCTCATGCATGGCAGGACTAAGCGACATAACACACGGTAAACAGAACGAGTAGGGTTACCGAGTGCGTGATTATACACATATTGGACATCTCAATTAGGCGCAAATGCTGAGAATGATTAACCCTCTAAAAAGTGGGGGGGTTTATTCTGACATGCTATTCAATTAACAAGTTTGCCACACTTTTGCACGCAATCTCGGGAGGCAGTATGAGCGTGCATGCATGGGGTCTGTAACATCATCATCATCAACACTTACTTATAAAACACCAGCAAATTCCGTAGTGCTTTATAGTTGGGAACAAACACAGTTATAACCATAGTTGCCTACTCTCCCGGAATATCCGGGAGACTCCCGAATTTTTGGGAGTTCTCCCGGACTCCCGAGAGAGCAGGCAAAAATCCCGGATCCATCATCTCCCCGTTGATGAAGATGGTGGGGGGCGGGGCTAATCGCGGCATCGTGGCCCCACACCCTTCTGCGATTGGCTAGGATTTCCCAAGATTGTCAGGGGCGGAGCCTAACGCTGCACGCCACGTGGCCACGACCCCTCGATGGACCCCCTCCCAGACGGCTGGCTTCAAAAGTAGGTAAGTATGGTTATAACACAATACTGGGTATTATAGACAGACAGACAGAGGGGTTAGAAGGCCCTGCTCACAAGCTTACAATCTATGGCCTGCAGCGTGCAGTGCAGTTCCACTGTCTACACACAAAAAATAATAAAGTATAAAAAATGACAACAAAATCTATTTGGTAATATAAAAAATAAGGGTTGCAGAATATCTACAGCTACTGTCAGTTAACACCGTAATGAGATGTGCTTGGTTTGTGTATATATTCCATGGTTACTATGGAGCATCACATAATAATAATAATCATATTGTAATGTGATTACCTTAAGAACCCCAAGTACTGATATGGAGAAGCTGTAGGGAAGCAAAGTGTAGGTGGATATCACAATTAAAGGAGAAAAAATAAAATAAAAATCCCATAAAGTAACTGAGTAATGGTGAAGAGCACTTCATATATCTGTAGCTCCATCCTCTGTCCTGATCATATATCTGCAGCTCCATCCTCTGTCCTGATCATGTGTCTGCAGCTCCATCCTCTGTCCTGATCATGTGTCTGCAGCTCCATCCTCTGTCCTGATCATGTGTCTGCAGCTCCATCCTCTGTCCTGATCATGTGTCTGTAGCTCCATCCTCTGTCCTGATCATGTGTCTGCAGCTCCATCCTCTGTCCTGATCATGTGTCTGTAGCTCCATCCTCTGTCCTGATCATATATCTGCAGCTCCATCCTCTGTCCTGATCATATATCTAAATCAAAAAAGGACCTGCGCTCAACCCCTAACGGCAAGAGCAGCAGTAATTCAGGAATCCCTTCCTGTGTAATATGCAATGTATAATAAATTAATGCGCTCAAATTGCCTAGAACAAACCTATAATATAAGTGGAAACTATTTATAGAAATAGATATTTAACATGAAATAGTGCAGATTAGTAAAAACAGTGAATTTAATTAGTATAAATAAACAGTTCCAGAGAAATAGGAGGAATGAATGATTCCAACGATGATGAAATTGGTACATGAACACATGCATAGAATAAAATAGAAATAACAATTGGATTAAAATAAATGAAATATAAGAATAAAAATACAATAAAATTAAAATAAAAGTAGAAAATCCGGAAAGTGCAAAAATACAGTCCAAATAGAAGCACTCATGAAAGTCCTGGTGGAAAAATAACTAAAGAAATAACCTGATAACGCAAAAAGCAATAATCCAAATGGGGATACAAAAACTGTCCAGATACCTGATGTGTGCTGCGGTTATCCGGCGAATATCACTATAGTAGACAGGATAAAACAGGAAGGCTAGCGGTGGAGCTCACGGGAACAGATAACAACTGTGTCCCTAGCGATGCTGCAGTGTGTTGATGGAGAGCCTGGCGTGCGTTCCACAGTGGAACGCATGGACCGGATATCCTGTGACGTCACAAATGTGGGCGTGTCCCAACGCGTTTCATCTGCAGAGGCAGATTTCTTCAGGGGATGTGTCTACTATAGTGATATTCGCCGGATAACCGCAGCACACATCAGGTATCTGGACAGTTTTTGTATTCCCATTTGGATTATTGCTTTTTGCGTTATCAGGTCATTTCTTTAGTTATTTTTCCACCAGGACTTTCATGAGTGCTTCTATTTGGACTGTATTTTTGCACTTTCCGGATTTTCTACTTTTATTTTAATTTTATTGTATTTTTATTCTTATATTTCATTTATTTTAATCCAATTGTTATTTCTATTTTATTCTATGCATGTGTTCATGTACCAATTTCATCATCGTTGGAATCATTCATTCCTCCTATTTCTCTGGAACTGTTTATTTATACTAATTAAATTCACTGTTTTTACTAATCTGCACTATTTCATGTTAAATATCTATTTCTATAAATAGTTTCCACTTATATTATAGGTTTGTTCTAGGCAATTTGAGCGCATTAATTTATTATACATTGCTGATCATATATCTGCAGCTCCATCCTCTGTCCTGATCATATATCTGTAGCTCCATCCTCTGTCATGATCATGTGTCTGCAGCTCCATCCTCTGTCCTGATCATATGTCTGCAGCTCCATCCTCTGTCCTGATCATGTGTCTGCAGCTCCATCCTCTGTCCTGATCATATATCTGTAGCTCCATCCTCTGTCCTGATCATGTGTCTGCAGCCCCATCCTCTGTCCTGATCATGTGTCTGCAGCTCCATCCTCTGTCCTGATCATATATCTGTAGCTCCATCCTCTGTCCTGATCATGTGTCTGCAGCTCCATCCTCTGTCCTGATCATATATCTGTAGCTCCATCCTCTGTCCTGATCATGTGTCTGTAGCTCCATCCTCTGTCCTGATCATGTGTCTGTAGCTCCATCCTCTGTCCTGATCATGTGTCTGCAGCTCCATCCTCTGTCCTGATCATGTGTCTGCAGCTCCATCCTCTGTCCTGATCATGTCTGCAGCTCCATCCTCTGTCCTGATCATGTGTCTGCAGCTCCATCCTCTGTCCTGATCATGTGTCTGTAGCTCCATCCTCTGTCCTGATCATGTGTCTGTAGCTCCATCCTCTGTCCTGATCATGTGTCTGCAGCTCCATCCTCTGTCCTGATCATGTGTCTGCAGCTCCATCCTCTGTCCTGATCATGTCTGCAGCTCCATCCTCTGTCCTGATCATGTGTCTGCAGCTCCATCCTCTGTCCTGATCATATATCTGTAGCTCCATCCTCTGTCCTGATCATGTGTCTGTAGCTCCATCCTCTGTCCTGATCATGTGTCTGCAGCCCCATCCTCTGTCCTGATCATGTGTCTGCAGCTCCATCCTCTGTCCTGATCATGTGTCTGCAGCTCCATCCTCTGTCCTGATCATGTGTCTGTAGCTCCATCCTCTGTCCTGATCATGTGTCTGCAGCTCCATCCTCTGTCCTGATCATGTGTCTGCAGCTCCATCCTCTGTCCTGATCATGTGTCTGTAGCTCCATCCTCTGTCCTGATCATGTGTCTGTAGCTCCATCCTCTGTCCTGATCATGTGTCTGTAGCTCCATCCTCTGTCCTGATCATGTGTCTGCAGCTCCATCCTCTGTCCTGATCATGTCTGCAGCTCCATCCTCTGTCCTGATCATGTGTCTGCAGCTCCATCCTCTGTCCTGATCATGTGTGTGCAGCTCCATCCTCTGTCCTGATCATGTGTCTGCAGCTCCATCCTCTGTCCTGATCATGTGTCTGCAGCTCCATCCTCTGTCCTGATCATGTGTCTGCAGCTCCATCCTCTGTCCTGATCATGTGTCTGCAGCTCCATCCTCTGTCCTGATCATGTGTCTGCAGCTCCATCCTCTGTCCTGATCATGTGTCTGCAGCTCCATCCTCTGTCCTGATCATGTGTCTGCAGCTCCATCCTCTGTCCTGATCATGTGTCTGCAGCTCCATCCTCTGTCCTGATCATGTGTCTGCAGCTCCATCCTCTGTCCTGATCATGTGTCTGCAGCTCCATCCTCTGTCCTGATCATGTGTCTGCAGCTCCATCCTCTGTCCTGATCATGTGTCTGCAGCTCCATCCTCTGTTCTGATCATGTGTCTGCAGCTCCATCCTCTGTCCTGATCATATATCTGCAGCTCCATCCTCTGTCCTGATCATGTGTCTGTAGCTCCATCCTCTGTCCTGATCATGTGTCTGCAGCTCCATCCTCTGTCTCCCTCACCTGATCATGTGTCTACAGCTCCATCCTCTGTCCTGATCATGTGTCTGCAGCCCCATCCTCTGTCCTGATCATGTGTCTGCAGCTCCATCCTCTGTCCTGATCATGTGTCTGCAGCTCCATCCTCTGTCCTGATCATGTGTCTGCAGCTCCATCCTCTGTCCTGATCATGTGTCTGCAGCTCCATCCTCTGTCCTGATCATGTGTCTGCAACTCCATCCTCTGTCCTGATCATGTGTCTGCAACTCCATCCTCTGTCCTGATCATGTGTCTGCAGCTCCATCCTCTGTCCTGATCATGTGTCTGCAGCTCCATCCTCTGTCCTGATCATGTGTCTGCAGCTCCATCCTCTGTCCTGATCATGTGTCTGTAGCTCCATCCTCTGTTCTGATCATGTGTCTGCAGCTCCATCCTCTGTCCTGCTCATATATCTGCAGCTCCATCCTCTGTCCTGATCATGTGTCTGTAGCTCCATCCTCTGTCCTGATCATGTGTCTGCAGCTCCATCCTCTGTCTCCCTCACCTGATCATGTGTCTACAGCTCCATCCTCTGTCCTGATCATGTGTCTGCAGCCCCATCCTCTGTCCTGATCATGTGTCTGCAGCTCCATCCTCTGTCCTGATCATGTGTCTGCAGCTCCATCCTCTGTCCTGATCATGTGTCTGTAGCTCCATCCTCTGTCCTGATCATGTGTCTGCAGCTCCATCCTCTGTCCTGATCATGTGTCTGCAGCTCCATCCTCTGTCCTGATCATGTGTCTGTAGCTCCATCCTCTGTCCTGATCATGTGTCTGTAGCTCCATCCTCTGTCCTGATCATGTGTCTGTAGCTCCATCCTCTGTCCTGATCATGTGTCTGCAGCTCCATCCTCTGTCCTGATCATGTCTGCAGCTCCATCCTCTGTCCTGATCATGTGTCTGCAGCTCCATCCTCTGTCCTGATCATGTGTGTGCAGCTCCATCCTCTGTCCTGATCATGTGTCTGCAGCTCCATCCTCTGTCCTGATCATGTGTCTGCAGCTCCATCCTCTGTCCTGATCATGTGTCTGCAGCTCCATCCTCTGTCCTGATCATGTGTCTGCAGCTCCATCCTCTGTCCTGATCATGTGTCTGCAGCTCCATCCTCTGTCCTGATCATGTGTCTGCAGCTCCATCCTCTGTCCTGATCATGTGTCTGCAGCTCCATCCTCTGTCCTGATCATGTGTCTGCAGCTCCATCCTCTGTCCTGATCATGTGTCTGCAGCTCCATCCTCTGTCCTGATCATGTGTCTGCAGCTCCATCCTCTGTCCTGATCATGTGTCTGCAGCTCCATCCTCTGTCCTGATCATGTGTCTGCAGCTCCATCCTCTGTTCTGATCATGTGTCTGCAGCTCCATCCTCTGTCCTGATCATATATCTGCAGCTCCATCCTCTGTCCTGATCATGTGTCTGTAGCTCCATCCTCTGTCCTGATCATGTGTCTGCAGCTCCATCCTCTGTCTCCCTCACCTGATCATGTGTCTACAGCTCCATCCTCTGTCCTGATCATGTGTCTGCAGCCCCATCCTCTGTCCTGATCATGTGTCTGCAGCTCCATCCTCTGTCCTGATCATGTGTCTGCAGCTCCATCCTCTGTCCTGATCATGTGTCTGCAGCTCCATCCTCTGTCCTGATCATGTGTCTGCAGCTCCATCCTCTGTCCTGATCATGTGTCTGCAACTCCATCCTCTGTCCTGATCATGTGTCTGCAACTCCATCCTCTGTCCTGATCATGTGTCTGCAGCTCCATCCTCTGTCCTGATCATGTGTCTGCAGCTCCATCCTCTGTCCTGATCATGTGTCTGCAGCTCCATCCTCTGTCCTGATCATGTGTCTGTAGCTCCATCCTCTGTTCTGATCATGTGTCTGCAGCTCCATCCTCTGTCCTGCTCATATATCTGCAGCTCCATCCTCTGTCCTGATCATGTGTCTGTAGCTCCATCCTCTGTCCTGATCATGTGTCTGCAGCTCCATCCTCTGTCTCCCTCACCTGATCATGTGTCTACAGCTCCATCCTCTGTCCTGATCATGTGTCTGCAGCCCCATCCTCTGTCCTGATCATGTGTCTGCAGCTCCATCCTCTGTCCTGATCATGTGTCTGCAGCTCCATCCTCTGTCCTGATCATGTGTCTGTAGCTCCATCCTCTGTCCTGATCATGTGTCTGCAGCTCCATCCTCTGTCCTGATCATGTGTCTGCAGCTCCATCCTCTGTCCTGATCATGTGTCTGTAGCTCCATCCTCTGTCCTGATCATGTGTCTGTAGCTCCATCCTCTGTCCTGATCATGTGTCTGTAGCTCCATCCTCTGTCCTGATCATGTGTCTGCAGCTCCATCCTCTGTCCTGATCATGTCTGCAGCTCCATCCTCTGTCCTGATCATGTGTCTGCAGCTCCATCCTCTGTCCTGATCATGTGTGTGCAGCTCCATCCTCTGTCCTGATCATGTGTCTGCAGCTCCATCCTCTGTCCTGATCATGTGTCTGCAGCTCCATCCTCTGTCCTGATCATGTGTCTGCAGCTCCATCCTCTGTCCTGATCATGTGTCTGCAGCTCCATCCTCTGTCCTGATCATGTGTCTGCAGCTCCATCCTCTGTCCTGATCATGTGTCTGCAGCTCCATCCTCTGTCCTGATCATGTGTCTGCAGCTCCATCCTCTGTCCTGATCATGTGTCTGCAGCTCCATCCTCTGTCCTGATCATGTGTCTGCAGCTCCATCCTCTGTCCTGATCATGTGTCTGCAGCTCCATCCTCTGTCCTGATCATATATCTGTAGCTGCATCCTCTGTCCTGATCATGTGTCTGCAGCTCCATCCTCTGTCCTGATCATGTTTCTGCAGCTCCATCCTCTGTCCTGATCATATATCTGTAGCTCCATCCTCTGTCCTGATCATGTGTCTGCAGCTCCATCCTCTGTCCTGATCATGTGTTTGTAGCTCCATCCTCTGTCCTGATCATGTGTCTGCAGCTCCATCCTCTGTCCTGATCATGTGTCTGTAGCTCCATCCTCTGTCCTGATCATATGTCTGTAGCTCCATCCTCTGTCTGATCATATGTCTGCAGCTCTGTCCTGATCATGTGTCTGTAGCTCCATCCTCTGTCCTGATCTTATGTCTGCAGCTCCATCCTCTGTCCTGATCATGTGTCTGCAGCTCCATCCTCTGTCCTGATCATGTGTCTGTAGCTCCATCCTCTGTCCTGATCATGTGTCTGTAGCTCCATCCTCTGTCCTGATCATGTGTCTGTAGCTCCATCCTCTGTCCTGATCATGTGTCTGTAGCTCCATCCTCTGTCCTGATCATGTGTCTGTAGCTCCATCCTCTGTCCTGATCATATGTCTGCAGCTCCATCCTCTGTCCTGATCATATGTCTGCAGCTCCATCCTCTGTCCTGATCATGTGTCTGTAGCTCCATCCTCTGTCCTGATCATATGTCTGCAGCTCCATCCTCTGTCCTGATCATGTGTCTGCAGCTCCATCCTCTGTCCTGATCATGTGTCTGTAGCTCCATCCTCTGTTCTGATCATGTGTCTGCAGCTCCATCCTCTGTCCTGATCATATATCTGCAGCTCCATCCTCTGTCCTGATCATGTGTCTGTAGCTCCATCCTCTGTCCTGATCATGTGTCTGCAGCTCCATCCTCTGTCTCCCTCACCTGATCATGTGTCTACAGCTCCATCCTCTGTCCTGATCATGTGTCTGTAGCTCCATCCTCTGTCCTGATCATATGTCTGCAGCTCCATCCTCTGTCCTGATCATGTGTCTACAGCTCCATCCTCTGTCCTGATCATGTGTCTGCAGCTCCATCCTCTGTCCTGATCATATGTCTGCAGCTCCATCCTCTGTCCTGATCATGTGTCTGTAGCTCCATCCTCTGTCCTGATCATGTGTCTGTAGCTCCATCCTCTGTCCTGATCATATGTCTGCAGCTCCATCCTCTGTCCTGATCATGTGTCTGTAGCTCCATCCTCTGTCCTGATCATGTGTCTGCAGCTCCATCCTCTGTCCTGATCATGTGTCTGCAGCTCCATCCTCTGTCCTGATCATGTGTCTGTAGCTCCATCCTCTGTCCTGATCATGTGTCTGTAGCTCCATCCTCTGTCCTGACCATGTGTCTGCAGCTCCATCCTCTGTCCTGATCATGTGACTGCAGCTCCATCCTCTGTCCTGATCATATATCTGTAGCTCCATGCTCTGTCCTGATCATGTGTCTGCAGCTCCATCCTCTGTCCTGATCATGTGTCTGCAGCTCCATCCTCTGTCTCCCTCACCTGATCATTAGTCTGCAGCTCCATCCTCTGTCCTGATCATGTGTCTGTAGCTCCATCCTCTGTCCTGATCATATGTCTGCAGCTCCATCCTCTCTCTCCCTCACCTGATCATGTGTCTACAGCTCCATCCTCTGTCCTGATCATATGTCTGCAGCTCCATCCTCTGTCCTGATCATGTGTCTACAGCTCCATCCTTTGTCCTGATCATGTGTCTGTAGCTCCATCCTCTGTCCTGATCATATGTCTGCAGCTCCATCCTCTGTCCTGATCATGTGTCTGTAGCTCCATACTCTGTCCTGATCATGTGTCTGCAGCTCCATCCTCTGTCCTGATCATGTGTCTGTAGCTCCATACTCTGTCCTGATCATATGTCTGCAGCTTCATCCTCTGTCCTGATCATGTGTCTGTAGCTCTATCCTCTGTCCTGATCATGTGTCTGCAGCTCCATCCTCTGTCCTGATCATGTGTCTGTAGCTCCATCCTCTGTCCTGATCATGTGTCTGCAGCTCCATCCTCTGCCCACCTCAGCTGAACAAATGCCTGCAGCTCCATCATCTGTCCACCTTATCTAAACATGTGTCTACAGCTCCATCCTCAGTCCACCTCACCTGATCATGTGTCTGCAGATCCATCCTCTGTCCATCTCACCTGGTCACGTGTCTGCTGCTCCATCCTCTGTCCATCTCATCTGATCATATGTCTGCAGATCCGTCCTCATTCCACCTCACCTGATCAAGTGTTTGCAGCTCTATCCTCTGTCCATCTCACCTGATCACGTGTCTGCTGCTCCATCCTCTGTCCATCCCACGAGGTCATGTGTCTGCAGCTCCATCCTCTGTCCACCTCACCTAATCATGTGTCTGCATCTCTGTCCTCTGTCCACCTCACCTGATCATGTATCTGCAGCACCATCCTCTGTCCATCTCATCTGATCATTTGTCTGCAGATCCGTCCTCATTCCATCTCACCTGGTTGAGATGTGGTTGCAGCTGTAGGGGATAGAGAAGCAGGCAAGAGTTTTATAGGTAAGGGTGAGGAGGTTGAATTGTATTATACAATGAATGGGGAGAAAGTGGAGGGATTGACTGAGGAGGGAAGCAGACACTGAGCGGCATGAGAGAAAGATCATTCTTGCATAGTGTTAAAGAAAGTTTGATCAGGGAAGAGGGGGTGAGGGGGGAGGGCAGATAGGGGAAAATTGATGATAGAGGATGATACAGAGGATTAATGTTTTAGTGGCATCAAAGCAGAAAGGAAGGATCGAATCCTGGATATGTTCCAAGATGGAAATGACAGGACTGGGAAATGGGGAGTGAATGAGAAAGAGAAAAGTCATATGTGACACCCTGACAGCCAACTCAAGAAACCTAGGAAATTGTGGTGGTGTCAACAGTGAGGGAGAAGTGGGGACGGGTGTTGGCGAGGGATGGAAGACAATCAGCTCGGTTCTGGTCATATTTAACTTGAGAAAGCATTGTAACATCCAGGAGGAGATGGTAGATAGAAAGTTGGAAATCCATGAGAGGAAGAAGGAGGGTCGGGGATGACTGGTAGAGCTGGGTATCATCAGCATAGAGGTGGTACTGTAGACCAAAGGAGCTGATTAGCTTGTGCAGGGAGGAGGTTTAAAGTGAGGACAACAAGGGAGCAGGGATGAAGCTTGAGAGACCACAATAGGAAGTGGGAGAGGAAGAGGTGGAGGTATAGATGGAGAAAAAATGTTTCGAAAGTTACAGGTGGACCAAGAGAAGACAGTGTCTCAAAGGCGAAGAGAGTGAAGAATGCACAGAGGTGGTTCCCTCTGTCAAAAGCTGCAGAGAGGTCCAGAAGTATAAAAATGGATAAAGTACCCTTTGGTTTAGCAGCAAAAAGATTGCTGGTGACTTTAGTCAGGAGTGGAGGGGGCAGAAGCCAGATTAGAGAGGCTCAGTGAGGGAGTTGTCAGCGATGAAGGTGGCAAAGTGGGAGTAGATGAACCTCTCAAGTATTTTAGAGGGTTTTTTAAGAATGGTGGAGATGAGGGCAGTTTGGAAGAAAGATGCCAATGGAGAGGGAAAGGTTAAAGAGATGAGCTAGGTGAAGGCAGATGTTAAGGGAGATGGGGTAGAGTTGGTGAGAGAGAATAGGATTGAGGGCACAGGTTGAGGGGAGATAAGATGAGAGAAAAGCATGGACTTCAACTAAAGTGGTGGGGAAGTGGGTTGAGGGGAAGGAGGGGCCTGCAGTGTCGGACTGGGGCATGACTGGGGCAATGGGGGACTGCAATGCTAGGAGTCCACCAAAGCGGATGTGGGCAGCCATCATAGAGGCGAGACCAGACACTTGAGGGGGTGTGGTCAGCCCACAAAGGAAAGCTATCACCATAGTGTAGTATATAAAGAATGCAGTGCGTATATAAAGAGTACACAGTCTTGACCTGCTCCTTAGAGTGAGAGGAACAGTCACCAAAAATTGGGATTGTCCCACTAGAATCAGAACATTTCACAGACTGTCCTACCTGTTCTTGTCACTTTCACCACCTGTGGCTGCTGGTTTCTTTAGTTGTAGCTTGTCTGGATCCTGGAAAGTTGGGGGCCCTATTTGGAGAAAAAAAATGGATACATTTAGAAAATTACAACCAGGCCCAGCGTTAAATCAATAGGACCCAAGATTAATACTTATGCCTTCCCCCCTCTTCTCCATCACTCTGTGCCTCCCCTCTTCTTCATCACTCTGTCCCCTTCTGCCCCCATCTTATTCATCACTCTGTGCCTTACTGCCCCCCTCTTCTTCATCACTCTGTATCTTTCTGCCCCCTCTTCTTCATCACTCTGTGCCCCCCCTCTTCTTCATCACTCTGTGCCTCCCCCCTCTTCTTCATCACTCTGTGCCTCCTCCCCTCTTCTTCATCACTCAGTGCCTCCCCCTCTCCTTCATCACTCAGTGCCCCCCCTCTTCTTCATCACTCTGTGCCTTCACCCCCCTCTTCTTCATCATCACTCTGTGCCTACACCCCCCTCTTCTTCATCACTCTGTTCCTCCCCCCTCTTCTTCAAAGCTCTATGCCTCCCCCACACTTCTTCATCACTCTGTCCCTTTCTGTTTCCTTCCCATTGTATCCATTTTTTTACTTACCTTCCTATTTGCTTCTTTCATCTCTTTTCTTCTCTTCTTGTCTTCTATCTTCTTTCTTCCGTGCTGGGTCCTCTCTGAGCTGCTCTTCACTCAATGTCGGGTGCGACTTGATGACGTCATGCCCGACATTCAATGCGAAAGGAGGAGGGACGCTGGCACCGTGACGTGGTAAATATATATATATATAATGTTTTCCTTTTTTTTTGTGTTATTTTTTTTAAAAAAAACCTGCGCCCCTCACCAGCGAAGAGGACAGGGATTACAGGGGCCGGAACCTACCGAGGGATAGCCCGGCTTCCCGGCAGGCCAGTCCAACCCTGGGGACCTGGCAAGAAGAAACATCCAGTGTGCCGGATTTTATTTGGAGGTGAAGAAGGTGGTAAAGTCAAGTGCAGTGAGGGATAGTGGGGGCAAGGGCCGGGGGGGAGAGGGACAAAGATAAATAAACACCAGGGTTGGTGGGAGGAGTGACAGGAGAAATGAATTATGTTGTAGACATGCTGTTCCACATTACAGAAAACCCAAAGTCTCAGCATCGTGGACAATAAATCCTATACCAGTACTGCATCATAGACACAAAGTTTTTTGCACTCTCTCCCCATCTGAAAGGGCATGAGTCATTAAGGAGAGCAAAGCAAAAAAAGGAGTAAGTTTGCTCCTGGACAAACCATGTTACAATGCAAGGGGTGCAAATTAGTTTATTATCTTACACACAAGTTAAATACTGGCTGTTTTTTCATATAGGACACAAATACTTAATAGCTTTATTTCTACACTGAAATTTAAAGTTGATCTAGGACATGTCCTACCCCAACTATAAATCTGACCCCACATTTTAAATTTATCTCCCCCTCCAATGCAACATGGTTTTGCAAAGTTACTCCTTTTTTATGCTTTGCTCTCCTTAATAACTTAGGCCCTATAGTATCACTGAAAGTAAAGATAAACACCACATGGATCACTTCTCTGAACGATTAACAATTTTAGTAGAGAGTTTTTCAGCCAGTTGATCTGCAAATCTTTTAATAATGGTTCAAACAAAAAAAAAATACTTTCAAAGACATTTAGGCCCTGATTCAGTAAGGAAAGTTAAGCAAAAAATTGAGTATGTTTTCTTACACAAGTTTTCTGGAGAAACCCATGTTGCAATGAAAGGGATGCAAATAAGTTTATTATTTTGCATATAAGGAAAATGTTGTCTGCTTTATCATGTAGCACCAGGCCCAAAATGTCAAATATTACTTTATACAATTGCGTCTAAGCATTAGGCCTTAAGTATTCCGTAGAAAACAAGATGTAGTACAACTCGGGCACGTTGTCAGCGACAATAGTGGAGTCTGACAGCCTAATCACACCCCTCACAGAAACAACATCGCCATGAAATGTAATTTGTTCTCACATGAAAATGCTAATCTGTTTTATAGCTGTGAAATTACTTCCAGCTGTTGCACATGATCAGTGAAGCATTTATTTTGTGATCTCTCATTCCTGTCTGTACCGGGATCAAGGCTGTCATTACACGCCTGCATATATTTAATTAAAAATAATGAATGTATAATACTGTGACTTCAGTTTGCTGATATGTTTTGGAATAGGACACTGAGGGGATATTTTTTGGTGGGAGTAGTACTAGTCTACTGTTTCCCCAAATTATGTTATTAGTAGTTTCACTTGCCCTCGGCACTGTCTCCAGGAACCGGGGTCCTCACTATTTGTTCACTAGGGACCAGTGACGTCATCAGGAATTTTGTGTCCCTGAGATGTCACTGATGTCTAGTGAATTGATAGGCTGCGTTCTCCATTTGGCCGCCTCCCAGGATCAGCAGAGATCACTAAAAAAATAAGTACAATTTTCAGTAAGATAAAGGAGAGATTAGCGAATCTGACCCCCCTGCTGGCAGTATAATAGTCTATATATAAATATCACACCAATGGTTTTGCACTGGTGTAGCATTATAAACCCCTTATCTATAATTAATGAGCTCCCCGTTGTTGTAAGTGCTGCTTCTACTTCCACTTCTAGTCAAATTTGGAAATAGCTTAGTAATGTGTCACAAAAAAAATAATAGCAGCCATCTTTACAAAATTGTCCGTAGAAAGTATTTCAAAGGTTGGCAAATCTGTTACCTCCCCTATATATAAGGAATACATACAGTTTATTCTAATAAAAGAACGTAAGTTCTCTTCCACCTGGTGAGCTCGAGGCTATTTGTCTGACAGCATCGCAGGACTGCAGCAAACGCCAGAAGACTAGAGATGCTCAGGCTCGGTTCCCCCGTGAACCGAACACACCCGAACTTAGGGGATCCGAGTACTGAGCAGAACCGGCTCGGTACTGCCGCGCGCCTTCGGAATCGAAAACGAGGCAAAACGTCATTGTGACGTCGCCGGATCTCGTGAGTTTTGAATTCCTTTTTAAGATACAACATAGCGAGGGGTGGTAAGGTGGGCGGATCCCCATTTTTCTTTTCTGCCACTGCTGTGTGCCAATATGTCCTAGATGTGCTAGGAACTGCCGCGTGTTTGTGTCATTGCTCTGTCGCTTACCATCCAGCCAGGTCGCTGCAGTCTTTGTTTGAAAGTGTATGAAAATAATATTGTGACCTGTGAGGTGGTCAAAATTGACTGCAAATGACTTGAAATTAGTGTTAGTGAGGTTAATAATAGTGTAGGATCAAAAAAGAGCAAAATTATGTGATTTTACCATATTTTAGTATTTTTTCTAAAAAATCCAAAACCAAAACACGAAGCTAATCCAGAACCAAAACCAGTTCACGGGGGTCAGTGAGCATCTCTACAGAAGACCAGTTGAGTTGGTTGGAACTTTGTACCCTTGGTAAGTAATATTCTGTATTAATATTTCATTTATATGTTGAGGCACTATCGGAAGGGATAATAGAACCCCTAGAACCTTCATCTTGAGGTCTTCGCCTATAGCAGCCATATTTCCAAGGAACGCAATATGTTTCAAAAGTACTCTGTTGTACCCAAGTCTTAACTCTTACTAGAAGGAGTTTATAAAACATGATATTGCTGGTGGGGTGGACAGGATACTGAAGGTGGTAGCAGACAACAGCCTGATGCAGGTCTAAGGTCAGGGCAAGCTGAGTTCAAAGGCGTGACCCAAAGACAAGCCGAGGTCAGGGCTGGCTGTGTTCAATAGAAAATATCAGAAGCACAATTCAATGCAAATCCCAGTTAACAGGCCAAGATTTAGTAGCACATCCAGAAACAGAGAACAACAAACACTAGCGCTACAACTCTACAGATGCCAGAAAAATGAGTGAAGTAAGGGGAATAACCAAGAGACTAGGGGTGCAGCTAAATTAAATAGGTGCCTATAACCTAGGCAGCAAACATGACAATATACAAACTCATAAGCGCACACCCTACCTAGCTTTCTATAATTGTATAATCATGCAAATCTTAGTATAGAATTCTAAACATTTATTAAAACCTACAAATATATATTTTTGTGGTTTTAATAAATGTTTATAAAGGGGCCAATGGGAGGAGCCCGGCTTGATTAGCTGCACTACTACCGCAGGGTTAATTGAACAATTTTTAAAAAAAATTGAAGTCCAAGGTGCGTGATTCCAATCACCCAGTACAGTGCTCACACTGGGTGCTTGGTTCTCTGGACCCTCTGCAAAAGGAGATGGACAATGTTCCTCCCCATCTCCTGGAGCCATAACGCCCCTTAGAGGGTAAGGGCCTTCAGGCCCGCCTTTGCCAAAGCTAGTTGTGCTCCATGACCAACTCTCAGAGCCTCATGTCCGTTTATAGGGCAAGATTCTTCAGGACTTTTCAGATTTGATGTGGCAGCTGCTGGGGTCAGATTATTTCCGACTTGATATATCAGTTATAAAACTTGACACCAGCAGCTGCCACATCAGAATTCTGAAGACGGGTAGGGCCATGGACATTTTAACATCACAGTTTTCAACCAGAATGGTTGGTAATAAACACTCCCATAATGACACTTAACACTGAATGGGAAACATAGCTTCCCAGTAGCACAGAAAACCTTCAAGCTGTGGAATCCTAATTTGGTTGTGAGCAGGAAACAAGGTTTCCCATTCTATGTATGTCTCACTATGGTAATGTTTAAAACCTTCTGAACCCAACAGAAAACCTCTCACTTAGAATACTTCAACATTATTATTTTTATCTATTTAAGTTCATTACAGCAGCCTAACACTATGTGGCCTATGTATAATTAGAACCCCCGATTGAGGCATTGAGGTTATTTTCTTGACACCGCAACTCAACGGAAAAAAAGGAACAATCCAAGTTGGGTGTACGTCCTCAGTTGAGAACCCAACATATCTGTATGAAAGTAAAAAAGAGGGGGGGGAGACGCGAACCGAGGAAACATTTAAAGAATAGAAGAGGTATAGACACAGGGATTAGGAGGGAAGAGCATCTAAGGCTTACAAGAGGCCTGGCATAGAACTGTTGTTAAAGCTATACCAAGGGTCCCACACCTTGTGGAACGTGGGAACTGTGTCATGGAGGAGACTAGTCACATATTCCATGGATACAGTGTGCCAAGTTTTTTTCATAACACCCTCTCTAGAAGGTTGTGAGACCTTCTTCCACTCACTAGCTATTTGTAACTTAGCTGCATTGTAAATATGCCGGATAAGCTTATGTGAAGCCTTTGTGTTGCCCTTGATAGGTTAATATAGAAGCACCGAGAGTGGATTCTTAGGCACGTTGAGGTGACCTGTCGATCCAGTGATAGTACATCATCCCAAAATCTAGACACCAGAGGAAAATCCCACCAAATATGAAGGAAAGAACCCACCGCCCCACAGTTGCGCCAACAAAGATCTGAGGTATGGAGAAAGATAGAATGAAGTTTCTCAGGGACCATGTACCATCTGGTATAAATCTTATATGAGTTTTCGCGGATGGCTGTATTAATGGACGACCTCAAAACCCTCTCACGAATAGATGACCATCCCTCCTCGTCCAGGGTTATCCCAAGATCTTGTTCCCATGCCTGCTCAAACGGTTCCATAGAAGGAGATGAGGAGGACACGAGAGAGCTATACAGAATCGAAATATAGCCTCAGCGACCCGGGCTGTAAATACAATGCCTCTCAAATGGTGTTGGTAGCCTCAACTTAGATGATTGTGTCTGGGCTTGTATAAAGCTTTTAATTTGCATATAGTGAAAATATAATTGCTTAGAAGAGCATGTCTCTCACTCAGGTCTGTGAAGGAACGTTGTGCATGTTCACCCATCATGTGAAAAAATCGATCTAACCCCGCTTTCCTCCAAGGGTAAGCAAAAACCTTAATGCAGTCCTGTGGGAAGCGAGGGTATCTCCACAGCTGGGTGAGAGGTGAAGGGTAGGGAGCCAGTGCATATTTTTTGTTCAACTTGTCCCATACCTCCAATGTAAAGCGTATAGAGGGCGTAACAAGGGCTGAGGCTGGTCTGACGCTCCTAGGGATCCAAGGTAAGAAGCGCACTCCTGTATCTGGGGACAACAATTCTTCAATATCCACCCATTTCTTGAGTCCTAACGGTGAGAGCCAAGAAATTAGATGAGTCAATTGTGTGGCTTGGTAATATTTATCAAATAAGGGTAGGCCCAGGTCACCATTATATTTAGATTTAGCTAAACAAAGTTTACTACGCCTGGGTCTCTTGCCATGCCACACAAACTTGCCACAAATAGATTGAATAGATCTTAAAAAAGATTCAGGGACTTTGACCGGAAGGGTCTGAAATAAATATAATAGTCTGGGTGAGACATTCATTTTAATGGTGTTGATTCTCCCGAACCACGGGATGCAAAGAGAACTCCAAGTCAATAAGTCTTGCTTTATTGTGGACAACAAAGGGGGGTAATTAGCCTGAAATAAAGTTTCGTAAGAAGTTGTTATATAGACTCCCAAGTATCGAATTGCTCGAGGGCGCCACTGAAACTCAAAATTGAGTTCCAGTACTTTCTTTGTATGAGGTGGAAGGTGTAACGCAAGCGCCTCTGATTTGGAGTTATTCACTTTATAACCAGAGAGGACACCAAAATTTTGCAATTCCGCAAATAAATTAGGCAGGGAGGTTTGAGGTGATGATAAAGAGAGGAGAACATCATCTGCAAATAACGAAATCTTGTATTGTCTACTTTTGTCCTGGATTCCCTTCACATCTGGATTCAATCGATTCCGAGCAGCAAGTGGTTCAATACATAGTGCATAAATAAGAGGGGAAAGAGGGCACCCTTGTCTCGTCCCATTGTTAATACCAAACACGGATGAGCTCAAGCCATTTGTCGACACCGAGGAGGATGGACTATGATATAGAGCTTGGATACCTTGAAGAAAATTACCAAAGAATCCAAAGGATTGGAGGGTTTGAAACATAAATGGCCAGGAGAGCCTATCAAAGGCATTTTCTGCATCTAATGCTAAAATTACAGAAGGGAGTTTGATTTGGTTTATATGGGAAATCAAGTCTATAGTTCTCCTGGTGTTGTCCAAAGCTTGTCTATTTGGAACAAATCAAACTTGATCTGGGTCTATGAGTTGTGATAAATGATTGTTCAACCTGTTCGCCAGGATTTTGGCAAATAGCTTAATATCCGCGTTTAGCAGCGAAATGGGCCGATAATTAGCGCAAGCTGTGGGATCCTTATTAGGCTTGGGTATTACTATAATATTGGAACGTGTGGTATCCCTATGAAATTGCTCCCCTCGTAGTATTGAATTGAAAGTAGAGAGTAGGTGCGGAGATAGAATGTGCTTAAAAGTTTTATAGTATGAGGTAATGAATCCATCAGGACCGGGAGCCTTGGAAGTCTTTTGGGATTTAAGAGATGCTTAGTTTAATCTCCTCCTCATTAATGTCCTCATTCAGTTTAGAAGCTATGTTCTTATCTAGCTTTGGAAGAAAAGACCCCTTTTTATCTTAATGTATAAAATAAGTAATAAATGTCACTATCATATCTGTTCTTAAAATTCTTATTAATTTAAGACTGAGGGCTGCGATGAGCCAAAAATCTGGAGAAAACAGCTGTTTTTCTTTTAACGTCACTGTGATGTGACCCAATTTAACCAGCCTTAGAAAACTATCCGCATCTCAAGCTTACCTTTTATTGGAGTACTAGGGATACCATCACCGATGGAGGATCCTCACTTTGTCCAGCGCCGGGGTCCCATAGCAATACGTACGCCCAGTACTCACTAGGGTCAGATCCACCATCCTGATTCCCACTGCCGCCCACTAACCAACAAAGATAAATGGATCCCTAAATATGGCTTCACTAATTGTAATGTTTCCATATAAGAGATATCTGTGATATGTATTATCTGATGGACCAAAGGCATCTACATGCCTGAGGGACCAGAGTCCCCATTCAACCGCCCGGAGATAGAGAAGTGCTGCATATTATCTACAAATATTTTATGTACGTGTGAACTTTTCCCATTCCCTAGACATCTTCAAATGGTTTAAAAAAGCTATTCTGGCAATCAGTGTCAGAGTGTTCAGTAATTAAACTCTCAGCTGATGTTAGCCACGCTGAGCAATTCTATTTTAAACTAAAGCTTTAATAATAAATGTTCTTATTTCCCTTTATGACAGTACTGTTGGACAATCAATTATTTTCACTTTAGCATATTATAGGTAACATTTTCGCAGTGGGTATAATATCTCTGGGAGTATTAACATTTTAATCAAATTATCACAGATATGATACTAAAAGTTATTTCCTGCTAGATATTTGTTCTATTGCAGCTTTGATTATTATATTTCTCCTACTAAAATATATGAATTATATATTTTTTTTCAATTGAATCCCTGAATACATAAGAGACTTGTTAGCCCAAGATCCGTTAAGATTTTTTTGCTCCAGGCTAATTGTGAAACCGGAGATTTTTTTTTAAAAAAAATGTATTGGTTGTACATTGTGGTGTGGATCACAGATAGACAATAGTAAGTTATACGCAAAAGCCATGAGTATAATTTAGTTATCTCACAGTTTTATGCCCTTAACATTTCCCCATGGGTGTAATATTCTGATTAGAAGATCCAAAGCTATATTAAATGGTAGGGGGCATCCTCGACAGGCAGGGCCGTCTTTCCCATTGGGCATGCTGGGCAGGTGCCCGGGGGCCCTGCAGCCCAGGGGGGCCCTCCGGAGGCAGAAAAAAAATAAAACCCTGCAAAAAAAGAAGAAAATACTTACCGTGCTGTCAGCTGGCGATCCGGCCCCCTCCCTGGTCTCCTCCTCCGTCGCGCTGGCAGTGCATGTCAGGCGTGACGTCATCACACCCGCCCGACATCCATTGCGGAGCGCGACGGAGGAGGAGACCAGGGAGGGAGCCGGATCGCCAGCTGACAGCACGGTAAGTATTTTCTTCTTTTTCTGCAGGTTTTTTTTTTCCTGCCTCCGGTGGGCCCCCCTGGGCTGCAGGGCCCATATATATAATCATTTTTAATTTTTTTTTGTATATATAGGGGCCCCGGTGCACTGCTGTGCCCGGGGGCCCAAGAGGTTCTTAAGAGGGCCCTGTCGACAGGTCCTTCTGGACACAGCAAGCATGTCGTTGATAGAAACAACTCAACCTTCTAGCAATAACAGAAACATGGCTCATGCAATCGGACACTGCCTCACCTGCAGCCCTCTCACATGGTGGCCTCCATCTCACCCACACCTACAGACCTGGAAGCAGACAAGGAGGTGGGGTTGGACTACTTCTCTCCCCACAGTGCCCATCACAGCTCTACCACATGTCCCATCACTCACGTTCACATCTTTTGAAGTACATGCTATTCAGATTTTTAATCCATTTTCTATGCGTGTTGCGGTGATCTATAGCCCCACTGGAGTGCACCAACAATTTCTTGAGGATTTCTCTGCATGACTCTCACTTCTTATCTTCAGACATCCCCATTGATAATTCACCTTCCAAAGCTGCTTTCAAACTGCTCTCTCTAACCTCCTCCCTCAACCTCTCCCATTGGATTGAATCCGCTACTCATCGGAATGGCCATCGCCTTGTTTTTGTTTCCTCAAGACTATGCTCAGTTTTTGGTTTACTTAACACACCTTTCCCCCTCTCGGATCATCACCTTATCAGCTACACCAGTGGTTCCCAAACTTTCTCAGTTCGAGGCACCCTTAGGGTCACCATAATCTTTCCAAGGCACCCCTAAGCCAAAATAATTACTGGGTAGCCCTGTTTTTTAAGTAGTTGAGTCTAAATGATGTAATATGTATTTAGGCCCCTTCACCATCACATTGTGCCCCTTCATCATATCACTGCGCCCCTTCACCATATTATTCTGTCCCCCCCATTCGCAATCTCACACTCTGTGTCCCCTCCTTGCCATCTCACACTCTGTGTCCCCTCCTTGCCATCTCACACTCTGTGTTCCCTCCTTGCCATCTCACACTCTGTGTCCCCTCCTTGCCATTTCACACTCTGTGTCCCCTCCTTGCCATCTCACACTCTGTGTCCCCTCCTTGCTATCTCACACTATGTGTCCCCTCCTTGCCATCTCACACTCTGTGTCCCCTCCTTGCTATCTCACACTCTGTGTCCCCTCCTTGCCATCTCACACTCTGTGTCCCCTCCTTGCTATCTCACACTCTGTGTCCCCTCCTTGCCATCTCACACTCTGTGTCCCCTTCTTGCTATCTCACACTCTGTGTCCCCTCCTTGCTATCTCACACTATGTGTCCCCTCCTTGCCATCTCACACTCTGTGTCCCCTCCTTGCTATCTCACACTCTGTGTCCCCTCCTTGCTATCTCACACTATGTGTCCCCTCCTTGCCATCTCACACTCTGTGTCCCCTCCTTGCTATCTCACACTCTGTGTCCCCTCCTTGCCATCTCACACTCTGTGTCCCCTCCTTGCTATCTCACACTCTGTGTCCCCTCCTTGCCATCTCACACTCTGTGTCCCCTCCTTGCCATCTCACACTCTGTGTCCCCTCCTTGCTATCTCACACTCTGTGTCCCCTCCTTGCTATCTCACACTATGTGTCCCCTCCTTGCCATCTCACACTCTGTGTCCCCTCCTTGCTATCTCACACTCTGTGTCCCCTCCTTGCCATCTCACACTCTGTGTCCCCTCCTTGCTATCTCACACTCTGTGTCCCCTCCTTGCCATCTCACACTCTGTGTCCCCTCCTTGCCATCTCACACTCTGTCTCCCCTTCTTCGCCATCTCACACTCTGTGTCCCCTTCTTCGCCATCTCACACTCTGTGTCCCCTTCTTCGCCATCTCACACTCTGTGTCCCCTTCTTCGCCATCTATCTCTGTCCCCCTTCAGCGTGTCTCTCAGTCCCCCTTCAGCGTCTCTCTCTGCCCCCCTCAGCATGTCTCTCAGTCCCCCTTCAGCGTCTCTCTTTATCCCCTTCAGCGTGTCTCTCTGTCCCCCACTTCAGCGTCTCTCTCTCTGCCCCTTCAGTGTGTCTCTCCGTGCCCCCCTTCAATGTGTCTCTCTGTCCCCCCCTTCAGCGTGTCTCTTTGTGTCCCCCTTTACTTACCTTCTTTCCTGATGTCCTCTCTGCTGCTCCTCACTGAGGCTGACGGACGTGATGACGTCACACCCGGCAGTCAGTGAGGAGGAGGATCCGATGCTGGATGATTGGCAAGCTTTTGTTTTTTTCTTCTTTTTATTGCTAGCACCCCTGTGACACTTTCGGAACCGCTGAGCTACACACTCAACCCCACTGCTTTAAACTCTCTGCTGACAAACGCCACCAAGCCTCCTCATACACGCAGGAATCTTAACTCTATTAATCTTCCACAGTTTTCTACCTCTCTCCAACACCTTCTCTCCCCTATCTCTACAGTCTCCTCCGGCTTTTTGCTCGCAGCTCCCTAAGCTGTAAACAGAAAGCCAGGTTTAAAACTACTGTAATAACGATAATAGTTTTAACCCGGCAGTACTTCGGGGGGAATTGAATTCCCCCCTATGTGTCTGTCTGTGTGTGTATGTTAGGGAATTTAGACTGTAAGCTCCAATGGGGCAGGGACTGATGTGAGTGAGTTCTCTGTACAGCGCTGCGGAATTAGTGGCGCTATATAAATAAATGGTGATATTAATAATAATAAAATGTCATTTGATTCTCAAGAAATGCGATAGTACCTGGGCTGTACATTTTATCCCTGTTCTTGAGCCTAAAAAATGAAGGATTATATTTGCCATGCTTCTCACTCTACCACCCTCGTATCCCCCACTTCTGATCACCCTCTCTGTGTCCACCCATCCCCTCTAGAATGTAATCTCTCACGAGCAGGATCCTCTCGATCGTTACGGAATTAGGTCGTTTAACGTATTGTGATTATGTAGATTTGTTGTTTGTATTTATATAATTATGTCACTTTTGTACTTGTCATTTTGTTGTATGGCTTTACCTCCTATGTACGGTGCTGCGGAACCCTTGTGGCACCTTATCAATAGAAGATAATAATAATAATAATAATATGTGTGGCCAAATAACTTGTACAGTCAGTATTGGCTCTATCCCACTATCTGTCAATCTGTTACACAGGCATCCTGTGGTGCTGCAGAGAAAGTTCCGTATTTCAACCATAAAGCAGTGAGAAAAATAATAACACTGAAGGTAATTATATTTTGAGTTCTCTGTCTCACATTGAACCCATGGGCAAAAATGAGATTTTGTGCTCAGAGATGATATATTTTAATGAGATTAAAGGGTGGAGAGAGTTCCTCTTTTCCTATCACACTTTAGTGTATTTGGGATAGCAAATAAATGTAATATAAACAGTAAAATATTTGATAGTGACACAAGCAATAAAGAAAGCGCCAAGTTATTGAAGATATAAAGTGGAAATGTAATGGTCTCCTTAAATCAGTTTAAGGGGATTCTTTTTGTCATTGACAGAAGATTCCCTTTAATATAGAGTTGGGTATGATATGTCAATAATGAAAATGTTGACATTCAGAATGTGGACACCATAATGTTCATAGTCATAGTCAGAATGTCGACACAGTTAAAAAGTGTCACGAATCGAGGCGGTGCCCCATGCTGCCGCGACTCACTGTGCCCGCAGGATGCATCCCGGCCGTCTCCATGATGACTGGGACGTCACTTCCTGTTTTCGCCCCGGCCGTTGCCTAGGCAAGGGTCGGGGGGCAGCCGCGCGTGTGCGCAACCTTTAGGATATTCATTAATGAATCAACCCCTGAGGCTGATTTAGCCCAGCCTGCATTCTGTTTGCTATTGGCCAGTCTCTGTATATTAGGCAGGGAGGGCTCTCTGTTGCTGTATACTAGCCTGCTCCTGTGCCTTTGGACCTGTTGCTGTTTTGGATTTTCCGTGTATGACCCCTGGTTTCGTTATTGTACTTCATTCTTGCCTGTTGCCCTGACCTTCTGCTTTGTGACCCTGATCTCCTTTGATCACGGCCAGCCCTGAGATCTTGCCTTTTTCTGACCACGTTGCCTGCTTCAGATCTATTACCTCGGCTTGATTTCCTGACCTCGTTAGAATCTACTCCCCGCTACCCTGCGCTACGGTACGTTCACACACCTGTACTACCTTGAGTATAAAGACCTGGGGGCATCCGAGTACCTGTGAGCATAACGAGCTCTACGGGAAAGGCGGCTGCTATAGGTGAAGACCTCCCCATCTGGTCCTACGGGTTTATGTTAAGACCGTTAGCCGTAACAAAAAGTCGACATGTTCAATAGGGCGACACGAGACAGAATGTCGACACAGTTAAAAGGTCGACATGTTCAATAGGTCGACATTAGGTTGACAGGGTGAAAATGTCGACATTGTGAATCTGGATAGGTTGTAAAGTCAGCAGTCACATTGATGACATAAAGCATTACATTTAAACAAGCTATACCACTGACAATACAGTAAAAAAAAAAATGCATGACCCCCACCCCTCACAACAACTTAACCAACCCCAGTGCTGCCAGCCTATACTGGTACTAGCAGCACTACTGATTTTAGCATTATCCGCACAAGGCTTTCCCAGCCGGGGCTTGTGGCACTACAGCAGGGAAACCCGCAGTGTGGGCTCCCCCTGCCATAATGCCAAACCAGCCCCAGGCTGGTCAGCATGGGGCTGGATCCCCTATGGAGGTCTGAACCCCTTCCCCCCCACTAGGGGTACCTAGCTCTGTGCTGAAAGCACTAGAGCTCTTCCCACACCCCTGGGCTGTGAGTGCAGGGTAATAGAAATTGAATTAATGTTAAAAACCATTTTGTTCTTGGTGCACTACAGGTCCCACTATGGCAAGGCTGCCATTAACTGTTTGGGCATGCTGGCACTTGTAGTACTCCCCATGACACCCAGGGCCCGCTGGGTCAAAGAAAAATGTAAATAAAATGCACACATCGTTGCAAACGTTGCTTAAATTGAAATAAAATGCCACAAAACATCCCTTATTCATGGTCATTGTCGACTTTCTGACTACATTCCTTAATGAAAATAATTGGAAACAAAATGCAGCTGCTTCCTGTGTGTCCAGCATCCATTACACAGCAAGATTTGGATGTTTTATCGTGAAGAGGAAACCGGTATCTAGTATAGCGCAGTCATGAGAGTACGGCATTGATTCCCAGCTAAATGAACTCTGCAGAATTCACTTATCGCAGTGATTACAGTGTAGCCAAATCAAAATAGCTGTGTTGGAGATCTGCCCACAGAGAAGGAGCATAAATAATGCAATAATCAGCCAGAGAATTGTGCAAAATAAACTGAATTATTTAGTGCTGCAACATCCGAACACATGAAACTCAACCAAATTTATGTATACATTTTTTTTAAATAATTGCTTATTTAATATGCTGACACTGCATGATTGCAGATAGGGTGGGGGCAGGAGATAGGTCACCATAGTTTAACTCCTGGACCCCTGTGAGGTTGGGAATATATGAGAAATTATTAAAGTTGTGACAGTTTTGTTGAAGTGGGCAATGATCATAAGAGGAGCTAAAACATTCCTAGCCCCGGAATTGTCCTGGAAGGACTCCATTCATATTCAGGGTCTCAGGTGAAAGTGCGATTTGTCAATGGAAAGGGGAACGGATCCCCATTCATTCATTTTAACTTGGTGCTTTCTACATGAACACTCAGGGTCTGATTATTAACTAGGCTGCAGCTTAAGACGAAAGGCTTTTAGGGGTGCAAAATTGTCACAAGGGGGGGGACCTATTTAAAAATATAAAAAAATCTTTAATTGCAGTGATGACAGATGACTTAATGTAGCAATTTACTATTAGGGACACATTTAATTAAGCCCGAAAAATCACGGATGAGCATTATTTTTCTTACTATGGTACCAATGCATCGCGGATTTCCCTTTGAAGGGAAATCTGCCTTAACGAAGGCACTTCACCTTACCGCAATGTTACTGTAAAGCGGAGGGCCTTCGGATGCGTTACGGAGGCACTTCGCGGTTATATAATTATGTCCCTTAAAGTCATGTGGGTACAGAGCATCTTATGGACTGTCCCAGGGATGATTCTTAACTAATGACAACTCCAGGTTCTGACTCGAGCTGGGATCACACGTGCGCAGTTGCCAGTTTGGTTAAACATCTCAGATGAGAGCAGTGAGGCTGCCTGAGAGGGTGTTAGGAACCCCAACAGCCAGCACCACAAAACCCGGAGTCTGCTCTGAAGTCTGGTGTTCGCTGGAGCCCCTAGTGGTGGGGACAGACTTGGCTGCAGACAGCAGAGGGTAGTGAGTTGCGTACTGACTGGGGAGAACCCAGGAGAACGAAATGAGGTCCGGGCAAAGGTCAAATAGGTCACAGGCAAGCCGGCAGCGTAAGTATCCAGGCAAAAGATCGGGGGTCACAAGCAAGAAATCGGGGTCAATATCCAGGCAAAAGGGTCAAAGGTCACAGGCAATAATCGTAGTCAAATTCCAGGCAATAGGTCGGCAACAGTAATCAGGATCAGAGGCAATACAGGTAACAAGCAGGGTAGTGTGCTAGAGAGCAGGGACTATAACCGGCAGGGAAGACTAGTCCCTTCCTGCCTTATATACAACTGTGGCCCAATAGAATTTTGTCCTGCGCAGCAGGGGGAGGAACAGCCCAGCTGGCAGTTAACTAATTTTACATTGCGCGCGCGCCCGGCTGCCCTAGATGCCGGGAAGCGTCACTGTGAGCAGAGAGCGTCCCGACCGTTGCCTTGGCACCGGCCGGGACAAAGCGGAAGTGACGTCCCGGTCGTCATGACGACGGCCGGGACGTGAGGGCACCAGAAGAAGCGAGTCGCGGCGGTGCCTGAAGCCGCAGCGGCTCGTTACAGAGGGATCTGAAGATCCGTCTCCTGTGATGCTCTAATTGTAGGATTGAATGGCTAATGCCACCTTCAGATGGGCCCTGAGATTTCATGTAGAAAATGCCAAGATATAATGAATGATTAGTGAGAGGGAGGCACTGACCTACCGCTCCCTCCCCACCTTCACCCTGAGCAGTGCTTGGTCATGCCTCTGTCCTGCTACACAATTCTGAATTTAATAAAAAAAAAAAGTGACAAAGACATCCGTGACCCTTTTAAAAAACCAAAGAAGCCGGATTTTAAATTTAGAATGAGTTCTTTTTTACCTACTGTGTATTAGCCTGGCGTGGATGGTGCGGGGGGGAGGAGCTATGAGCGTATTAGCGTGGCGTGGATGGCGGGGGGCAGGAGCTATGAGCGTATTAGCCTAGGGCTCATACTGCTTAGACCAGCCCTGTTTCTGTCTCACAGAGGTGACTGGACATCATTACATGTGTGGTACCCCAAAGCCCTGTTGAACAGCACAGAGGAGTGCATAAACGCTTTTAAAACGCAGGGCTACAAGGGGTTAATTGTGCTCCTGAAAACTTGTGCCCAGGAGTGATTGACAGGAGGAGGGTGAAGGCCCTGATTGGCTGGGGGAGTAACAAGAAGAGGATGTGCAGGAAGAAGGAGATAGAGAGAGCAGCATGGTAGAAGGAACAAGAGGGAGGATGTGCAGCCGAGCAGAGAGAAGATAAGCTGCTGCCAGAACTGTGACATTGCCAGCAAAGTGGATGGAGAACAGCTGGGGACACGCAGTGGGGCGCCAAAGACAGTATTCACTAACTACAGAACTCTTTTCAAGGTAAAACCTCAGCCTGCAGTGTACTGCACACACCCCAGTGTCAGAGGGAAGAGTGATGAGAGAATCTATCCAAAACTGACATTGCATTCTTGTACAAGGAAAGATTGTGAGAGCTTTTCCCCCAGATCATACCTATACACAGGCTGCAGGGAACAATTAAGACGGTCGTTTCAGCTATATCCTGTGTGTGTGTGTGCTGATATCTGGACATTATACCCTGCTGCAGAGTACATGTGCTGATAGAGATTCATTGACTGTTGAGAGAACATCGCCATCTTGTGGCTGAAATGAGCAACAGCCCTGCTTTCTACTATAATACTTAACCCTTGATGGAAACCTCTGCATGACATTGGAACACTACCAAATTCCTGTGCACATGTCAGCCCAGGACTGAGTGGAAAATATGGTAACGTTACCGGGGATAATATTGGTGCACCAAATGTTGAGATGGATGTTAATGTTATGTGATTTACCTAAGAATTGATTTATTAATATTGAAGGTGTGACATTCAGTGTTAGTGGTACCGCTGCAATTCAAGTTAAAGTGGGGTGCCTGACCCATAGGGAATAGTACGGTGCCCCAAACACCTGAATAAGAAGTAGCCCTCTAGTGGGCGCGGTAGTGACCGCAAGAGTCTTGATGGGTTATTATTGATGGTTATTGCATCATCACCAGTCAGATATTGTTAACGTGAAAGTAGTAACTGTGATTACCAGTGTGCCTTATTAGACAATGTGTATTGAAGATGTTATCGTTAGTCTGCCTTATACTCACCAGGTGTATGTCATATGTTAAATGCTATTGTGCTCTATGCTGATCAGACGCATTATTTTGTCATTACTATTGAGCTGAAGGGGTCAGTGGCGCGGTGTCTTACCGAAACTATCCTTACCGCATTCCCAATAAAATCAAGTTGTTTGACCAATCTTTGTCCCTTTCATTGAAGTATTTATCTCCTGACCACCGGATATCCAAAAGAGAAAAGAACCTGACTCGTGTCTGGAGGACAAGGTAAGGGAAGGATTCCCATCAGTACCCGACCACCACACACGTATCACCATGAAAGGTGTAACCACCATAGAAGCAGGGGGTACTGCTGCAGCGGGGGGAAGGGGGGCATTATCTGTCAGGAATTTTTCCATGCCGGCACAATAACATGCATAGACTGCAACGACAGGAAAGGCCACACAGCCAATATTCTACAATAACAGACACATACTTTGATGGGTCAGGTATGAAAATGTCCTGTCAGCACAAAACAATAAATAAATAAATAGACATAGCGTGCCCCCCAAAAATACAATAACCCATTGTGGTGCCAGCTGACAGACCAGGTGGCAATACAGTAAAATCGTTCACCAAAAAATGAAAAGATAATCAAAAAAAAAAAAAAAAAAATAGCCTCTTCCCCCTCAAACAGATTAACCCTAGTGCTGCCAGCCTATGTTGGTACTAGCTAAATCATTGGGACAAAAACCAGAATACACCAGCAAAGATTCGCTGGGTAAAAGCAAGGGAGGGTAGGGGTGGATTGAGTGGGGTTTGGGTAACCCATGTGAAAGTAAAAAACACTGCGACAGAAGACCTGTCTAAAGCCGCAGCAGTAGCTGCCCCAATATTAAACCACATAAATTCCATAAACTTCCTAAAATTGCATTAAATTAACTCCTAGTTAGGAGCAAAACCCCTGTGTAACATCACTGCAGTCTGCCAACTACATGTCGTACAAAAGGTGACCGGAACTATAGTCGGATCATCCTGTGTAGCCAGTGACCAAGCGTTGCTTATTCAGATTGGTCATCTTGGACTTGTGAATTTGGAAGAACATGTGTGCCCCCGACCAATATATGTTTTGTGAGCAGCCTGGACCTCGCATTGTGTTTATACTGCGCCACGTG
Source organism: Mixophyes fleayi (assembly GCF_038048845.1). Lineage (NCBI taxonomy): Eukaryota > Metazoa > Chordata > Amphibia > Anura > Limnodynastidae > Mixophyes > Mixophyes fleayi. The sequence goes on along the minus strand of NC_134404.1, from coordinate 18,333,098 downwards.
TTATTGTAGCTATCGGACGTCCTTCTACCTAGATGCTTTATAGCTGCAATGGAAGAGCCTTCTAAGGCTACAGCAGTAACTGTCCCAAACGGAATGGGTGCCATAGTTCTAAGTCGATAAACACCATGGACTGCTTAACATTGCAACAAAATGAATTAAAGTCGGGGGAGAAAATTCCTTGTGTAACCAAAGATGTGACATCTCTGTGTGGACTAAAAGCTACATACGTCTTACCTAAGTCAACCGGACAGAGGGTCGGGTCCGTATGTGAGTCGATGGAAACCCAAAACACGTTACCTAAATGATCTTTCTGAGACGTCTGACCTATAGTCAGGCAGTAAGTATCGCTACACTACATCTATCTATGAATCCAAGAGTTTTAGTCGACTCCGAGATTTAAAATTTATATAGTAGTATTTGTTTAGTTTATTTTGTCTTTATATATAATTACAGAGAGGTGCTACCACCGAGAACAGTACAGCTTCATTAGAAGAGTAGAGAAGTGTTACAATGTGGTGCACAAACGCTAAATAGCCTAAACGCTATCATGTGAATGTGCCCTAGGCATTAATCTCCAGCAATGAGAATCTATAATAGGGAAGGGCTGGCAAATTTTAGCCCAGGGGGTCAAGACTCAACTCCGCAGCCTATAACATTTTAAAGGGCTAATATGCAGGTGGCCCAGTGACCCAGTCCAAGGTAGCCCACTATGGGACCGGCCCGGGGGCAGAAGCCCCCCTGCCCCCCAGCCCAGCCTGCCCCTGATCTATAATATCTCAATGAAGATAGCGTTCCAGCGAAGTTATTAAAATGTCTAAAGTGTTGTTGGTCAAAATTGGAACTTAGAACATTCCCATTGTTACAGTATTTGTCTAAATTTTATGTCATAATATATCCTTAATATGGTAATCAGTGCAGGGTAAGTGTACTGAGATAAGTATGTCACCAAATTAGAAATCAGTGTAAGTTAAATAACTGAGATAAGCTCATTGGCAATCACTGATTAAAGCTCTATTTATGCTCTGCAATCATGGAATGGTTGAATAGCTCTGAGTTTCTTTATCGAGTGACACACGTTTAAATAATGTACAAATTAGTATCACATCAGACTGAGCCAACTGTGTATGATGAATTATATATCACCAATAAGGGAGCTATAGCTTATGTCTACATGCTTATAGATTGATCAATAATTCAGAGTCTGCTAATAATAGACACAGAATATTCTCTGAGCCATAGACTAGTCACTGAGTGGTGATCATCGCTCACATACTGACTCATTGTAAACCTACACTTAAATCAGTGTTCTATTCCTGTAGACATATAAACTGAGGACGTGAGATCCCCAGAGTACGCGCTAACTCGCGTATCGCTGCTTTATGCTTTGTCAAGTAAAACCAATGTCGTTGTAGTGGGACAAATAAAGTTGTGTCAACCAAGCATAAGGTAACGTGAGAATCGCACGCAGGCTATAGGGGTACCTACTTCTTGTAGTAACTATTATCTTTAGCTTCTCCTCTTATAATCAATGTTAAATGCACATACACCCTTGTCTGGATATAGCAATCCAGGGGCAAACGCAGGATTTGCAGGGGGGGTTTTCACACCACGCCGCCAGTGGGCGTGACCAGCATGCATGGGGGTGTGGCTATCATTTTAGACAGTACTTGGCTGCTCTCCAACTGTCCCTATGTCCATAATATACATGGACAATGCTGCGTGCACTACTGTTAGGTGCACGCAGCTCTCTCTTTTCGAGCAGAGCCTTGTGAAGCGGGGGCAGGGTGCAGCCACCTCAATTATACAGTGCCCCAGGCTTGGAATGGGGGTTTCCAGGCACTAGGAACCCTCCCCCCCCCCCCTCGATTTGCCTATGCAATCTATAGCAAATATGGAGGACGATATGGACACAAGCTCACAGGAGGCGGCTGGTGAGTGTGAGAGTCTGAAACACAAAACTAATATTGATAGTATCATTGTTGCTGAAAACATTACTGATAGTCAGCTGTGTGTGAAATATAACAATGGCATAGTAAATATTAATTTGTATACTAAAAGCAAAGTTAGACTATCTGTGAATGGTAACAGCAGTGAAACAATTGCTAATGATTTAGCTGTGAATAATAGCAGTATGAACCCTAGTCAGCGTCTGGAGAGTTGTACTATCATGACCTGTGTGTGTGTCATGCTCACCAGAGGCGCCTTGTCGGTCTGTGACCAGGGCCGCCATCAGGGGGGTACGGGGGGTACTGTTGTACCAGGCCCGGCTCACCAGGGGTGCCCGGTGACAACAGATCACACTGATTACCTGGGGGACCCCGCTGGTCTCCGCTACTGCTGTCTTCAGCCTGGCTGTCCCTGGCTGTCACGGTGACAGCCAGGCTGAAGACAGAGTAGCGGAGACCAGCGGGGCCCCAGGTAAATCTGTGCTGCTCTGTTGTACCGGGCCCCCTGGTGAGCCCGGGCCTGGTACAACAGTACCCCCCGTACCCCCCTGATGGCGGCCCTGCCTGTGACCATAGGGTCCTCTTGCTCCTGTATATCATGCTGAATAGCGTCATTGTCACGGGCACTAGGAGTTTTACCCAGAATTCACCAGGTGGAATTTCACTTTACCAGAGGCGCGGAGTCTAACACAGTGGCTGGTCTTCTCCAGGAACTCCCACAAGGGAGTATGGTTTTAGCAGCTGCCACTGTGCAGGTCGCGGCCCTCTGGGAAGTGTGGTGAATATACGGAACTGTACAACTGAATAGGAAAGGGAATGTCAATGATATAAATGCAGAGTCTCTGAACAATGTAAACAATGGTAACACGGTAGACTGATGAGCAGTAATAAAAGGAGGAGAAAGTTTCAAAGTGCATTAGCACACAGGTAGCATACAGCAGACCAAAATAGTAGGGTAAGCTGCTCCTGACATATGTTCCCGCTGGTAACTGTAAAGACTTGTGTAGATGCTGGTATAATGCTAGATAGCGTGGAGCGGTCTGCGGCTAGCAAGTTGTACAACTAATATGAAGAGAAGACTTGTCCAGGTGCAGGTATGTTACAAGGTAGCGTGAAGTGGTCTGTGGCTAGCAAGTTGTACCACTGATATGGAGAGACGACTTGTCCGGGTGCAGGTATGTTACAAGGTAGCGTAGAGTGGTCTGCGACTAGCAAGTTGTACCACTGATATGAAGAGAAGACTTGTCCAGGTGCAGGTATGTTACAAGGTAGCGTGAAGTGGTCTGTGGCTAGCAAGTTGTACCACTGATATGGAGAGACGACTTGTCCAGGTGCAGGTATGTTACAAGGTAGCGTGAAGTGGTCTGCGACTAGCAAGTTGTACCACTGATATGAAGAGAAGACTTGTCCAGGTGCAGGTATGTTACAAGGTAGCGTCAAGTTGTCTGCGGCTAGCAAGTTGTACCACTGATATGGAGAGACGACTTGTCCAGATGCAGGTATATTACCAGGTAGCGTAGAGTGGTCTGCGACTAGCAAGTTGTACCACGATATGGAGAGACGACTTGTCCAGGCGCAGGTATGTTATCAGGTAGCGTGAAGTGGTCTGTGGCTAGCAAGTTGTACCACTGATATGGAGAGAAGACTTGTCCAGGTGCAGGTATGTTACAAGGTAGCGTGAAGTGGTCTGCGACTAGCAAGTTGTACAACTAATATGAAGAGAAGACTTGTCCAGGTGCAGGTATGTTACAAGTAGCGTGAAGTGGTCTGTGGCTAGCAAGTTGTACCACTGATATGGAGAGACGACTTGTCCGGGTGCAGATATGTTACAAGGTAGCGTCAAGTTGTCTGCGGCTGCAAGTTGTACCACTGATATGGAGAGACGACTTGTCCAGATGCAGGTATATTACCAGGTAGCGTAGAGTGGTCTGCGACTAGCAAGTTGTACCACGATATGGAGAGACGACTTGTCCAGGCGCAGGTATGTTATCAGGTAGCGTAGAGTGGTCTGCGGCTGGCAAGTTGTACCACTGATATGAGAGAAGACTTGTCCAGATGCAGGTATATTACCAGGTAGCGTAGAGTGGTCTGTGACTAGCAAGTTGTACCACGATCATGGAGAGACGACTTGTCCAGATGCAGGTATGTAATCAGGTAGCGCAGAGTGGTCTGCGACTAGCAAGTTGTACCACTGATATGGAGAGAAGACTTGTCCAGGTGCAGGTATGTAACAAGTTAGCGTAGAGTGGTCTGCGGCTGGCAAGTTGTACCACTGATATGGAGAGAAGACTTGTCCGGGTGCAGGTATATTACCAGGTAGCGTAGAGTGGTCTGACGACTAGCAAGTTGTACCACGATATGGAGAGAACGACTTGTCCAGGCGCGCAGGTATGTTATCAGGTAGCGTAGAGTGGTCTGCGGCTGGCAAGTTGTACCACTGATATGGAGAGAAGACTTGTCCAGGTGCAGGTATGTAACAAGTTAGCGTAGAGTGGTCTGCGGCTGGCAAGTTGTACCACTGATATGGAGAGAAGACTTGTCCAGATGCAGGTATATTACCAGGTAGCGTAGAGTGGTCTGTGACTAGCAAGTTGTACCACGATATGGAGAGACGACTTGTCCAGATGCAGGTATGTAACAAGTTAGCGTAGAGTGGTCTGCGGCTGGCAAGTTGTACCACTGATATGGAGAGAAGACTTGTCCGGGTGCAGGTATGTTACCAGGTAGCGTAGAGTGGTCTGCGACTAGCAAGTTGTACCACTGATATGGAGAGACGACTTGTCCAGATGCAGGTATGTAATCAGGTAGCGTAGAGTGGTCTGCGACTAGCAAGTTGTACCACGATATGGAGAGAAGACTTGTCCAGGTGCAGGTATGTTACCAGGTAGCGTAGAGTGGTCTGCGGCTAGCAAGTTGTACCACTGATATGGAGAGAAGACTTGTCCAGGTGCAGGTATGTTACCAGGTAGCGTAGAGTGGTCTGCGACTAGCAAGTTGTACCACTGATATGGAGAGAAGACTTGTCCAGGTGCAGGTATGTAACAAGTTAGCGTAGAGTGGTCTGCGGCTGGCAAGTTGTACCACTGATATGGAGAGAAGACTTGTCCAGGTGCAGGTATGTAACGAGGTAGCGTGGAGTGGTCTGCGGCTGGCCAGTTGTACCACGATATGGAGAGAAGGCTTGTCCAGGCGCAGGTATGTTCCACAGCAAACAGAAAACACGAGAAGAAACCGGAAACACCTCGGAGTCACAAGGGAATGAGAACCAAAGAACAGGCAACAGTAATAGAGTAACAGGTGCCTTAAGTAGTGAGAGGTGATTGATTGACCAATGAGACTATGAGCAAGGTTTTAACAGTCCGTGGTTTCTGCACATGCGCAATCCTTGGTCAAGATGGCGGACGGCCGCGGCGCTGCAAGAAAGAGAGAGACCCATGTCCCAAACCAGAGGCACTAACCGTCCGGTGAGTGACAGTCATTCATCGGCTACTGTTCCACGTGATCCTCTGTGAAGAGCTGCTGCGCCCCTGAAAATCTTCCTCACTCTGTAGAATCTGTGGTACTGAAGCGGGTAACATGTTAGAACTAGAGATGCTCAGGTTCGTTCCCCAAGAACCAAACACACCCAAACTTAGCGGTGGACATGTGAGCGTGGGGCTTGGCGAATCGCATCATTTTGGCCCCGCCCCTAAACAATTGTCACAATATTTGCATCATTAAGCCCCCCCCCGCCACTTATCTATTGCGGGGGCTAGAACCAGGAGGTTGCCCTTCTCTCCCGGGAGCTCAGGAGGTCTCCCAGAAATGTGGGAATCTCCCGGACATTCCGGGAGAGTAGGCAACTATGCTCTAAAGAAAAGCAGCTAATGAATCTCTGGAGACTGAAGTGTCTTTTACATTTCTGTCTCCATTACTGAAGTCATGTTGTCTTACCTGTCAGTCTTTCATTAAATCTTGGTCTCCATGAAAATGGCCACCTCCATAGGCATTAATACATGGACATAGGACACAATTTCTGAACTGTGTCATCATGCCACAGATGGCGAAGCCAACCACGTCTTGTACTGGCTCAGCATCAGGGAGAATGCCAGACTCTTCAGGGAGTGAGGGAGATCACTCCTATTTCAGGGAGTCTCCCTGACATTCAGGGAGAGGTGACAAGTATGGTGTCGTTACAGAGCGACAGTTACATCCTCTCTTCTTGCGTTTTTGTAGCTTTGTAAATAATTAATCTTATAAAATCTGAATTGAACCAGTTACAAGATGGCCTTCCTCAAATTCAAAATCAAAAAAGAATCTCTCCCTGACGGATACTGTATCACATCCCACTTCTCTGCATATGGTATTAATTTGGCTGACATAATTTAATAAATGAGCGTCAATGTAATCCGGGACCCATTGAGCAGTATCTAACATATGCACTGATTAACTTTCCCGTCTAATTAATGCTACAATTATCAGCCTGCTTAAAATGTCTAAATGACTATTACTTGATGCAAATTGTCACAAATTTACATTAAGAAGATCTAATGCTTATATTTAGGCTGATCCTATGGTGAATCGAAACTCTGGTGACAAGTGATATAAATGAAACTGATTGATATTTTTCAATAACTGTGGAATTGAGGCTTCAGTAATATGTAATTTGTTAATGTCAAATGAAAATGATAGACTTTATTTTATTAGTTGCACTTTCATCACTTGGAAAATTAATAAGCAAACCCAGAGTTGAAAATGTGTCTGCAATAAAACAAGGTGCACATCTAATCTCTGCTCCCAAGAAACACTAAGGGGCAGATTTATCAAACCTTATAAATAGGAAAAGTTGTGGTTACCCATAGCAACCAATCAGATTCTAACTCTCATGTATCTAGTACATTCCAGAACATGATAGGTAGAATCTGATTGGTTGCTATGGGCAACACTTTCAATTTTAATTTTTAGACGTTTTTGCAAATCTATTCCCTTGAAGTGTACGGCCATCTTGGATTCAGTCACATGATTCTTCTCAGCCAATCAGGTGATAACAGCCTCCATTTTAGATACCCTCCAAAACCAGTCCATGGGAGCTATCAACTTGGATATAGTCACCTGATTCATCTCAGCAAATCAGAGTGCTGCTTCTGCCCAGGTGATTGCAGTCTCCAATCAGGAATCAACAACAACTATAAAAGGACTTCCTGGAGCCCTCACCTGTTGCCAGTGCAACGTTGTATTTCAGACACCAACCTGGTGACCAACGGTTTGCAGTCTTCCTATCTATCTCACTACAGTCTTGCTATTTATCCAGCTCTGACAGTGTAGTCTGCATTCTGGCTCCAGTCCGATTCCAGCAATATGGTGTCATCCACTCTGGTTCCAGTCCAGTTACAGTATTCCATTTACAGTCTTGTCCAGCATTCCGGTTCCTGTCCGGTCCAGCAATCCAGTACCTGTTTTCTCTCCTCTGCTAGTGTAATCACCATCTGCACCGGTCCATTCACTATATGCAGAGAAACATTATCAGGCCACCCAGCTTTGTCCACGTAATCACCATCCTAGCTCCAGAGACACAACCCAGTCTGGGTACAGACAGATCCTCAGGCGTAACAGTCTCTATTGTCCCCACTTTGTGTCGCCAATATCCTGGGCAGTGTTCTGCCTCATGTGGCAGAGGCTGGTGTAGTGACATCTGTAATACAACAGTGCATAAAGGCCTCAGACTTTAGAGTCAAATCAGGATAAGAGCAAATTTCTCTGTGGGAATAGGCTAAACCTCATCAAGTGCACTGTGACCTATAAACTGAAGAGGGAAGGGGGCCTGGGCATGGTAAACCCATACTTACCTACTTTTGAAGGCAGATGTCCGGGAGGGGGTCCGTCAAAGGGGTGTGACCACATATGTTGTGCCATTGGGCTCCGCCCCCTGTCAAGCCTATGCAATTTCGGACAAACGCAGCAGGGGGCGGGGCCACAATGGCACATTTAGCCCCACCCCCACCCATCTTCAACAACTGAGACAGCTGGATATGGGATTTTTGCCTGCTTTCTCGGGAGTCCGGGAGAACTCACAAAAATTTATGAGTCTCCCGGACATTCCGGGAGAGTAGGCAACTATGGGTAAACCCAGTGCTCTTCCATTTGACGACCTTTATTAAGCTGAACTTCGGAAGTCACATTGTGTAGATTCCTTCCACGTGAATATATAGTTTCAGAGTCTGAGTGTCTCTTTGTCTCAGTGCATGGATAGGGGGGAGGTCCAGTGAAGAGTTTCCAAGTTCCCCATGGGTATCTCCCGACTCATGTGTGTTTTGGTTTGAAGGTGACAAGGCGATTTGCGAATTGAAGTGGAGGAGGTCCAGAGCTCATATAGCAGGGAGTTAGAGAGGAGAATCTTGCACTCCCTCTTAGATGAGCCACTGTCATTGAGGGACTGCCTGTGCAGTGTCTGTTGGGCAGGTATGGCTTTGGTGAACTCCCAGAGGATACCCCTGAAGTACAGAGACATTGCCTGGCACTTCTTTCATGGGGGGATTTATGTGAAGGGAAATTTAAAGCACGGAAGGGCCAATGAACGTGGCTGCCCACGGGAGGAGTGTATAGGGGAGGTGGAGACGTTGGACCATTCCTTGCTTAAATGTCCCTTCAACATAAGGGTTTATGAGAGAGTTTCACACACCCTGGGTATCTCTTGTCTCTTGGGTCTCAGTTACCCTGAGTGGGCATACAGGGCATCCAAGAGGTGTGGGAGCTTTGAGTTGAGCACCTTTTCTTTAGTTAATGTCGTGGGGCCTAATTCATTAAGGATCTTAAATGAAGAGGATTCTTATTTTAGTCTCCTGGACAAAACCATGTTACAATGCAAGGGGTGCAAATTAGGGATGAGCGCACTCGGATTTCTGAAATCCGAGCCCACCCGAACGTTGCGGATCGGAGTCGGATCCGAGACAGATCCGGGTATTGGCGCCAAATTCAAAAGTGAAACTGAGGCTCTGACTCATAATCCCGTTGTCGGATCTCGCGATACTCGGATCCTATAAATTCCCCGCTAGTCGCCGCCATCTTCACTCGGGCATTGATCAGGGTAGAGGGAGGGTGTGTTAGGTGGTCCTCTGTGCTGTTTAGTTCTGTGCTGTTTAGTTCTGTGCTGTTTAGTTCTGTGCTGTTTAGTGCTGTGCTGTTTAGTGCTGTTTAGTGCTGTGCTGTGCTGTGCTGTGCTGTGCTGTGCTGTGTTCTGCAGTATCAGTCCAGTGGTGCTGTGTGCTGTGCTCTGTCCTTCTGAGGTCAGTGGTGCTGCTGGGTCCTGTGCTGTGTCCTGTTCAGTCCAGTGGTGCTGTGTCCTGTGCTCTGTGCTTCTAAGGGCATAGTTATTTCCCCAATATTCCCCTGTGTTTAAAAAAATAAAAAAAAGTTTTTTTAAAAAATACCAAAAACTACTTTAATATTTTTTAATTACCACAAAATTTGCACAACCAATCCTGCAGTATAAGCCCATTGGTACTGCAATATTACCAAGTTCACACATTCAGCAGTAAAAGTCCAGTGGTACTGCAATATTACAAAGTTTACACATTCTGCAGTATCAGTCCAGTGGTGCTGTGTCCTGTGCTCTGTCCTGCTGAGTTCCGTAGTGCTGCTGGGTCCTGTGCCGTGTCCTGTTCAGTCCAGTGGTGCTGTGTCCTGTGCTCTGTGCTTCTAAGGGCATAGTTATTTCCCCATTATTCCCAAGTTTTTAAAAAATAAAAAAAAAGTAAAAAATAATAAAAAATTTAAAAAAAAAAAAATATATAATAATTATAACCAAATTTGCAAAACCAATCCAGCATTATAAGTCCATTGGTACTGCAATATTACCAAGTTCACACATTCTGCAGTATCAGTCCAGTGGTGCTGTGTCCTGTGCTCTGTCCTGCTGAGTTCCGTAGTGCTGCTGGGTCCTGTGCCGTGTCCTGTTCAGTCCAGTGGTGCTGTGTCCTGTGCTCTGTGCTTCTAAGGGCATAGTTATTTCCCCACTATTCCCAAGTTTTTTAAAAATAAAAAAAAAGTAAAAAAAAATAAAAAATTAAAAAAAAAAAAAATATATAATAATTATAACCAAATTTGCAAAACCAATCCAGCAGTATAAGTCCATTGGTACTGCAATATTACCAAGTTCACACATTCTGCAGTATCTTGTGCTACATATAATGGAGACCAAAAATTTGGAGGATAAAGTAGGGAAAGATCAAGACCCACTTCCTCCTAATGCTGAAGCTGCTGCCACTAGTCATGACATAGACGATGAAATGCCATCAACATCGTCTTCCAAGCCCGATGCCCAATCTCGTAGTACCGGGCATGTAAAATCCAAAAAGCCCAAGTTAAGAAAAAGTAGCAAAAAGAGAAACTTAAAATCATCTGAGGAGAAACGTAAAGTTGCCAATATGCCATTTACGACACGGAGTGGCAAGGAACGGCTTAGGCCCTGGCCCGTGTTCATGACTAGTGGTTCAGCTTCACCCACGGATCTTAGCCCTCCTCCTCCTCCCCCCCCCTACAAAAAATTGAAGAGAGTTATGCTGTCAGCAACAAAACAGCAAACAACTCTGCCTTCTAAAGAGAAATTATCACAAATCCCCAAGGCGAGTCCAAGGGTGTTGGTGGTTGTCAAGCCTGACCTTCCCATCACTGTACGGGAAGAGGTGGCTCGGGAGGAGGCTATTGATGATGTAGCTGGCGCTGTGGAGGAACTTGATGATGAGGATGGTGATGTGGTTATTGTAAATGAGGCACCAGGGGGGGAAACAGCTGATGTCCATGGGATGAAAAAGCCCATCGTCATGCCTGGTCAGAAGACCAAAAAATGCACCTCTTCGGTCTGGAGTTATTTTTATCCAAATCCAGACAACCAATGTATGGCAATATGTAGCTTATGTAAAGCTCAAATAAGCAGGGGTAAGGATCTTGCGCACCTAGGAACATCCTCCCTTATACGTCACCTGAATAACCTTCATAGTTCAGTGGTTAGTTCAGGAACTGGGGCTAGGACCCTCATCGGTACAGGGACACCTAGATCCCGTGGTCCAGTTGGATACACACCAGCAACACCCTCCTCGTCAACTTCCTCCACAATCTCCATCAGATTCAGTCCTGCAGCCCAAGTCAGCAGCCAGACTGAGTCCTCCTCAATACGGGATTCATCCGAGGAATCCTGCAGCGGTACGCCTACTACTGCCACTGCTGCTGTTGCTGCTGTTAGTCGGTCATCTTCCCAGAGGGGAAGTCGTAAGACCGCTAAGTCTTTCACCAAACAATTGACCGTCCAACAGTCGTTTGCCATGACCACCAAATACGATAGTAGTCACCCTATTGCAAAGCGTATAACTGCGGCTGTAACTGCAATGTTGGTGTTAGACGTGCGCCCGGTGTCCGCCATCAGTGGAGTGGGATTTAGAGGGTTGATGGAGGTATTGTGTCCCCGGTACCAAATCCCCTCGAGATTCCACTTCACTAGGCAGGCGATACCAAAAATGTACAGAGAAGTACGATCAAGTGTCCTCAGTGCTCTTAAAAATGCGGTTGTACCCACTGTCCACTTAACCACGGACATGTGGACAAGTGGTTCTGGGCAAACGAAGGACTATATGACTGTGACAGCCCACTGGGTAGATGCATCCCCTTCCGCAGCAACAGCTGCATCAGTAGCAGCATCTACAAAATGGCTGCTCATGCAAAGGCAGGCAACATTGTGCATTACAGGCTTTAATAAGAGGCACAACGCTGCCAACATATTAGAGAAAATGAGGGAAATTATCTCCCAGTGGCTTACCCCACTTAGACTCTCATGGGGATTTGTGGTGTCAGACAATGCCAGTAACATTGTGCGGGCATTAAATATGGGCAATTTCCAGCACGTCCCATGTTTTGCCCACACCATTAATTTGGTGGTGCAGCATTACCTCAAGAGTGACAGGGGTGTGCAGGAGATGCTTGCGGTGGCGCGCAAAATTGCTGGACACTTTCGGCATTCAGCCAGTGCCTACCGCAGACTAGAGGCACATCAAAAAAGCTTGAACCTGCCCTGCCATCACCTCAAACAAGAGGTTGTGACGCGCTGGAACTCCACCCTCTATATGCTGCAGAGGATGGAGGAGCAGCAAAAGGCCATTCAGGCCTACACAGCCACCTACGACATAGGCAAAGGAGTGGGGATGCGCCTGAGTCAAGCGCAGTGGAGACTGATTTCCGTGTTGTGCAAGGTTCTGCAGCCATTTGAACTTGCCACACGAGAAGTCAGTTCCGACACTGCCAGCTTGAGTCAGGTCATTCCCCTGATCAGGCTGTTGCAGAAGCAGCTGGAGAAAGTGAGGGAGGAGCTGGTAAGCCATTGCGATTACAGCAAGCATGTAGCTCTTGTGGATGTAGCCCTTCGTACGCTTTGCCAGGATCCGAGGGTGGTCACTCTTTTAAAGTCAGAGGAATACATTCTGGCCACCGTGCTCGATCCTCGGTTTAAAGCGTATGTTGTGTCTCTGTTTCCGGCGGACACAAATCTACAGCGGTGCAAAGACCTGCTGGTCAGGAGATTGTCCTCTGAAGAGGACCGTGACATGCCAACAGCTCCACCCTCATTTTCTTCCACATCTATGGCTGCGAGGAAAAAGCTCAGTTTTCCCAAAAGAGGCACTGGCGGGGATGCTGATAACATCTGGTCCGGACTGAAGGACCTGCCAACCATTGCAGACATGTCTACTCTCGCTGCATTGGATGCTGTGACAATAGAAAAAATTGTGGATGATTACTTTGCTGACACCATCCAAGTAGACATGTCAGACAGTCCATATTGTTACTGGCAGGAAAAAAAGGCAGTTTGGAAGCCCCTGTACAAACTGGCTCTATTTTACCTGAGTTGTCCCCCCTCCAGTGTGTACTCGGAAAGAGTTTTTAGTGCAGCGGGGAACCTGGTCAGTGAGCGGCGAAGGAGGTTGCTTCCTCACAACGTTGAAAAAATGATGTTTATAAAAATGAATAATCAATTCCTCAATGAAGTACAGCACTGCCCTCCAGATACTACAGAGGGACCTGTGGTTGTGGAGTCCAGCGGGGACGAATTGATAATGTGTGATGAGGAGGAAGTAGACACTGTAGGGGGAGAGGAATCAGAGGTTGAGGATGAGGACGACATCTTGCCTCAGTAGAGCCTGTTTAGTCTGTACAGGGAGAGATGAATAGCTTTTTTGGTGTGGGGGCCCAAACAAACCAATCATTTCAGTCAAAGTTGTTTGGTAGGCCCTGTCGCTGAAATGATTGGTTTGTTAAAGTGTGCATGTCCTATTTCAACAACATACCTCTCAACTGCAGCTCATCCCTCCTCTGCGGGGATAATGTCTCCTGTGCTCTGACACGTCACTCTGTGTACTCTCAGCCTCAGGATCTGACACTACAGCTACCATGCCTCTTGTAGCAGCCCTCACTCCAGGGCCTCTTCCATGTGCAGTGTCCCCCTCTCTCTTGGGTTCACTATAGTGGCATGGAGTTCTCCCCCTCATCCAGGGCACACATTCCTTGCCCTGGCTCAGTCACCACGCTCAGACTTCCAGGCAATGCTGGGGGAGCCTGGGAGCTTCCACCCCAGGTCCCCAGCTACAACTCTCCTCTCCTGTGTCTTCTCTCTCTTTCTGACACTTTAAAGATCGTGCCTTTAAATGAAAAAGTCAGTCTTCATTGCACGACTATGTGCAAGTGCAACAGGGACATTTTTTTGGGTTTACAAAGTCAAACAATAACACTTCGACCCTGTCTGTCTGGGGTCTCTCAATGACGAATTGTCTGTAGCATGTTTGGAGGAGGTATTGTGGCCCCGGTATCAAATTGGGTACCGGGGCCACCCCACTATGCAGTCCAGATACTTGTTTGGTGGAATTCCGACACGTGGAGGGTTTTTTAATTATATTGTGGCCTCGGTACCAAATTGTGTACCGGGGCCACCACACTACGCAGTCAAGATACTTGTTTGGTGGAATTCAGACCAGTTGAGGGTTTTATTATTATATTGTGTGGACCACTCTATCTATACCACACTACAACTCTATACCACTCTATTTCCTACTTTAATTCTATTTAATTCTATTTCCTACTTTAATTCTATTACTAATTAATTACCATAAAGAGGAACAAAAAAAACCAATTTAACCAAAAGTATAATATGACTTAGACTTACAAACACTACACTTTAAAGATCGTGCCTTTAAATGAAAAAGTCAGTCTTCATTGCACGACTATGTGCAACAGGGACATTTTTTTGGGTTTACAAAGTCAAACAATAACACTACGACCCTGTCTGTCTGGGGTCTGTCAATGACGAATTGTCTGGAGCATGTTTGGAGGAGGTATTGTGGCCCCGGTATCAAATTGGGTACCGGGGCCACCCCACTATGCAGTCCAGATACTTGTTTGGTGGAATTCCGACACGTGGAGGGTTTTTAAATTATATTGTGGCCTCGGTACCAAATTGTGTACCGGGGCCACCACACTACGCAGTCAAGATAGATAGATGCGTATTGCGTATCATAGATAAAGTACATTCAGTGGTGTGGGGCAAATTGAAAAATATTCCAAATGCACTGACATTATCAAAAACAAGAGGTTGTCACACGCTAAAACTCCAACATGTATATGATGGAGAGGATGGAGGAGCAGCCGTATGTGTAGTGTAATGCAGATCTGTTGAAGGTTTTTTATATATTTTATTGTGGTGCCCAGTGCCCACTCCTCTACGCAGTCCAGATACATTTATTGGTGCGAATCATAAAAGTTCAGGGTTTTTAATATATATTGTGGTGACCCACTCCTCTACGCAGTCCAGGTACATTTATTGGTGCGATTCATAAAAGTTCAGGGTTTTTAATATATATTGTGGTGACCCACTCCTCTACGCAGTCCAGGTACATTTATTGGTGCGAATCATAAAAGTTCAGGGTTTTTAATATATATTGTGGTGACCCACTCCTCTACGCAGTCCAGGTACATTTATTGGTGCGAATCATAAAAGTTCAGGGTTTTTAATATATATTGTGGTGACCCACTCCTCTACGCAGTCCAGGTACATTTATTGGTGCGAATCATAAAAGTTCAGGGTTTTTAATAGATATTGTGGTGACCCACTCCTCTACGCAGTCCAGGTACATTTATTGGTGCGAATCATAAAAGTTCAGGGTTTTTAATATATATTGTGGTGACCCACTCCTCTACGCAGTCCAGGTACATTTATTGGTGCGATTCATAAAAGTTCAGGGTTTTTAATATATATTGTGGTGACCCACTACTCTACGCAGTCCAGGTACATTTATTGGTGCGAATCATAAAAGTTCAGGGTTTTTAATAGATATTGTGGTGACCCACTCCTCTACGCAGTCCAGGTACAATTATTGGTGCGAATCATAAAAGTTCAGGGTTTTTAAGATATTGTGGTGACCCACTCCTCTACGCAGTCCAGGTACAATTATTGGTGCGAATCATAAAAGTTCAGGGTTTTTAATATATTGTGGTGACCCACTCCTCTACGCAGTCCAGGTACAATTATTGGTGCGAATCATAAAAGTTCAGGGTTTTTAAGATATTGTGGTGACCCACTCCTCTACGCAGTCCAGGTACAATTATTGGTGCGAATCATAAAAGTTCAGGGTTTTTAATATATATTGTGGTGACCCACTCCTCTACGCAGTCCAGGTACAATTATTGGTGCGAATCATAAAAGTTCAGGGTTTATAATATATTGTGGTGACCCACTCCTCTACGCAGTCCAGAAAGATACCTTGTTGCAACGTTTTGGACTAATAACTATATTGTGAGGTGTTCAGAATACACTGTAAATTAGTGGAAATGCTTGTTATTGAATGTTATTGAGGTTAATAATAGCCTAGGAGTGAAAATAAGCCCAAAAACTTGATTTTTAAACTTTTTATGTTTTTTTCAAAAAAAATCCGAATCCAATACCTTAAATCCGAACCGAGACCTTTCGTCAAGTGTTTTGCGAGACAAATCCGAACCTCAAAAATAACGAAAATCCGGATCCAAAACACAAAACACGAGACCTCAAAAGTCGCCGGTGCACATCCCTAGTGCAAATTAGTATTCTGTTTTGCACATAAGTTAAATACTGACTGTTTTTTCATGTAACACACAAATACTTGATAGCTTATTTGTACACTGAAATTTAAGTTGATATTTGTGTGCTACATGAAAAAACAGACAGTATGTGCAAAACAGAATACTAATTTGCACCCCTTGCAATGTAACATGGTTTTGTCCAAGAGACTGAAATAAGAATCCTCTTCATTTAAGATCCTTAATGAATCAGGCCCGTGGTTAGTACTTCACATGGATGGTACGGTATCAGGTCTCCATTAGGCAGAAGATCCTACATTGTCTAATGGTGGTGGGTGATATCTTGCATGTGGTGAGAAAGGTTCAGGGTTGAAGAAGGCACGGGTGGATGCATCAGTTTGGTAGCGGTGGTAGAGAAGCTTCAGAGACCCCCTTGGGTTGGGGTATGTTGAAACCCAGAACGTCTCCTTCTATGGCTTTCTACCCTTTCTACTCCCCATAGATATTGCTCAAAGTTTTTTTTCCGAAAAAAGGCTTTGCATACAGATAAATTGTTGGTTCATCTGTTTTAGGTCTATTATTGTATAACTTATTACATTGTCAAGTTGTAGTCATGCTTCTAGATTGCCGAGTTGGCCTTCTTTTGTTATTTGTTTTGGTGAAATTTATCCAGATTTTGCAGCTCTTTTATATGTACAGTAATGGACTTTTTATGTTTGTTTTGCTTACTTTTAATGACATATGGACTCTTTTTGAAACTCAGGTGTTCAAAAATTGTCAGGTTATTGCATAAAGTGTGTGCTCCAAGTTCCACAATGATGCAACTGTGCAGCAGGGGTGGGCCATGGTGAGGTGAAACGCATCATCAGGACTCTGCCAGCAAGACCAGAGCAATTAAATCGATTCATCAAAGCCCCAAATTGCCCTCTGATGCCAATAGAGATGGGATCAGGGAGAGTGGTCTCCCTGAAATTTATGAGTCTCCCAGACATTCCGGGAGTGTAGGCAAGTTTGCATCAGATGAGAGTTTTAGTATGCTGGCATAAAAGGAGCATTTTAAAGAAGAATTCAGCATTTAGAAATAAGTATACCGTACACTGGCTGCTGAACAGGTAGAATATGTTTGCAAACTAATCTGGGCAAGGCATCCACCTACTATTTCAATCATGTTCCCACTGTACAGTGATGCATAATCTATTAGTGCTTCATAAATAAAGGATAATAATATATAAAACCACAATAATAAATATATATAAAAGTCATTGTATCATTTAGTAAGCTCTAGGATACCATTGCTTAAGCTGTACTGCCCTCTGGTGGTAACACGTGTGTAAATGACTTCTTGTTAAATAGATAAGCTAATTAGGGGCCTAGTGATTAAGCCACAAACCATGTGGAAACGGCTCTTTCCGCATGGTTTAGGTAAGTATCACTTCTATCTAACAAATGCCTAATGCAGGAGATATCATAGATAACGCCTGCATTAGGCTACGTTTCGCATTAAACCGTAGTCCCAGTCATTTTCAATGGGGACTGCGTTGTGGGCCAATTAACAAACTCCAAATAGCCTACACGTGTGCCATCTAAGGTGGCACAAGACCAGTAAATACTCCAGGTCAGAACTTAAGAATTGTTGGATAAGGAAATTCCTCACCGGAGGAGCCTCCTATCGGATGCGCTGTACCGGAATGATTTTTTAATAATTGCGATAAGGAACGATACTTAATGGGGGCATACTTTTATCAAACAGGCCCCTTAGGGAGCAGTATATCTGACCTGTTCAGCGAATGGTTTAAACATGGCTGGAAATTATTTCATGGCCAGTGACATTACCAATCCATTCACACACCACTTTCCACAATGTAGTGCCGTTTACAAAACTGCACAGTCAAAGTGATTTTTCGTGGCATCACGTGCTCAATTGTTATTGGTAACGGCATTGAGTTTGTGAGCCAAGATGGCAGCACTTGTTTGATGGGGTTTGAGGAAAGTTACTTTTAAGGAGCCATTCCCTGCTGGAGTGAGAGCGCAGGGAAACTTGTCATGTAAAATAACGGCACTATCCAATCACCAGTGTGCTTGTATGTCCGCCCAGTGCAAACATATCAAGGTCCAAACTCCTTCCCGTTTAGTGCATTGTGCAGTGGGGGGCACTGCTATTGTTCCAGGGGAGGGACCATAATTATGCAAATCACATTACCACACCCCCTGCACTTGGGTCTCACTGAGCATGCGCTAATGGGGCGTGGAGACTCAGGGATTATTCATTGAAGATTTTGCATGCACTAAGGGGATGACTTAGTAAACGGCAAAAAGCAAAGGGTTAGTACCTGCTATAATGCTGCTATTGTCGACAGTAATCCCTGCCGACGGTAACCCCTGCCGACGGTAACCCCTGCCGACGGTAACCCCTGCCGACGGTAACCCCTGCCGATGGTAATCCTTGCTGGTGGAAAGTTGCCTTTGCATGGGGAAACCTATTTAATTATCGTGGCAGGACTTGTACTGCGGCAATACTTATTCTGGTATCGTCATCACAGTTGTGTCTAGGGCTAGCAGTCTTCTAACCCCGCCTACTTTGTATTGGCCCCATCTATAGTTGTTTTGGTCCCACCTACTCAAAGCCACATTCAGGATATTTTCCCAGAACCCCTTTATGTTCCCAGAACACCCCTGTATTTTAGTATGTTATTACACTTGTTATGAAATCTCATGTTTGCAGTTGGATACAGTATGAGGCACATGTGCACATTTATGTTGCATAAACAACATTTTTGAGTTTTCGGAAATGGCCATTAATGACCTTCATTGTTTTACTTACTGAGCCTCTTCTGTGTTTTAATATAATGGTTGAAATTTTTACTGCAGTATTCAGTCCTGTTCTTTGTGCTTATTAGGTTAATAGTTATTGATGGGGAATAGTTACAATACATAGGGGCACATTTATCAAAACTCACAAAATATGAAAAATAGTTTTCAATCCTTATCGCATTGACTGAACTCATATTTATTAAAAAAGCAACACAGGAGAAGCAGTTCCGAAAAACTGCTGTTCCTGTGAAGTGTAAAACATACATACCACTGCTGCTTCGGGAGCGAAGCAGCATGCGGTCAACGGGGCTCCTCTTCTGACTCCAGTGCGCATGCGCCGAGTGAAACCCTCGGGCATGCGCACAGACATCTCTGCTCTCTTTCTCTCTCTGCAACTATAGTTGCCGAGAGAGAGAGAGTGAGTGACAGGGAGGGATCATGTGATCCCTTCACACGTGCGCTGTCCAGCTCTGCTCTTCGGAGCAGAGCTGACAGCACTGAAACTTTTAATTTATGATAATGTACGCGCTGGCGTACATTAACATATTTGAAAAGTTAACTTAATTTATTGTTAAATAGCATTACTGAGCACTCCCCATACATTGTTATGGAGAGTGCTCAGTAAAACGATAGGAGATGCAAAGCAGCAGATATCTATGGGGCATATTTAACAAATAATGATAGTGCACTATCGTGCACTTACCATTAAAAAAACGTCCCTCTGTGTCCTCCGCATGTTTAATAAGGGTGCATCACAGCAGATATCGTGGATCTGCTGCTTTGCACTCCTTTTCATTTTTGGGAGCAGTCACCAATCTACAGTGTGGTGACTGCTCCCAACCACAATCTAACAAGTTCCGAAAAAGCACTTTTTTCGGAAACTTGTCTTGATAATGTACGCCGGCAGCTGGCGTACCCTATCATAAATGAAAGATTTTAGTGCTGTCAGCTCTGCTCCGAAGAGTAGAGCTGGACAGCGCATGTGTGGAGGGATCACATGATCCCTCCCTGTCACTCACCGCTCTCTCTCTGCAACTATAGTTGCAGAGACAGAGCGGAGAAGTCTGTGCACATGCGCAATTCCAGTGTGAAAAAAAATGAAGAGGACCTGGAGGAGATCCGTGGACATCGCGTTCTGAAGAGGCGGGGTAAGTGTGATTTTTTTTTTATCACAGAAACAGCAGTTTATCGGAACTGCTGTGTCTGTGATCCGTTTTTCATAAATGTGAGAAATAGTTCAATTCTTATCAATGCGATAAGGATTAAAAACTATTTTTCACTTTATGAAAAGATTGATAAATGTGCCCCTATGATATCTGCTGCGATGCTACAATCATAAATACCAATTTAGTGTTTAACAACAGTTTTCGGGGATTTTACAGGGGGAAAACCTTTGATAAATAGGCCCCATAGGGTCTGATGTAGAGTTCCTGTCCTTGCACGATGTACAGATGCACCTTGGTGGAAGATTGTCTCTCTGTGGACGAGCACAGCTTACATCCATACATAGAGTTACATGTATCCTGCACGGACTGTCTTGCGTTTGGAGCAGTGGATTATGGACAACAACCTGCTATTATAGTGAGGTTCTGCAGACACAAGACAAGCACGCTCATTACAGATGTATCCCATATTGAATTCCACAAGCACCAGCATGCCTAAGAAGCCAATGATTTGCTGGGACTTGTAATTCTACAACAGTATTTCATTTCTTTCATAACTTAAATTATTTTTATTAATATTTTTATTGGAAACTGCTAGGGAGAGCCATAGAGTTATTCAGGAAGGGACTGTCAGGGGCTAGGTGGGGCACTCTCTTGTTGAGGGCCACGTTCCCCAAGGGGCTTGGGACATGTGTGTACTCGTCTGGGGCTATTGCATGACATGACAGAGGGCCCCTCGTGGTGGGTCTCCGTGTTACAATGTGGTAACGCCTGGTGCTGGAGAAGATATCCACAGGCGCAATCATTACTCGTTGTCCCCGTGTAAAAGTGGTAACTAGTCCAGGCTGTAGCAGGTTCTGGTCATTCGTGCAACCAGAAGGAGGGGTATTTCATTAATATTTTAACAGTAAACACCAGGCTTATGGAGCCGCACAATATACGTCTCAGGGCTCATCGGTAATCATTTCCATGTACCACTCTGAATTCAGCAAGGAACAGCACTGGTCATATTTTGGCAGCCTCTAGTCAGCATGGTCACTATCACAGCCAATGAGCCCCTCGTGTGTGAGAAAGAGACTTTATACACTGACACCTACTGACACAACTATGGAACTACACTGTATTAAATAAAGCAGTTTGGTCACGTGATACTTTGTTTATGGCTTAAGCAGACGAACCTGTGGGCTGTTGGTTTTACACGGATACAAATACACAGATCAGCCACAACATTAAATCCATTGACAGGTGAAATGAATTATATTGATTATCTCGTTACACTGGCACCTGACAAGTGATGGGATATACTAGGCAGCATGTGAACAGTCAGTTCTTGAAGTTGATGTGTTGGAAGCAGGAAAAATGGGCAAGGGTAAGGATCTGAGAGACTTTCACAGGGGCAAATTGTGATGGCTAAACGACTTGGTCAGAGCATCTCTAAAACAACAGGGGCCTGATTCATTAAGGATCTTAAATGAAGAGGATTCTCATTTCAGTCTCCTGGACAAAACCATGTTACAATGCAAGGGGTGCAAATTAGTATTTTGTTTTGCACATAAGTTAAATACTGACTGTTTTTTCATGTAACACACAAATATCAACTTTAAATTTCAGTGTACAAATAAGCTATCAAGTATTTGTGTGTTACATGAAAAAACAGTCAGTATTTAACTTATGTGCAAAACAAAATACTAATTTGCACCCCTTGCATTGTAACATGGTTTTGTCCAGGAGACTGAAATGAGAATCCTCTTCATTTAAGATCCTTAATGAATCAGGCCCCATGTTACAATGCAAGGGGTGCAAATGAGTGTTCTGTTTTGACATAAGTTAAATACTGACTGTTTTTTCATGCAGCACACTGTCTATAAATGTAATAATGTATGATAAACAATTAATATAAAATATATAAATATATATAAATATAGATATAAAAAAACGAATGAGGCATACATTAAGCTGTGCATTAAAAAAACCACATTAATATTAACCTCTTACCAAATGAATATAATGTAATACCTTGTAAAGTAATAGAAAATGAATCTCCTCCTCACATTTAGTTAAATGATAATAAATTATTTTCAATTATTGTTGCTTCCTATCACTCTCAGCAGCCAAGAAACGACAGTATATCACAATAAACTTTTTTTTCTGCATTCACAGAAACACTAGAACCAAAACAGATGTAAGAACAATATACTAGATCTGAAAGTAAAAACAATCTTGGCAGCCATTTTTTTGAAGCCAAAGTTTATTAAAACAATAGCAGATCCCCACAAAAATGGGTTTTGGACTGCAGACTGTGTTATAGTTTGTTGATGCAGGTGCCTAGATGCTGTTTCCTCCTTATAAACAAGAGGTCTAGCGGGGTTTCTGGACAAATGGAAACCCCTCCTAAGGGCACCACTGGGCAGGCTGCCTGGTCACACTACAACAGGGAACCTCTCAGTGATGGGTCCTCCTGTTATAGTGAGACACAATGAGAACCTTCCAGGAGCCTAGCTGCAACTAGCCAATCAGAGAGACTCTTCTCACACTCTGACCAATCAGAGCCACTGTTCTCACACTCTAACCAATCAGAGTGAAGCTGCTCTGCATCGATTAGTTGCTGACAGTCCCCCTGGCCAGTCATTCTTGGGGGCTCCTCAAGGAGCAGATCTGCGGGGAACATATAGATATTTTATAATCCCTGTGAATTAAACAAAGGAAGAAAGAAGAGGATCTTTTTGGAATTAGATGTGGTATAAATTAGTGAAAGAGGGATTGGGGGATTAAGTAGTGATTGGGTCCTCTCAGTGTCATTATTGTATCTAGTATCCTGAGGCTGCATCAGGGCTTGTAACCTCTGACATCACAATGCTGACATGACAGCACTCTGACATCACAATGCTAGTATAAAAAGGCTGATAAAACAGCACTCACTCACTCACTCACTCACTCACTCACAAGACAGGAGGAGGTGAACCTGGGAGGAGAGGTAATGGCAGATACAGGAATATATCTAAGCCGTCATGAGCACCGCCATTTTCAGTCGACGGTGGAGAACGAAGAAGACGGACGCAGGAAAACACTGCGTGGTCAAGAAAAAAAGACAGAAGATGTCGGAGAGAAGAAGATGCCACAGTCAAGCAAAGAAGAAAGAAGCCGCCGAGAAGAGCGAAGCAGAATCCGGAGGCAGAGAGCCCTTGACAGGGCTGAGAGATACTCTACCCTGTAAAGACTCGTCAGGAGCAATGCCAGAAGACGCCGCTGCGGTCTGGTACAGTCAGCGGAGGAGTGGGGAGCGCGAGTAGAAGATCCCGAAAACTCCAAGAGCAGGTAAGGCCCTTGTGGGCGCCACCTCTCCCGGTTCCAGGACCACACGTCTTTATTGTTTCTCTTACATTCCTCCCTCATAGGGCACAAGGCCCTGGCATAATCCAGGCACTAGGCCTGACTCAGTAAGGGGATAGGCATGGTTTCTGGGCATTAAGCCCCATAGTTAGGCAGGCCCCAAGGCCCTAGCTAGGTAGGACACAAGACCCTAGTTAGGTTTGGCACAAGGCCCATAGCTAGGTTGGGTAAGAGGTCCATAGTTAACTGGGCACTAGACCCAATGGAGTAATTGGGCACTATGCACATTAGAGTAATTGGGCACTATGCACATTAGAGTAATTGGGCACTATGCACATTAGAGTAGTTGGGCACTATGTCCTTTTGTTTAGTGGGGCGTTAAGGATTCACAGACGGGCAGCTACAAAGGTCGTGCTACGCTCTTCTGTGATTGGCTGCTGGGAAGTAATATCTCCCAGCAGTCCTAGGCACATGGAAGAGGATATGTACCTCTGCTGAGCCTCCATCTCTGGTGGGAGAAGAGGGAGTCGAGTGAGCGCTCGGCTGCGGCTTAGAACACTGTAACAGGCATGTCCATGATCTGAGAGGGAGACGTTGTCTATTGGTGAATGTAGTGTGAGCAGAGAACACTACCACGAGAGCACACCTCCCAAAATATAGAATTACTAAAACAGTACACAATAAGCCCCTCTTCATCCTGCCCAAATCTTGCCCACAAATGGTCAATTTAAAATAAAACTCCACCCACTTTTTTTTTTTTTAAATCCAGTATTTTTATTGAAATTTTTTAAGATATAAACATACTAAACAACAAAAAGAAAAGAAAAACAATCGCATACATATCAGAATTAAATGACGGAATTTACAAGATTACATTAAAGCATAATAATAATAAATGTGCTATATTCATTCAGGATCATACATCGTAAATGCTTATACATAAGTATGTTACACATGCAGGGTTTATTACATGGACTCAGATACTTATTATAAGAACTGCGGGAGCCATATATTTAAGTAAATAGAGCATCTGTACTAGATGACACAGCATAGAATGGAGACTCTAACCATCTGTACCATATATTCTCAAATTCCTTCAGAGCCTGTCTGCTAGTATAAACAAATCTCTCGTGCCTTATGGTGGTATTGACTAGAGATGGGCGGGTCCGGTTCTCCGAGAACCGAACCCACCCGAACTTTGGGTATCCGAGTACCGAGCTGAGCAGCTCGGTACTCTCCCGCCCGTTCCGAATCCAAGTCGAGGCCGAACGTCATTGTGACGTCGTCGGATCTCGGGGCTTGGTTCTCGCGATACTTCAACTTTATAAATACACGCCTCCACAGCAATCCATCGCCATTTGACAGAGGGAGAGAGCAGGGTGTAGTCATAGGCTAATTAGAGCAGGGACAGAGAATACAATATTGTTCTTGCAATTGCTCTAACCAAAATCGCTAGTGCAGAGAGGAGGATAGAGGTTTATTATTTTTTCTTCATATTTGGCACTCCCCAGCGCTTTTGGGGTGTCCCCCATAATTGTGCATAAATATTTCTGGCTGTCAAAAGTCATATCTGTCAGCAGTATCTACTAAATAATTTTTAGCACTCCTCAGTGCTTTTGGGGTGTCCTCCCTAATTGTGCATTAATATTTCTGGCTGTCAAAAGTCATATCTGTCAGCAGTATCTACTAAATAATTTTTAGCACTCCTCAGTGCTTTTGGGGTGTCCTCCCTAATTGTGCATTAATATTTCTGGCTGTCAAAAGTCATAACTGTCAGCAGTATCTACTAAATAATTTTTAGCACTCCTCAGTGCTTTTGGGGTGTCCTCCCTAATTGTGCATTAATATTTCTGGCTGTCAAAAGTCATATCTGTCAGCAGTATCTACTAAATAATTTTTAGCACTCCTCAGTGCTTTTGGGGTGTCCTCCCTAATTGTGCATTAATATTTCTGGCTGTCAAAAGTCATATCTGTCAGCAGTATCTACTAAATAATTTTTAGCACTCCTCAGTGCTTTTGGGGTGTCCTCCCTAATTGTGCATTAATATTTCTGGCTGTCAAAAGTCATATCTGTCAGCAGTATCTACTAAATAATTTTTAGCACTCCCCAGTGGTTTGCGCTCAGAATGGATTCAAAGCAGTCCACATATGATCTGAATGAGCAACCAGGTTCTGTCACCAGTCCTGATGTTAGTGTTCCCAGTACGTCATCTGGCCAAGGCGATGTCAAACAACAGAGTGTTTTCAAATTAGTGCAAAAAACAAAAACCCAAAAAAATTTACTGTATTGAAGCGAAAAAGAAGTGTAACTGAGCAAAAGTTAAGTGACGATAAAAAAAAATTTGCAAGCATGCCATTCTACACACGCAGTGGCAAAGAGAGAATGAGGCCTTTACCTTTGGCTATTAGTGGCAGATCCAAAAAATTTACCCAGCCTACAATTGGTGCACAACTACTGTTACGCGTCAAAGCCGAGCTGCAAGATAACAGTGAGGCATTACAGGAGAATATTGCTCTGATTCACAAATGACAACAATCCCTGTGGAGAGTCCATCCAACAGTGGGATGTCTAATCGTGAGCATTCTGCTGATGTGTGCCTTAATAGCCCGAGTGTAGCCGGTGATACCCAAATTGAGGATGCCACTTTGGAATTAGAAGAGGATGAGGGGGAGATTTGTGTAGGCGACGAGGGCGCTAATGATGATGTTGATGATTATGATGCAGACAGATACCAAATTGCCTTTCTCAATTTCTATTTATATTCTAGATTATATAACGGCTGAATAGTTTTCTATTTTACTCCTAGTGGAGAGAGGATCTGATGCAGACAGATACCAAACTGCTTTTGTCCATTTCAATTTATATTGTACAGTATATAACGGCTGAATTTATTAGTATTTTATACAAGTGGAGGGGGGCCTAGAGAGACAGAAACCAAACTGGCTTTCTCCATGTCAATTAATATTGTACAATCTATAATGGCTGAATTTTTTGGTATTTTATACAAGTGGAGGGGGGCCTTGAGAGACAGAAACCAAACTGGCTTTTTCCATTTCTTTACATATTTAACTATAAGTGTAGGGTGTAATATACATTCAAAGACGATGGCTGCATTGCCAATATGCATAGATGGAGAGGAAGACAATCTGTTTTGTGTGTAGAATAGGCCTACCAACGAAGAATTAAACTGTTTTTTTGGATGATTTATTACCTCAACAATTAGATTGTCTCTAAAACAGTTGGAGCACTAAATTGGGTTAATTTAGGCCCAAAAACATGGATTTTCCAAAAAAATAGCAAAACAAAACCAAACAAAATCAAAACCAAAACACGCAATGGCGCTTTTGCAAAACCAAAACCAAAACCAAAACACGACGGTAATCCAGATCCAAAACCGAATCCAAAACCAAAACACGGGGGTCAGTGACCATCTCTAGTATTGACCAGTGCCTTCCAATTTTTAACCGTGGGACTCGTCGGGGCCAACCACAGCCTCGCTATACAGACCTTAGCCAACATCAATAACTGTGAAATGTACATTTTTGTCAGTTTATTAACTTTCCCCTTCAATCGGAGCCCAAAGAGACAAGTGGCCGGTGAACTAAGAGACACTTCAATTCCAGTAACCTGAATACATCTCCTGATCCTTCGCCAGAAGATTTCTATACATGAACACTCCCATAGAAGGTACCAAAAGTTAGCATTGATCGAATTACATTTCGGACAGTTAGGGGTAGCATCCGGGCGAAATTTTGCCAATCTAATAGGGGTAAAGTAGGCCCTGTGTAAGATAAACACCTGTATTTGTTGAAATTTTAATGATGAAGTATAACCTTTAGTACTGTCTGTAACCATTCCCCACTCCTTGTCTGATAAAGGGCCAATATCTATTTCCCACTGATTCCTCAAACCATCCAAATCATCTGCAGTGGATTCATACAGAAGACATGAATACATTCGAGAGATCAGACCTCTATAACCCAAGGCCTGTAATTGTTTCCTCAGTGGATCCACCCCAAACACCAAAGTCTCCCCTTTAAATTGTGTGTCTAGGGCGTGTCGTAACTGAAGGTAAGAATAAATCATTGTTCTGGGTACAGAGAATTCCCCAACCAACTGTTCGAAGGATTTAAGTACATTTGTATCATAAAGCTGACCTACCGACACCACACCCAACCGAGACCACTCCCTGGCCCTCTTCACTGTATTCAACTTCTTAAATTTCTTTGCCCCCCAGATAGGAGTATATGGATCAATGTCAGTTTGTTTCATTATTTTATTACAGATTGTCCAAATCTTAACTGCCTGAATCAGGAGCGGAGGAGCCCGCATACCAAGCCGCCCCGCCAGCAGTGACTGTAAGGGAGTGTGATTAGAATTAAATTGGTGTACCAACACCCAATGTAGCTCATGGTAATCAGGGGTCCGAAACCCATGCCTTAAGGTGGACCAATTGAGAGGCAAAATAATATAATTTCAAGTTAGGAAGTGCAAATCCACCAGAAGATCTGGATCTATACAGCGAGCTGAGCTTGACCTTAGCCCTTCCCCCTCCCCAAACCAATGAAATCAAATAGCTATCAATGCATCGGAAAATGGAGGGTGGAATATATACAGGTGACTGCTGGAGTATATATAAAAACTTTGGCTGCACCATCATCTTAATTAAATTTATCCTACCGGAGACAGAAAGTGGGAGCTTCTTCTATACATGAGTTTTTTCTTTAATGTATTTGATCTGGGGCCGCAAATTAAGTTCTACATATTCAGCGGGGGTATTAGAGATCCATATTCCCAAGTATTTGAATTTCGATGCCCATTTTAACTGTAAGCCTTCTGGCATTGTCACGGGACACTCCCATCCCAGAGGGAACACGCTAGATTTATCCCAATTAATTTTTAGGCTGTAAAAAAACCCGAATCCATCAACCACCCGCAGCAAATGTTTTAGGGAAGTGTCGTGATCTGAAAGGAACAACAGCATATCATCTGCATATAATGCCACCTTATCCTCTCTGTGCTCTGATCTAAGTCCCACAATTTCTCTATCATGCTGGATCTTACAGGCCAGCGGCTCTATTGCTAATGCAAACAGGGCCGGAGACAACAGGCATCCCTGTCTAGTACCCCGCTCTAATTGAAATTGTTGAGAAAGATGCCCATTGACACAGACCCGCGACACTGGATGTGAATACAAAAGTTTAACCCATTTTATAAATTCCGGGCCCACTCCAAATCGGGACAATACCTCCCACAGGTATGGCCACTCCACCGAGTCGAACGCCGTGGCTGCGTCCAAGGACACCACAACTTCGCTCTCAGAAGAGGGTGACCGCACCTGCAGGAGAGTATACAGCCTTCTAAGATTGATAGACGTGGACTTGCCCGCCATAAATCCCGTCTGATCCGGATGAATTAATTCCAGCACCACTCTACTTAACCTCAAAGCCAGTAATTTTGCTAGAATCTTAACATCATTTGACAAAAGTGAAATCGGCGGTAGGACTCAGGGTACAACAAATCTTTCCCTGACTTAGGCAGCACCACCACTATTGCCTCTGCCATTGAAGGGGAAAGAGCGCCAATCTCACCCAGCTCGCTGAATGTATCCAACAACCTAGACACAAAAAAGGGCCGGTGTTTTTTATATAATTCAATTGGGATTCCATCTACTCCAGGGGCTTTACCATTAGGGAATGACATAATAGCTATATCAATCTCTTCAAGAGTAAAGGGTGAGTCCAAAAACTCCCTACTATCATCGGAGAGGACAGGAAGGGAGATACCATTCAAATACTGCTGTAACGTATCCCTGTCATATCTGACCTGTGACTTATATGTATTCGTGTAATATTTATGAAATACCTCAACAATATCAGGCATCAGATACTTCTTAACCCCACTGTCATCACAGATAACCGGTACTGCTGCATCTGCCCTCTCCGCCCTTGTCAGATAAGCCAGGAAGCTACCATTTCTATCATCCTCTGCATATCGTACATGCTTAGAAAACACATTTACGTTTGGATTTCTCAAATACATACTCTACCCACTCTCTCTGGGCCAACTGCCATGTTCCCCTTACAACCTCAGTTTTGTCCGCAATGTATTGTGCTTCTAAGGATTTACACTTTTTCTCTAATATCTGTTCTTTTTGTCTGGACGACTTTTTAATTTCAGCTATGCCAGCAATTATTGTCCCCCTTAGGAAAGCCTTAAAAGCGTCCCAAACTATAGGTGGCCTTGCTGTTACCAGATTATCTTCAAAGAAGCCTTCCCACTGTGTCACCAATGTCGCTCCTGTACCCATCAAGGAGAGCCAGAAGGGATTTAATTTCCAAAAGGACTGGCCTCTATCAATTGCAAAATCAATAGATAGGCAGAGGGGCGAGTGGTCAGAAATTCCCCTAGCCCTATATTCCATGCTCCTTACCAGCGGTACCAGAGAGTGTGACAGCAGAGCCAGATCAATTCTTGAAAATGCATTATGTGATGTAGAAAAGCAGGAGAATTGGACATCTTCTGAGTGCCTCAAACGCCATACATCTACTAACCCCATTTCCTCAACCAGAGCAGAAAAAGCCGACTTAGAGTTGCCAACTACAGCATTTTTCTCTCGCCATCTGTCCACCTCTCCATTTATCACATTATTAAAATCCCCTATACAAATGGCTGGAACATCTGGGAACAATGCCATGAATTCTCCACATTTCCTTAACACCTCACCATTATACGGTGGGGGTATATATACAGCTAACAGAATCACCGGAATCCAATTAATGACAGCCTTCATCAGTACAAACCTTCCCCCTGCATCCACTTGAATTTTTTCCAAGGAGAAGCAGAGATGTTTATGTACCAATATAGAGACCCCTCGAGAATTAGTCGTGTACGTAGAGTGGTATGCCCTACCTACCCATGCTTTTTTAAGGGCGAGTATTCTATCACCGTGTAAGTGAGTCTCCAATAGACAAACAATATCAGGATCATTTTTTCTAATTTGTCTTAGTACAAGAGAACGTTTCACAGCATTATTTAGGCCCCGCACATTCCAGGAGAGAAATTTTAGCTCCTTATCAGATGTACCAGAATACATATAATAGTAGTCCCTCTTATCTCACTACCCCACATCCCACACCCCTGCAGAGCATACATTGACATACTTATAAGCACATATAATCCTTGTCTATATATTTGTGATAACATTAAAACTACCCACAACTTAAATAACTTTAATACTAAACCCATACCCCCACCCTGTATACTCCACCCAACTTAAGTATACCTTAAACCCTAACTAAAATTACCTTAAGATATTCAGCAGGCCAGCACACTACCAAAAAAGGTCACCCGCCAACCCGCAAAATACCAGAAGATAGAGGAAGGAAAAGGAAGGAAGGAAAAGGGGCGAATTGAGACAAGAGAGGTAAAGACTGGCCTTAAAGCAATGGGCTCTCCAGCCCATTACATTTTTTTTTATTTTTTTTACAGTGGACCTTTCAATATTAGTTTGAAAATCACAGACCCCACCTGAGCGAAATACATTTTTTTTTTTTTGTTTTTTTTGTACCACAGAAGAGAAATTACATTATGTATAGCAAATACCATGCATAATATCAATGACAAATCAGCAATGTCCAAAGGACTATCAGGAGAGACATAAAAAAGTACTCATCCTGCATCAGCATCCAGCAGCAGCTAGGCGGTCCAACCAAATTGCAGCCTCTCGGGGATTATCAAAAAAGGATGTACGGCCCTCCGAAACCACTCTCAACCGGGCAGGGAAAATCATGGCATATGGGATCTGTAAATCTCTCAATCTTCTCTTCACCGAAATGAATTGAGCCCTGTTCTTTTGTACATCCAGAGCAAAATCAGGATGTCACTCACCATACCGTGAGTGCCTCTTCCCGGACATTTAGGAACCGTGGCCGTCCTCCATCCTGAGGGTCTGCGCATGCGCAGCCCTTTCCTATACTTCTGTGTATGTCCCTTTAACTCAATTGGCAGATCAGGCAACACTCCCTATATTAAGCACCTGTGGTCAACACCACGTTGCCTGATCTTGGAGTCTCATTCCCTATGAGTCTCTGAAGGTGTTCCTGTATTCCTCGTGTTTTCAGCGCTGCTGATTCCTGTGGTTTCCAAACCACTTCTACCTCTGTGGTTTCCAAACCACTTCTACTACTGTGGTTCCCATACCACTTCTACCATCAACTATATCATCGTGACTGTTAGCTGATTCCTATTCGCTGCCTCCGTGCACTACAGTCTTCCAAACCACTTCAACGCTATTACTTATTATTGTGACTGTTTGCTGATTCCTATCCGCTGCCTCCGTGCACTTCAGTCCTCTGTTTCACATCATCGCTATTATATTTCTCTGTGACTGTTTGCTGGTTCCTACCCGCTGCCTCTGTGCACTCCAACCGTTACTTCACATCCACTCACCTGTTCCTCATCAAGTCAGTGAGCTGATTCCTATCCGCTGCCTCCGTGCACTACAAGCCTTCAGCCTGCAACTCGCCTGTGTTCATTATCGTGACTGTTAGCTGTTGTCTATCCGCTGCTTCCGTGCACTACAGCCTCCAGCCTACAACTCGCCTGTGTTCATCATCGGGATTGTTAGCTGATGTCTACCCGCTGCTTCCGTGCACTACAGCCTCCAGCCTACAACTCGCCTGTGTTCATCATCGTGACAAGTTAGCTGATTCCTATCCGCTGCTCCTGTGCACTGCAGTCTCTTCTCAGCTCTTCTGTGTTTCCTCGAGACTGCTGCTCTCATTGCCATTTGCTACTCTCCGTGATCAACAGCTCCTGGTCTGCTCTGCTATCCCGTGTGCCATCGCTATTGACAACTATTGGTTGCTACTGGTTACCTCCGTGTACCGCAGAGTACTGCTGCTGCTGACCGCGCTATCATCCATCTACTGCTGATCCGCTCTCCACGCCTTCACGTGTCCCGCAGGTCTACCCTGCTGTCTGCATTGGATTTCTATTTCATCTACTACTCCTCTGCTGGATCATCTCCACTCTCCTGGGTTCTGCGTGAGTCCAGTTCCACGTGTTATTGATTCCTGTGGATTCGTGTCCCTGTTGGTCTACTTATCTGTGCGCTGCACCTACTGACCGCTGCCTCAGGTATCCTGGGACTTCTCATCCAGCCGGCCTCCTGCCGCTCAGGTATCCCTGCACTCCTATTTGACTACCTGCTTCTGAACCACGGTATGCATACTTCTCATTGACTGTGCTGGTGTATTGCATATCTTGCTGGACTGTGTTGGTTCTCCTCTGGAGTCTGCTATACGCTGAGTCTATTGCCATCATTGACTGTGTTAACTTGTGCTGGACTGTTTCAAGAGACTTCCTATATTTGCAGACCTGTTCAGTCATTTATATATATATATTGTGCATGTTACTGTGGATCGTATATAAGGTGCCTGTGTATATCCTGTGTTGCAGTCTCTCCCCGTGCACCTCCTCACATATATATTCAGTGGTACAACTTGCTAGTAGCAGACCACTGATCCCTGTTTCCGGTATCACCTGTTCCAGTATCCTCTCACATAGCAGTGGTACAACTTGCTATCGCAGACCACTGACTCCCCGGATACCTCCACTTGGATTCCATTCCTTCACTCAGACAGCGGTACAACTTGCTATCCGCAGACCGCTGACTCTCATCACCTCCTCGTTTCTGTTGGACATTCCTCCTCACTATAGCAGTGGTACAACTTGCTATCGCAGACCACTGACTACCTACACGTGTCCTTGTCCTACAGTTCCTCGTGTACTATCACCTCCATATTACCAGTGCTGCTAGTCATAGACTTTCCTGAGCATCTCATCATCTGCTGTTTCCTGTTCCGTGATCACCCCGCTACCAGAGTACCCTGTTACCATCTACATTGCTCTGGTAAGCCTACCACCTGGTGATCCCTGGGTAAAGACTCCTAGTGCCCGTGACAGTAAGATCAGGCCATGACAGACCCAGATACGGAACCTACAGCCAAAGAGATGCTGCAGCATCTGGTCAGCCGTGTAGAGCAACAGGATGCCCGCCAACAGCTGTTACTTCAGTGTTATCAATCCTTAACCTCCCAAGGAACATCTGGACAGACAGTGACAGCTACTACTGAGGCTCCTGTGCTTTCCTCCGTTTCCCCAGTGCCATCCCAGGTGTCTACAGCTTCTACGCTTCACCTGCCTACTCCGTCAAAGTACGATGGGGACCCCAAAACTTGTAGGGGTTTCCTTAACCAATGTTCAGTCCATTTTGAGCTCCAACCTCAAAATTTTTCTACCCATCGTTCCAGAGTGGCCTATCTTATCTCTTTGTTTTCTGGACAGGCCCTGGCTTGGGCCTCCCCTCTGTGGGAAAGAAACGACCCAATATTGCAAGATAGTGCCAAATTCATTGCTACATTTCGAAGTGTGTTCGATGAACCAGGTCGTGTGACCTCCGCTGCTTCCAGCATCCTCCGTCTGCGACAAGGATCTCATACAGTAGGACAGTACGTCATTCAATTTAGGATCTTAGCCTCTGAACTTCAGTGGAACACTGAAGCTCTAGTTGCCGCCTTCTGGCAGGGGCTCTCCGATAAAATTAAAGATGCACTGACTACCCAGGAGCTTCCTTCGTCACTTGAAGATCTGATCTCTCTTTGCCATCGTGTTGATATGAGATTTCGTGAAAGAGAGGCTGAGAAAACAACTTCGGCTAAAACACCTCTTCGTTCTAACCCTCAATTTCGTCCAGTTTCACCCTCTGTGATTCCCATGGAGATAGGACGTTCCAAATTATCTTCAGAGGAGAGGAAACGAAGAGTAAAGAATAGACTCTGTATCTATTGTGCCGATTCCACTCATATGCTCAGCTCTTGCCCTAAGAGATCGGGAAATGCCAGGCCCTAACTAGTTCTGGAGAGGTGAAGTTAGGGTCCCTGGAGTCCTCTCCATCTTCCATGAAATCTAAAGTCTGTGCCTTTGACGTTACGATTTCCTGTGCTACCAAAACCTTTGAGTCACAGGCATTGATTGATTCCGGAGCAGCAGGAAATTTTATTTCCAAATCATTAGTAAATCAATGGTCTCTACCTGTGACTACCTTAAAAACACCCATTACTGTGACGGCTATAGATGGATCACGTCTCATCAACGGTCTCATCACTCAGACTACGTCTCCAGTAACCCTTCAGATTGGTGCCCTGCATCATGAAGAAATATCGTTTTTAATCCTTCCTGTTACGACAAGTCCAATTGTCTTAGGCCTTCCATGGCTTCAGTGTCACTCTCCCCAGATTGACTGGCGCACCCCTCAAGTCACGTCTTGGGGGTCTGAATGTCACCATCGTTGCCTTTCCCAAGTCATTCCTCTCAAAGTACAGCAATCTTCCATCTCATCTACCTCACCGGGACTCCCTCCTCAATATGCTTCATTTACCGATGTTTTTGATAAAGCTCAGTCTGAACGTCTTCCTCCTCATCGTTCTTGGGATTGTCCGATCGATCTTCTACCTGGCAAGACTCCACCCAGGGGCCGGGTCTATCCACTCTCGTTACCTGAAACTCAAGCTACATCTGAGTATATACAGGAGAACCTCCAGCGTGGGTTTATTCGACCTTCCACCTCTCCCGCTGGAGCTGGGTTCTTCTTCGTTAAAAAGAAGGATGGATCTTTACGCCCTTGCATAGATTTTCGTGGACTCAATGCCATTACTATCAAGAATCGGTACCCCATTCCGCTGATCACTGAGCTATTCGATCGCATCAAGGGAGCCCGTATCTTTACTAAGTTGGATCTTCGTGGTGCCTACAATTTAATCAGAATTCGTTCCGGTGACGAATGGAAGACAGCGTTTAACACCAGAGACGGGCATTACGAATATCTGGTAATGCCTTTCGGGCTGTGTAATGCCCCCGCTGTTTTTCAAGGGTTCATTAATGAGATCTTCCGGGACTTATTATATGTATGTGTCGTCGTCTACCTGGACGACATATTGATCTTTTCACAGGACCTGCCTTCTCACCACCAACATGTGGCAGAAGTCCTTTCCAGGCTACGGAAAAATTCATTGTTCTGTAAATTAGAAAAATGTTCATTCGAATTACCCCAGATTCCATTCTTGGGGTATATAGTTTCCGGAGTTGGCCTGAAAATGGATCCCGACAAGGTGAATGCTGTACTACATTGGCCCCAGCCAACTACTCTTCGTGCCATCCAGCGTTTTTTAGGTTTTGCCAATTACTATAGACGCTTCATTCAAGACTTTTCTTCCATTGCATCTCCTATTGTGGCCTTGACTAGGAAGGGGGCTAATCCTAAGCAATGGTCACCTGAGGCTCTTCAAGCCTTCCAAATACTAAAAGAGTCCTTCTCTTCGGCTCCAATCCTTCGACAGCCTGATGTGACACTCCCCTTCTTCCTGGAAGTAGATGCCTCTAATGTGGGCTTAGGAGCTATTCTCTCCCAACGCTCGGAACAGCAAAAATTTCATCCTTGTGCCTTTTATTCTCGGGGTCTCCTGCCCGCAGAGAAGAATTATACTATCGGAGACAAGGAGTTACTGGCTATCAAAGCTGCATTAGAGGAATGGAGATACTTACTGGAAGGAGCTCGCCATCCGGTGACGATCTTCACAGATCATAAGAACTTGTCATATCTCCAGTCTGCCCAGTGCTTGAACCCTCGTCAAGCAAGATGGTCTCTTTTCTTTTCCCGTTTTGAATTAATAATAACCTTCAAACCAGCTGCCAAGAACAAAAAAGCTGACGCTTTATCTAGAGCTTTTATGACGTCCTCTGATATAGAAGAGGTTTCCAACCATACCATTCTAGACCCCAAATGTATCTCACTGGCTGCTTCATCCACCAAAACGCTACCATTTGGGAAGACCCTCGTGCCTCCTACTCTAAGGAGGAAAATCCTTTTGTGGTTCCATGCCTCTCGTTTTTCTGGGCACGCCGGTGAACACAAGACCTTTGAGATTCTCTCTCGAAGTTACTGGTGGCCTTCAATGAGGAGAGACGTCAAAGAGTTCATTGCTTCCTGTGAGCTATGTTCCCAGTTTAAATCCTCCCGCAGAACTCCAGCAGGGTTGCTGCGACCACTACCCATTCCGTCCAAACCGTGGACCCATATTAGTATGGATTTCGTTACTGACTTACCACCTAGTAAGAATCATAACACTATTTGGGTGGTGGTGGACAGATTTTCGAAGATGGCTCATTTCATTCCTCTGGCTGGCTTGCCTTCCTCATCCATTCTGGCTGAACATTTCATTAAAGAGATCTTCCGTATTCATGGATGTCCGTCTGAGATTGTGTCGGATAGAGGAGTACAATTCGTTTCCAGATTCTGGCGAGCCCTTTGTAAAACCTTGGGCATACGATTAGCACTCTCATCTTCTTACCATCCGCAATCTAACGGACAAACTGAACGTGTCAATCAGGATCTTGAGACTTTTATAAGGATGTTCTCATCAGCCAATCAAGACAACTGGGTAGAGTTGCTCCCTTGGGCTGAATTCGCCCATAACAACATGTATCATGAGTCATCATCCAAAACTCCATTTTTTGTGGTCTACGGTCACCATCCGTCTTTTCCGGAATTTCCTGCCCTCCCGCCCACCCAAGTTCCTGCGGTGGAGATTGCTTGTCAGACCTTTAAAAATATCTGGTCTCAGGTCAAAACCTGTTTAAAGAAGACATCTATCAAATATAAATCTTTCGCAGATAAGAAGAGGCGGGCTATTCCACCACTAAAAATTGGAGATCGTGTCTGGTTATCTACTAAAAACATTCGTTTGAAGGTTCCATCTATGAAATTCGCCCCTCGTTTTATTGGTCCATATAGGATCATTCAAGTAATCAATCCAGTATGTGTGAAACTTCTTCTTCCTAAGAATCTTCGGATTTCCAATGCCTTCCATGTGTCTTTACTCAAACCTCTTATCATCAACCGTTTCTCAACTCCTCCCTCAGCTCCGCAGCCAGTTCAAGTTCATCAGGAGGAGGATTTCGAGATTACTGAGGTATTGGATGCAAAAATTGCGCGAGGAGTCCTCCGTTTCCTCGTTCATTGGAAGGGCTTTGGTCCTGAGGAGCGCTCTTGGATCAAAGCTGAAGATCTTAATGCTCCTGCCCTTTTGAAGAAGTTCTACTCCAAAAATCCGGACAAGCCCGGTTCCAGGCGTTCTGTGCCCACCTTTAAAAGGGGGGGTACTGTCACTCACCATACCGTGAGTGCCTCTTCCCGGACATTTAGGAACCGTGGCCGTCCTCCATCCTGAGGGTCTGCGCATGCGCAGCCCTTTCCTATACTTCTGTGTATGTCCCTTTAACTCAATTGGCAGATCAGGCAACACTCCCTATATTAAGCACCTGTGGTCAACACCACGTTGCCTGATCTTGGAGTCTCATTCCCTATGAGTCTCTGAAGGTGTTCCTGTATTCCTCGTGTTTTCAGCGCTGCTGATTCCTGTGGTTTCCAAACCACTTCTACCTCTGTGGTTTCCAAACCACTTCTACTACTGTGGTTCCCATACCACTTCTACCATCAACTATATCATCGTGACTGTTAGCTGATTCCTATCCGCTGCCTCCGTGCACTACAGTCTTCCAAACCACTTCAACGCTATTACTTATTATTGTGACTGTTTGCTGATTCCTATCCGCTGCCTCCGTGCACTTCAGTCCTCTGTTTCACATCATCGCTATTATATTTCTCTGTGACTGTTTGCTGGTTCCTACCCGCTGCCTCTGTGCACTCCAACCGTTACTTCACATCCACTCACCTGTTCCTCATCAAGTCAGTGAGCTGATTCCTATCCGCTGCCTCCGTGCACTACAAGCCTTCAGCCTGCAACTCGCCTGTGTTCATTATCGTGACTGTTAGCTGTTGTCTATCCGCTGCTTCCGTGCACTACAGCCTCCAGCCTACAACTCGCCTGTGTTCATCATCGGGATTGTTAGCTGATGTCTACCCGCTGCTTCCGTGCACTACAGCCTCCAGCCTACAACTCGCCTGTGTTCATCATCGTGACAAGTTAGCTGATTCCTATCCGCTGCTCCTGTGCACTGCAGTCTCTTCTCAGCTCTTCTGTGTTTCCTCGAGACTGCTGCTCTCATTGCCATTTGCTACTCTCCGTGATCAACAGCTCCTGGTCTGCTCTGCTATCCCGTGTGCCATCGCTATTGACAACTATTGGTTGCTACTGGTTACCTCCGTGTACCGCAGAGTACTGCTGCTGCTGACCGCGCTATCATCCATCTACTGCTGATCCGCTCTCCACGCCTTCACGTGTCCCGCAGGTCTACCCTCCTGTCTGCATTGGATTTCTATTTCATCTACTACTCCTCTGCTGGATCATCTCCACTCTCCTGGGTTCTGCGTGAGTCCAGTTCCACGTGTTATTGATTCCTGTGGATTCGTGTCCCTGTTGGTCTACTTATCTGTGCGCTGCACCTACTGACCGCTGCCTCAGGTATCCTGGGACTTCTCATCCAGCCGGCCTCCTGCCGCTCAGGTATCCCTGCACTCCTATTTGACTACCTGCTTCTGAACCACGGTATGCATACTTCTCATTGACTGTGCTGGTGTATTGCATATCTTGCTGGACTGTGTTGGTTCTCCTCTGGAGTCTGCTATACGCTGAGTCTATTGCCATCATTGACTGTGTTAACTTGTGCTGGACTGTTTCAAGAGACTTCCTATATTTGCAGACCTGTTCAGTCATTTATATATATATATTGTGCATGTTACTGTGGATCGTATATAAGGTGCCTGTGTATATCCTGTGTTGCAGTCTCTCCCCGTGCACCTCCTCACATATATATTCAGTGGTACAACTTGCTAGTAGCAGACCACTGATCCCTGTTTCCGGTATCACCTGTTCCAGTATCCTCTCACATAGCAGTGGTACAACTTGCTATCGCAGACCACTGACTCCCCGGATACCTCCACTTGGATTCCATTCCTTCACTCAGACAGCGGTACAACTTGCTATCCGCAGACCGCTGACTCTCATCACCTCCTCGTTTCTGTTGGACATTCCTCCTCACTATAGCAGTGGTACAACTTGCTATCGCAGACCACTGACTACCTACACGTGTCCTTGTCCTACAGTTCCTCGTGTACTATCACCTCCATATTACCAGTGCTGCTAGTCATAGACTTTCCTGAGCATCTCATCATCTGCTGTTTCCTGTTCCGTGATCACCCCGCTACCAGAGTACCCTGTTACCATCTACATTGCTCTGGTAAGCCTACCACCTGGTGATCCCTGGGTAAAGACTCCTAGTGCCCGTGACACAGGATACATTGCTACTCGCTGACCATTGTATTCCACTGAACCTTTCTGCCTAGCCAAGCGTAGAATGGTATCTCGGTCACGATAGTGCAACAATTTGGCTATGAAGGTGCGTAGGGGGGCTCCAGGAGGGGGTGCTTGAGTTGGAATACGGTGGGCCCGCTCCACTGCAAATTGGGCTGTAAATGAATCTGTACCAAACAATTGGATTAACCATTTTTCCAAGAAGGATTCTGGGGAGACACCTTCTGCCTTCTCGGGCAATCCAACCAACCGAATGTTGCTGCGACGCAAACGCCCCTCCATATCCGTAAGCTTTTGTTTAAACAGAGAGGCTTGCGACTCCAGACTCTCCAACCGGCAGAAGTGTCCTCCAATGTAGACACACGTGTCTCCACTTCACCCACTCTCTCCCTGATTTTTTGCACGTCTTGCCGGAGAAGAGAGAGGTCCACCTGCACCTCTCCTATTTTATCCGTAACACGCTTTTCAGATGCCCCAATGGCCTCCAGGACCTGCTGTAATGTAACTTCAGGGTCCGCCAGTGGAGCCGACAAAGGGGGGGTAACGGGATGTGATGCATCTCCTGAACCAGAGGCTGTAGTGGAGGAGCGAGCAAGGCGGTCCAATTTTCCCGCTGCGGTGGACTGGTTATGTTTGCCCATAATTTCACAGGAAAGATGGGATGATATTTATCCTATAAGTTTATATGCAACCCTGTAACCTGTATAGCTTTAATTACATATAGGTGTACAGCTCAGATTGTATTGCTAGCAGTGCATTGCAGCCAGTTATCTTCACAGAGAAAGGTATATCTCCTCCAACAACACTGATAATGATAATCAAATAAGTCCAGAGCCCAATTCAGTTACTCCTCACTTGTACAAGGATATAAATGTACTTGTATCAGATGGATATCACAGGCTGTGTTCACTTAGGCCAGTATGTGGTATTACAGAGGCGCTATGTCCCAGCAGTCATCAACTGCCACAAACTGCCACAGACTGCCTGTAGTATTCCTCTACCCAGATGCTCAACTCTTTCTCTCCCAGTCTCGGGTAAAATGGCAAGAGCACTATCAAAACAGGTACACTATGTACAGCAACTATTCGGATGCACAGTTTTGGGTCCAAAAGTTTCTTTATTCCACTATAACGGAGATCAACAGGATATCTGGGATGGAGAGCTCGTAACTGTGCTTGCTACTCCATGCTCGTCCAGGCCACGCCCCCAAAACTCCACCCACTTTTAATTTTTTTTTAAAAAAGAACAGAGCAAAAAAAACACGGTAATAAAAATAATGATTATAATAGTACACTGTCTATAAATGTAATAATGTATGATAAACAAATAATATAAAAAAAGAATAAGGCATTCATTAAGCTGTGCATTAAAAAAAACACATTCAAATTAACCTGTTACCAAATGAATATAATGCAATACCTTGTAAAGTAATAGAAAAGGAATCTCCTCCTCACATTTAGTTAAATGATAATAAATTATTTTCAATTATTGTTGCTTCCTATCACTCTCAGCAGCCAAGAAACGACAGAATATCACAATAAACTTTTTTTTCTGCATTCACAGAAACACTAGAACCAAAACAGATGTAAGAACAATATACTAGATCCAAAAGTAAAAACAATCATGGCAGCCATTTTGTTGAAGCCAAAGTTTATTAAAACAATAGCAGATCCCCACAAAAATGGGTTTTGGACTGCAGACAGTGTTATAGTTTGTTGACGCAGGTGCCTAGATGCTGTTTCCTCCTTATAAACCAGAGGTCTAGCGGGGTTTCTGGACAAATGGAAACCATACTTGCCAACTTTTTTCAGATGGCTTTAAGGAGCTGCGGGAGGGAGGTGGGCGTGTAGGGGGTGGGGCTCCGGAAATCGCGTCATTTTAGCCCCGCCCCCGTGACGTAATGACGCAAATTGCGTCATTTTACAGCAGGGGGCGGGGCCAAGCGCCGCGATTCACTGTGAATCGCGGCGTTTGAACAAAATTCACTAGGAAGTGGGCAGATCAGGGAGATTGCCACACTCTCCCGGGAGTCCGGGAGACTCTCGCGAAATGCGGGATATTCCGGGAGAGTTGGCAAGTATGATGGAAACCCCTCCTAAGGGCACCACTGGGCAGGCTGCCTGGTCACACTACAACAGGGAACCTCTCAGTGATGGGCAGGCGGCGGGGCCTGACTGCGCAGACTCAGGAGACGGACGGACGGTCGGCGGCGGCGCCTGACTGCGCAGACTCAGGAGAAGGACAGGGTGGACAGCGGGGCCTGACTGCGCAGACTCAGGAGACAGACAAGGCGGACGGGCGGTGACCGGCGGGGCCTGACTGCGCAGACTCAGTAGAAGGACAGGGCGGATAGGCGGTGAGCAGCGAGTCCAGACTGCGCATACTCAGGAGAAACACAGGGAAAAAGGGGCAGGAGGCGACGGGGCCTGACTGCGCAGACTCAGGAGAAGGACAGGGCGGTGGGCGGCGGGGCCTGACTGCGCAGACTCAGGAGAAGGACAGGGCAGACGGGCGGGCGGCGGGGCCTGACTGCGCAGACTCTGCAGAAGGACAGGGCGGACGGGCGGTGGGCGCCGGGGTCTGACTGCGCAAACTCAGGAGAATGACAGGGCAGACGGGCGGTGGGCGGCATGGCCTGACTGCGCAGACTCAGGAGATAGACAGAGCGGACGGGCGGGTGGCGGCGAGGCCTGACTGCACAGACTCAGGAGAAGAGCAGGGCAAAAGGGGCGGGAGGCGGCGGGGCCTGACTGCGCAGACTCAGGAGAAGGAGAGGGTGGACGGGCGGGCGGCGGTGGGGCCTGACTACGCAGACTCAGGAGAAGGACTGGGCGGAAGGGCAGGTGGCGGCAGGGCCTGACTGCGCAGACTCAAGAAAAGGACAGGGCAAAAGGGGCAGGAGGCGGCGGGGCCTGACTGCGCAGACTCAGAAGAAGGACTGGGTGGACGGGTGGTGGGTGCAGGAGCCTGACTGCGCAGACTCAGGAGAAGGACAGGGCGGACGGGCGGGAGGCGGCGGGGCCTGACTGTGCAGACTCAGGAGAAGGACAGGGCGGACGGGTGGTGGGCGGTGGGGCCTGACTGCGCAGACTCAGATGAAGGACAGGGCAAAAGGGGCAGGAGGCGGTGGGGCCTGACTGCGCAGACTCAGGAGA
Organism: Mixophyes fleayi; assembly: GCF_038048845.1. Lineage (NCBI taxonomy): Eukaryota > Metazoa > Chordata > Amphibia > Anura > Limnodynastidae > Mixophyes > Mixophyes fleayi. The sequence goes on along the minus strand of NC_134404.1, from coordinate 18,290,294 downwards.
AGGACAAGGCAAAAGGGGCGGGAGGTGGCGAGGCCTGACTGCGCAGACTCAGGAGAAAAACAGGGCAAAAAAGGCAGGATGCGGCGGGGCCTGACTGTGCACACTCAGGAGAAGGACAGGGCGGTGGGCCTGACTGCGCAGAATCAAGAAAAGAACAGGGCGGATGGCGGCGAGGCCTGACTGCGCAGACTCAGGAGAAGAACAGGGCAAAAGGGACGGAAGGCGGCGGGGTCTGAATGCGCAGACTCTGGAGAAGGACAGGGAAAAAGGGGCGGACGTGCAGGGGGCCTGACTGCGCAGACTCAGGAGAAGGACAGGGCAAAAGGGGCTGGAGGCGGTGTTGCCTGACTGCGCAGACTCAGGAGAAGAACAGGGCGGACGGGTGGTTGGCGGCAGGGACTGACTGCGCAGACTCAGGAAAAGGATACGGCGGACGGCGGCGAGGCCTGACTGCTCAGACTCAGGAGAAGAACAGGGCAAAAGGGGCGGAAGGCGGTGGGGCCTGACTGCGCAGACTCAGGAGAAGGACAAGGCAAAAGGGGCGGGAGGTGGCGGGGCCTGAATGCGCAGACTCAGGAGAAGGACTGGGCAAAAGGGGCTGGAGGTGGCGGGGCCTGACTGTGCAGATTCAGGAGAAGGACAGGGCAGATGGGCGGGCGGCGGCGAGGCCTGGCTGCGCAGACTCAGGTGAAGGACAGGGCAAAAGGGGCGGGAGGTGGCGGGGCCTGACTGCGCAGACTCAGGAGAAGGACAGGCAAAATTGGCGGGAGGCTGCGGGGCCTGAATGCGCAGACTCAGGAAAAGGACAGGATGGACAGGGGAGCGGCAGCAAGGCCTGACTGCGCAGACTCAGGTGAAGGACAGGGCGGATGGGCGGTGGGCGGCGATTCCTGACTGCGCAGAGTCAGGAGAAGGACAGGGCGGATGGGTGGTGGGTGGAGGGGCCTGACTGCGCAGAGTCAGGAGAAGGACAGGGTGGACAGGCGGTGGGCGACGGGGCCTGACTGCGCGGACTCAGGAGAAGGACAGGGCAAAAGGGGTGGGAGGTGGCTGGGACTGAATGCGCAGACTCAGGAGAAGGACTGGGCAAAAGGGGCAGGAGATGCTAGGGCCTGACTGCGCAGACTCAGGAGAAGGACAGGGCGGACGTGGGGTGCGGCGGGGCCTGACTGCGCAGACTCAGGAGAAGGACAGGGCGGACGAGTGGTAGGCAGCGAGGACTGACTGCGCAGATTCAGGAGAAGGATAGGGCAAAAGGGGCAGGAGGCGGTGGGGCCTGACTGCGCAGACTCAGAAGAAGAACAGGGCAACAGGGGCGGGAGGTGGAGGGGCCTGACTGCGCAGACTCGGGAGAAGGACAGGGCGGACGGGCGGTGGGCGGCGGGGCCTGACTGCCCAGACTCAGGAGAAGGACAGGGCGGACGGGTGGTGGGCGGCGGAGCCTGTCTGCGCAGACTCAAGAGAAGGACAGGGCGGACGGGCGGTGGGCGGCGGGGCCTGACAGCGCGGACTCACGAAAAGGACAGGGAAAAAGGGGTGGGAGGTGGCTGGGCCTGAGTGCGCAGACTCAAGAAAAGGACAGGGCAAAAGGTGCGGGAGGCGGCGGGGCCTGACAGCGCAGACTCAGTAGAAGGACAAGGCGGAGAGGTGGGCGGCGGCGGGGCCTGACTACGCAGACTCAGGTGAAGGACAGGGCGGACGGTCAGTGGGCGTTGGGGCCTGACTGCGCAGACTCAGGGAACGAACAGGGCAAAAGGGGCAGGAGGCGGCGGGGCCTGACTGCGCAGACTCAGGAGAAGGACTGGGTGGACGGGCGGTGGGTGCAGGGGCCTGATTGCGCAGACTCAGGAGAAGGACAGTGCAGACGGGCGGGAGGCACGGGGCCTGACTGCGCAGACTCAGAAGAAGGACAGGGCGGACGGGTGGTGGGCGGTGGGCGGTGGGGCCTGACTGCGCAGACTCAGATGAAGGACAGGGCAAAAGGGGCGGGAGGCGGTGGGCCTGACTGCGCAGACTCAGATGAAGGACAGGGCAAAAGGGGCGGGAGGCGGTGGGGCCTGACTGTGCACACTCAGGAGAAGGACAGGGCGGTGGGCCTGTCTGCGCAGAATCAAGAAAAGAACAGGGCGGACGGCGGCGAGGCCTGACTGCGCAAACTCAGGAGAAGAACAGGGCAAAAGGGACGGAAGGCGGCGGGGTCTGAATGCGCAGACTCTGGAGAAGGACACGGCGGACGGGCGGACAGCGGCGAGGCCTGACTGCGCAGACTCAGGAGAAGAACAGGGCAAAAGGGGCGGGAGGCGTCAGGGCCTGACTGCTCAGACTTAGGAGAAGGACAAGGCAAAATGAGCGGGAGGTGGCGGGGCCTGAATGCGCAGACTCAGGAGAAGGACTGGGCAAAAGGGGCGGGAGGTGGCGGGGCCTGACTGTGCAGACTCAGGAGAAGGACAGGGCGGATGGGCGGGCGGCGGCGAGGCCTGAATGCGCAGACTCAGGAAAAGGACAGGACGGACAGGGAAGCGGCAGCAAGGCCTGACTGAGCAGACTCAGGAGAAGGACAGGGCGGATGGGCGGTGGGTGGCGATTCCTGACTGCGCAGAGTCAGGAGAAGGACAGGGCGGATGGGTGGTGGGCGGAGGGGCCTGACTGCGCAGACTCGGGAGAAGGACAGGGCAGACGGGCGGTGGGCGGCGATTCCTGACTGCGCAGAGTCAGGAGAAGGACAGGGCGGATGGGTGGTGGGCGGAGGGGCCTGACTGCGCGGACTCAGGAGAAGGACAGGGAAAAAGGGGTGGGAGGTGGCTGGGCCTGAGTGCGCAGACTCAGGAGAAGGACTGGGCAAAAGGGGCGGGAGGTGGCGGGGCCTGACTGCGCAGACTCAGGAGAAGGACAGGGCGGACGGGTGGTAGGCGGCGAGGACTGACTGCGCAGATTCAGGAGAAGAATAGGGCGGACGGCGGCGATGCCTGACTGCGCAGACTCAGAAGAAAAACAGGGCAATAGGGGCGGGAGGCGGTGGGGCCTGACTGCACAGACTCAGGAGATGGACAGGGCAAAAAGGGCGGGAGGTGGCGGGGCCTGACTGCTCAGACTCAGAAGAAGAACAGGGCAACAGGGTCGGGAAATGGAGGTGCCTTACTGCGCAGACTCAGGAGAAGGACAGGGTGGACTGCGGTGGGCGGCGATGCCTGACTGCTCAGAGTCAGGAGAAGAACAGGGCAAAAGGGGCGGGAGGTGGCGGGGCCTCACTGCGCTGACTCGGGAGAAGGACAGAGCAGACGGGCGGTGGGCGGCGAGGCCTGACTGCGCAGAATCAGGAGAAGAACGGGGCAAAAAGTTGCGGGAGGCAGTGGGGACTGACTGCGCAGACTCAGGAGAAGGACATGACGTATGGGCGGGTGGCGGCGAGGCCTGACTGCGCAGAGTCAGGAGAAGAACAGGGCAAAAGGGGCGGGAGGCAGCGGAAGGCGGCAGGGCCTGACTGGGCAGACTCAGGAGAAGGACAGGGCGGACGGGCGGTGGGCGGCGGGGCCTGACTGCCCAGACTCAGGAGAAGGACAGGGGGCGTACGGGCGGACGGCGGCGATGCCTGAATGCGCAGACTCAGAAGAAGAACAGGGCAAAAGGGGCGGGAGGCGACGGGGCCTGACTGCGCATACTCAGTAGATGGACAGGGCAAAATGGGCGGGAGGTGGCGGGGCCTGACTCTGCAGACTCAGAAGAACAGGGCAACAGGGGCACAAGATGGAGGGGCCTGACTGCGCAGACTCAGGAGAAGGACAGGGCGGACTGTGGTGGGCGGCGATGCCTGAATGCGCAGAGTAAGGAGAAGAACAGAGCAAAAGGGTTGGGAGGCGGCGGGGCCTGACTGCGCAGACTCAGGAGAAGGACAGGGCGGACGGGCGGTGGGCGGCGGAGCCTGACTGCCCAGACTCAGGAGAAGGACTGGGCGGACGGCGGCGATGCCTGACTGCATAGACTCAGAAGAAGAACAGGGCAAAAGGGGCGGGAGGCGGCGGGGCCTGACTGCGCAGACTCAGGAGATGGACAGGGCAAAAGGGGCGGGAGGTGGCGGGGCCTGACTGAGCAGACTCAGAATAAGAACAGGGCAACAGGGGCGGGAGATGGAGGGGCCTGACTGCGCAGACTCAGGAGAAGGACAGGGCGGACTGCGGTGGGCGGCGATGCCTGACTGCGCAGAGTCAGGAGAAGGACAGGGCAAAAGGGGCGGAAGGTGGCGGGGCCTGACTGCGCAGACTCAGGAGAAGGACAGGGCGGACGAGCGGTGGGCGGCGGGGCTTGACTGCGCAGACTCAGGAGAAGGACAGGGCAAAAGGGGCGGGAGGCGGCGGGGCCTGACTGTGCAGACTCAGGAGAAGGACAGGGCGGTGGGCAGCGGGGCCTGAATGCGCAGACTCAGGAGAAGGACAGGTCAAAAGGGACGGGATGTGGCGGGGCCTGACTGCGCAGACTCAGGAGGACAGGGCAGACGGGTGGTGGGAGGCGGGGACTGACTGGCGCAGACTCAGGAGAAGCATAGGGCGGACGGGCGGACGGCGGTGAGGCCTGAATGCGCAGACTCAGGAGAAGGACAGGGCGGACGGGCGGTGCGCGGCAGGGCCTGACTGCGCAGACTCAGGAGAAGGACAGGGCAACAGGGGCGGGAGGTGGCGGGGCCTGAATGCACAGACTCAGGAGAAGGACAGGGCAAAAGGGGCGGAAGGTGGCAGGGCCTGACTGCGCAGACTCAGGAGAAGGACAGGGCGGTGGGCTCTCCTGGCCCAACCGCCACCCGCCCATCCGCCCTGTCCTTCTCCTGAGACTGCGCAGACTCAGGAGAAGTACAGGGAAAAAAGGGACGGGAGGCGGCGGGGCCTGACTGCGCAGAATCAGAAGAAGAACAGGGGAAAAGGGGCGGGAGGCGGCGGGGCCTGACTGTGCAGACTCAGGAGAAGGACAGGGCGGTGGGCAGCGGGGCCTGAATGCGGAGACTCAGGAGAAGGACAGGTCAAAAGGGACGGGATGTGGCGGGGCCTGACTGCGCAGACTCAGGAGAAAGACAGGGCAAAAGGGGCGGGAGGTGGCGGGACCTGAATGCGCAGACTCCGCAGAAGAGCAGGGCAGGCGGGGGCGGGGGTCCTGACTGTGCAGACTAAGGAGAAGGACAGGGCAGATGGGCGGGCGGCTGCGGGGCCTGACTGTGCAGACTCCGCAGAAGGACAGGGCGGACAGGCAGGCGGTGGGGGGCCTGACTGCGCAGACTCAGGAGGACAGGACGGATGGGCGGGTAGCGGCGGGTCCTGACTGCGCAGATTTTGCAGAAGGACAGTGCTGACGGGCGGTGGGCGGCGGGGACTGACTGCGCAGACTCAGGAGAAGGACAGGGCCGACGGGCGGTGGGTGGCGAGGACTTGCTTGTACAGAGTCAGGAGAAGAACAGGGCAAAAGGGGCGGGAGGCGGCGGGGCCTGAATGTGCAGACTCAGGAGGACAGGGCAAAAGAAGCAGGAGGTGGCGGGGCCTTACTGCGCAGACTCAGGAGAAGGACAGGGCGGACGGGCAGTGCGCGGCGGGGCCTGACTGCGCAGACTCAGGAGAAGGACAGGGCAAAAGGGGCGGGAGGTGGCGGGACCTGAATGCGCAGACTCAGGAGAAGGACTGGAGCAAAAGGGGCGGGAGTTGGCGAGGCCTAACTGCGCAGACTCAGAAGAAGAACAGGGCAAAAGGGGCGGGAGGCGGCGGGGCCTGACTGCGCATACTCAGTAGATGGACAGGGCAAAATGGGCGGGAGGTGGCGGGGCCTGACTCTGCAGACTAAGAAGAACAGGGCAACAGGGGCACAAGATGGAGGGGCCTGACTGCGCAGACTCAGGAGAAGGACAGGGCGGACTGTGGTGGGCGGCGATGCCTGAATGCGCAGCGTCAGGAGAAGAACAGAGCAAAAGGGTTGGGAGGCGGCGGGGCCTGACTGCGCAGACTCAGGAGAAGGACAGGGCGGACGGGCGGTGGGCGGCGGAGCCTGACTGCCCAGACTCAGGAGAAGGACAGGGCAGACGAGCGGTGGGCGGCGGGGCTTGACTGCGCAGACTCAGGAGAAGGACAGGGCAAAAGGGGCGGGAGGCGGCGCGGCCTGACTGTGCAGACTCAGGAGAAGGACAGGGCGGTGGGCAGCGGGTCCTGAATGCGCAGACTCAGGAGAAGGACAGGTCAAAAGGGACGGGATGTGGCGGGGCCTGACTGCGCAGACTCAGGAGGACAGGGCGGACGGGTGGTGGGAGGCGGGGACTGACTGGCGCAGACTCAGGAGAAGCATAGGGCGGACGGGCGGACGGCGGTGAGGCCTGAATGCGCAGACTCAGGAGAAGGACAGGGCGGACGGGCGGTGCGCGGCAGGGCCTGACTGCGCAGACTCAGGAGAAGGACAGGGCAACAGGGGCGGGAGGTGGCGGGGCCTGAATGCACAGACTCAGGAGAAGGACAGGGCAAAAGGGGCGGAAGGTGGCAGGGCCTGACTGCGCAGACTCAGGAGAAGGACAGGGCGGTGGGCTCTCCTGGCCCAACCGCCACCCGCCCATCCGCCCTGTCCTTCTCCTGAGACTGCGCAGACTCAGGAGAAGTACAGGGAAAAAAGGGACGGGAGGCGGCGGGGCCTGACTGCGCAGAATCAGAAGAAGAACAGGGCAAAAGGGGCGGGAGGCGGCGGGGCCTGACTGTGCAGACTCAGGAGAAGGACAGGGTGGTGGGCAGCGGGGCCTGAATGCGCAGACTCAGGAGTAGGACAGGTCAAAAGGGACGGGATGTGGCGGGGCCTGACTGCGCAGACTCAGGAGAAAGACAGGGCAAAAGGGGCGGGAGGTGGCGGGACCTGAATGCGCAGACTCCGCAGAAGAGCAGGGCAGGCGGGGGCGGGGGTCCTGACTGTGCAGACTAAGGAGAAGGACAGGGCAGATGGGCGGGCGGCTGCGGGGCCTGACTGTGCAGACTCTGCAGAAGGACAGGGCGGACAGGCGGGCGGTGGGGGGCCTGACTGCGCAGACTCAGGAGGACAGGACGGATGGGCGGGTAGCGGCGGGTCCTGACTGCGCAGATTTCGCAGAAGGACAGTGCTGACGGGCGAGCGGCGGCGGTGACTGACTGCCCAGACTCCGCAGAAGGACAGGGCTGACGGGCGGTGGGCGGCGGGGACTGACTGCGCAGACTCAGGAGAAGGACAGGGCCGACGGGCGGTGGGTGGCGAGGACTTGCTTGTACAGAGTCAGGAGAAGAACAGGGCAAAAGGGGCGGGAGGCGGCGGGGCCTGAATGTGCAGACTCAGGAGGACAGGGCAAAAGGAGCAGGAGGTGGCGGGGCCTTACTGCGCAGACTCAGGAGAAGGACAGGGCGGATGGGCAGTGCGCGGCGGGGCCTGACTGCGCAGACTCAGGAGAAGGACAGGGCAAAAGGGGCGGGAGGTGGCGGGACCTGAATGCGCAGACTCAGGAGAAGGACTGGAGCAAAAGGGGCGGGAGGTGGCGGGGCCTAACTGCGCAGACTCAGGAGAAGAACAGGGCAAAAGGGGCGGGAGGTGGCGGGACCTGAATGTGCAGACTCAGGAGAAGGACTGGGCAAAAGGGGCGGGAGGTGGCGGGGCCTGACTGTGCAGACTCAGGAGAAGGACAGGGCGGACGGGCGGTGGGCGGCGGGGACTGACTGCGCAGACTCAGGAGAAGGACAGGGCGGACGTGCGGTGGGTGGCGAGGCCTGCCTGCGCAAAGTCAGGAGAAGAACAGGGCAAAATGGGCAAGAGGCGGCGGGGCCTGACTGCGCAGACTCAGGAGAAGGACAGAGCGGACGGGCGGTGGGCGGTGAGGACTTGCTTGCCCAGAGTCAGGAGAAGAACAGGGCAAAAGGGGCGGGAGGCAGTGTGGCCTGACTGCGCAGACTCAGGAGAAGGACATGGCGTAAGAGCGGGAGGCGGCGAAGCCTGACTGTGCAGACTCAGGAGAAGGACAGGGCGGACGGGTGGTAGGCGGCGGGGACTTACTGCGCAGACTCATGAGAAGGATAGGGCGGACGGCGGCGAGTCCTGACTGCGCAGACTCAGGAGAAGGACAGGGCAAAAGGGGCGGGAGGTGACGGGGCCTGACTGTGCAGACTCAGGAGAAGGACAGGGTGGACGGGCGGTGGGCGGGAGGCCTGACTGCGCAGACTTAGGAGAAGGACAGGGCAAAAGGTGCGGGAGGCGCCGTTGCCTGCCTGCGCAGACTCAGGAGAAGAACAGGGCGGACCGGTGGTTGGCGGCAGGTTCTGACTGCGCAGACTCAGGAGAAGGACAGGGCGGACGGTGGCGAGGTCTAACTGCGCAGACTCAGGAGAAGAACAGGGCAAAAGGGGCGGGAGGCGGTGGGGCCTTACTGCGCAGACTCAGGAGAAGGACAAGGGAAAAGGGGCGGGAGGGGGCGGGGCCTAAATGCACAGACTCAGGAGAAGGACTGGGCAAAAGGGGCGGGAGGTGACGGGGCCTGACTGCGCAGACTCAGGAGAAGGACAGGGCGGACGGGCAGTGGGCGGCGAGGACTAATTGCGCAGACTCGGGAGAAGGACAGGGCGGGCGGCGGCGAGGCCTGGCTGCGCAGACTCAGGAGAAGGACAGGCCAAAAGGGGCGGAAGGTGGCGGGTCATGACTGCGCAGACTTAGGAGAAGGACAGGGCAAATGTGGCGGAAGGCGGCGAGGGTCTGACTGCGCAGACTCAAAAGAAAGACAGGGCGGACGGGTGGTGGGGGGCGGCGGGGCCTGACTGTGCAAACTCCGCAGAAGGACAGGGCGAATGGGCTGGCGGCTGTGGTGCCTGACTGCGCAGACTCCGCAGAAGAGCAGGGCAGGCGGGGGGGCGGGGGTCCTGACTGTGCAGACTCAGGAGAAGGACAGTGCGGATGGGTGGGCGGCGTCGGGGCCTGACTGTGCAGACTCCGCAAAAGCACAGGGCGGACATGCAGTGGGCGGTGTGGCCTGACTTCCCAGACTCCGCAGAAGGACAGGGTGGACGGGCAGTGGGCGGCGTGGCCTGACTGTGCAGACTCCGCAGACGGACAGGGCGGACAGGCGGGCGGCGGCAGGGCCTGACTGCGCAGACTCAGGAGAAGGACAGGGCGGACAGGCGGGCGGCGTCAGGGCCTTACTGCGCAGAGTCAGGAGACAGACAGGTCGGACGGGCGGCGGCAGGGCCTGACTGCGCAAACTCCACAGAAGGACAGGGCGGATGGGCTGGCGGCTGCGGGGCCTGACTGCGCAGACTCCGCAGAAGGACAGGGGGGACGGGCGGCGGCAGGGCCTTACTGCGCAGACTCCACAGAAGGACAGGGCGGACAGGCGGGCGGTGGGGGCCTGACTGCGCAGACTCCACAGAAGGACAGGGCGGGGCGGGCAGCGGCGGCGAGGCCTGACTGCCCAAACTCCGCAGAAGGACAGGGCGGAAAGGTGGGCGGCAACGGGGTCTGACTGCGCAGACTCAGGAGAAGGACAGGACGGATGGGCGGGGTAGCGGCGGGTCCTGACTGCGCAGATTCCGCAGAAGGACAGTGCTGACGGGCAAGCGGCGGCGGTGACTGACTGCCCAGACTCCGCAGAAGGACAGGGCGGACGGGTGGGCAGCGGCGTGGCCTGACTGCAATCTCTGCAGAAGGACAGGGCGGACGGTCGTGCGGCGGTAGGGCCTGACTGCGCAGGCTCCGCAGAAGGACAGGGCGGACGGGCGGGAGGCAGGGCCTGACTGCGCAGACTCAGGAGAAGGACAGGGCAGATGGGTGGCGGCGGTGGGGCCTTACTGCGCAGACTCCGCAGAAGGACAGGGCGGACGGCAATATTTAGTGAAGTCCTTCGGTCTGTGTAATGCCCCAGCGGTATTCCAAAGTTTTGTGAATGAAATCTTTCGGAATCTACTCTATGTTTGTGTAGTCGTTTATCTGGACGATATTCAGATTTTTCTCAAAATCTCAATACCCATAGAAAACATATAGCTGAGGTACTTTCCAGACTCCGTAAAAAACATCTTTATTGCAAGCTTGAGAAATGCTCTTTTGAAACTACATCCATGCCATTTCTGGGTTACATCATTTCTGGAACTGGCCTTCATATGGATCCTGGGACGATTCAAGCCATTGTGGATTGGCCACTTCCATCTATAGTTAAGGCGTTCCACCGTTTTTTAGGATTTGCAAATTATTATCGTTAATTCATTTCTAACTACTCCAGTATTGTTGCTCCCATCACTGCCCTTACTAAGAAAGGGGCCAATCCTAAAAACTGGACGGATGAAGCCTTGAAGGCCTTTTCGTATTCTCCAAAAAGTTTTTTCCTCTGCTCCTATTCTTCGACAACCAGACTTATCACTCTTTTTGGAAGTAGATGCTTCAGCTATTGGCGTCGAAGCGGTCCTCTCTCAATGATCATCATCTAATCGATTGCTACCTTGTGCCTTCTTCTCTCGGAAGTTCTTGCCTGCAGAACAAAATTATACCATCGGTGACAAGGAGCTGATGGCTATGAAGTTGGCTTTGTCAGAATGGGCGCTATCTTTTGGAGGGATCCCAACATGTGGTAATAATATTTACGGATCATAAGAATCTCCTGTATTTACAGACTGCACAATGTCTTAACCGCTGGCAGGCCCGTTGGTTGCTTTTCTTCTCTCGATTTAATCTCCATGTGACCTTTAAGCCAGGCCGACTGTATAAAAGAGCAGATGTGATTTTACTCTGGATCCGGATCCACCAGCTGTTTATCCTATTTTGAATCCTAAATGCTTGTTTGTCACTTCTACGTCTCCATCACCCCCTCCAGGGAAGACCTATGTTTCCAAGGCCCTTCGGAGAAAACTCCTTCGCTGGCATCATGCCTCAAAAATTCGCTGGGCATGCTGGGTGCCTTAAGACTTTTGAATTAATTTTTCGCTCTTATTGGTGGCCATCTCTTCGTTCAGATGTCAAAGACTTTGTGGCCTCATGTAGTGTTTGTGCTCAGCACAAGTCTTCTCGCCTTGCTCCTCTGGGACCGTTGTTGCCACTCCCCATGCCATCCAGACCTTGGACTCACATCAGTATGGATTTTGTGACTGACCTTCCTACCAGCATATGGTTATCTACCCGGAATATCCGTCTTAGAGTACCGTCTATGAAATTTGCTCCCAGGTTTATTGGACCATATAAAATACTGCAAGTTATTAAACCAGTCTCATTCAAACTGAAGCTTCCTTCCTCACTCCCCATCTCTAATTCCTTCCATATATCTCTTCTGAAACCCTTGATCATCAATAGATTCTCTTCCACTAAACAGTCTTCTACTACGCCCAGTTTCAGTCAACAGGAGGAATTTGAAATTACTCAAATTTTGGACGTTAAGACTTCTAGAGGTATGGTGAAGTATTTAGTAGATTGGAGGGGCTTTGGTCCCGAAGAGCGCTCTTGGGTAAATGCTTCTGATATCAACGCACCTGCATTATTACGATAATTTTATGCTAAATTTCCACACAAAATTACTGCTAAGTGTCCAGTTGCCACTTCTAAAAGGGGGGGGTACTGTCACACACCAGCCCCGTGGACGAGTACCGGCGTTGTTACCTCTGTCTAATAAACTGTGACCACGGTATCTTGGATCCAGTGTTTTAGTCTCAGCCTTCATCTGGCTCCATTCTGTGCATGTGTCAATCATTGTTCTCTCTATAACCTCCCACGCGCTCCTATTGGTCCTGGTGCTTTTCGAGTACTATTTAAACCTCCCAGCTCCTGCTCTCTGGATCCTGTTCTTCAAGTTACTTACTCCTGTCAGGATTGGGTTCTCCACGTGTGACTTACTCTTGGTTGCTGTGCATCATTGCTCCGGGACCTGCTGTGTCTGCTCCCTGATACCTTTGTTGGAACTAGGGATGTGCACCGGCGACTTTTGAGGTCTCGTGTTTTGTGTTTTGGATCCGGATTTTCGTTATTTTTGAGGTTCGGATTTGTCTCGCAAAACACTTGACGAAAGGTCTCGGTTCGGATTTAAGGTTTTGGATTCGGATTTTTTTTGAAAAAAACATAAAAAGTTTAAAAATCAAGTTTTTGGGCTTATTTTCACTCCTAGGCTATTATTAACCTCAATAACATTCAATAACAAGCATTTCCACTAATTTACAGTGTATTCTGAACACCTCACAATATAGTTATTAGTCCAAAACGTTGCAACAAGGTATCTTTCTGGACTGCGTAGAGGAGTGGGTCACCACAATATATATTAAAAACCCTGAACTTTTATGATTCGCACCAATAAATGTACCTGGACTGCGTAGAGGAGTGGGTCACCACAATATATATTAAAAACCCTGAACTTTTATGATTCGCACCAATAAATGTACCTGGACTGTGTAGAGGAGTGGGTCACCACAATATCTTAAAAACCCCGAACTTTTATGAATTGCACCAATAAATGTACCTGGACTGCGTAGAGGAGTGGGTCACCACAATATATTAAAAACCCTGAACTTTTATGATTCGCACCAATAATTGTACCTGGACTGCGTAGAGGAGTGGGTCACCACAATATATATTAAAAACCCTGAACTTTTATGATTCGCACCAATAAATGTACCTGGACTGCGTAGAGGAGTGGGTCACCACAATATCTTAAAAACCCTGAACTTTTATGAATCGCACCAATAAATGTACCTGGACTGCGTAGAGGAGTGGGTCACCACAATATCTTAAAAACCCTGAACTTTTATGAATCGCACCAATAAATGTACCTGGACTGCGTAGAGGAGTGGGTCACCACAATATATTAAAAACCCTGAACTTTTATGATTCGCACCAATAATTGTACCTGGACTGCGTAGAGGAGTGGGTCACCACAATATATATTCAAAACCCTGAACTTTTATGATTCGCACCAATAAATGTACCTGGACTGCGTAGAGGAGTGGGTCACCACAATATCTTAAAAACCCCGAACTTTTATGAATCGCACCAATAAATGTACCTGGACTGCGTAGAGGAGTGGGTCACCACATATCTTAAAAACCCTGAACTTTTATGAATCGCACCAATAAATGTACCTGGACTGCGTAGAGGAGTGGGTCACCACAATATCTTAAAAACCCTGAACTTTTATGAATCGCACCAATAAATGTACCTGGACTGCGTAGAGGAGTGGGTCACCACAATATCTTAAAAACCCTGAACTTTTATGAATCGCACCAATAAATGTACCTGGACTGCGTAGAGGAGTGGGTCACCACAATATCTTAAAAACCCTGAACTTTTATGAATCGCACCAATAAATGTACCTGGACTGCGTAGAGGAGTGGGTCACCACAATATCTTAAAAACCCTGAACTTTTATGAATCGCACCAATAAATGTACCTGGACTGCGTAGAGGAGTGGGCACTGGGCACCACAATAAAATATATAAAAAACCTTCAACAGATCTGCATTACACTACACATACGGCTGCTCCTCCATCCTCTCCATCATATACATGTTGGAGTTTTAGCGTGTGACAACCTCTTGTTTTTGATAATGTCAGTGCATTTTGAATATTTTTCAATTTGCCCCACACCACTGAATGTACTTTATCTATGATACGCATCTATCTATCTTGACTGCGTAGTGTGGTGGCCCTGGTACACAATTTGGTACCGAGGCCACAATATAATTAAAAAACCCTCCACGTGTCAGAATTTCACCAAACAAGTATCTGGACTGCATAGTGGGGTGGCCCCGGTACCCAATTTGATACCGGGGCCACAATACCTCCTCCAAACATGGTACAGACAATTCGTCATTGAGATCCCAGACAGACAGGGTCAAAGTGTTATTGTTTGACTTTGTAAACCCAAAAAACTGTCCCTGTTGCACATAGTCGTGCAATGAAGACTGACTTTTTCATTTAAAGGCACGATCTTTCAAGTGTAGTGTTTGTAAGTCTAAGTCATATTATACTTTTGGTAAAATTGGTTTATTTTGTTCCTCTTTATGGTAATTAGTAATAGAATTAAAGTATGAAATAGAATTAAAGTATGAAATAGAATTAAAGTATGAAATAGAGTGGTATAGAGTTGTAGTGTGGTATAGATAGAGTGGTCCACACAATATAATAATAAAACCCTCAACTGGTCTGAATTCCACCAAACAAGTATCTGGACTGCGTAGTGTGGTGGCCCCGGTACACAATTTGGTACCGAGGCCACAATATAATTAAAAAATTGGGCATCAACTGTCACCGTTGTTTAATATCTGATACACCTAAATATGGACTGCACAGTGGAGTGGCCCCGGTAGTAAATTTGGTGCCGGGGCCACAATACCTCCTCCAACTTCCAAGTGTAGTGTTTATAAAGACAGACAGCGTCGAAGTGTTATTAGTTGACTTTCTTAACCCTAAAATTGTCCCTGTTGCAAATATTCGTGCAATGGACAGTTACTTTTTTATTGAAAGACTCAAGCTTTCAAGTGTAGTGTTTATAAAATATAAACAACAATACAGTAGTTTTAGAGCACGTCAATACCTCTTGTTTTAAATTATGACACGGCATTTTACTTTTGGTTTAATTTCTTGTATTTTTTTAAATTTGGTTTTACTTTTTGAACATGGCAAACGACTGTTGATTGGTCATATAATGCAAAAAAAAAAGGTCCAAGATGGAATTGTCCTTGGGCCCTCACACCCACCCTTATGTTGTTTAAATAGGACATGCACACTTTAACAAACCAATCATTTCAGCGACAGGGCCTACCAAACAACTTTGGCTGAAATGATTGGTTTGTTTGGGCCCCCACACCAAAAAAGCTATTCATCTCTCCCTGTACAGACTAAACAGGCTCTACTGAGGCAAGATGTCGTCCTCATCCTCAACCTCTGATTCCTCTCCCCCTACAGTGTGTACTTCCTCCTCATCACACATTATCAATTCGTCCCCGCTGGACTCCACAACCACAGGTCCCTCTGTAGTATCTGGAGGGCAGTGCTGTACTTCATTGAGGAATTGATTATTCATTTTTATAAACATCATTTTTTCAACGTTGTGAGGAAGCAACCTCCTTCGCCGCTCACTGACCAGGTTCCCCGCTGCACTAAAAACTCTTTCCGAGTACACACTGGAGGGGGGACAACTCAGGTAAAATAGAGCCAGTTTGTACAGGGGCTTCCAAACTGCCTTTTTTTCCTGCCAGTAACAATATGGACTGTCTGACATGTCTACTTGGATGGTGTCAGCAAAGTAATCATCCACAATTTTTTCTATTGTGACAGCATCCAATGCAGCGAGAGTAGACATGTCTGCAATGGTTGGCAGGTCCTTCAGTCCGGACCAGATGTTATCAGCATCCCCGCCAGTGCCTCTTTTGGGAAAACTGAGCTTTTTCCTCGCAGCCATAGATGTGGAAGAAAATGAGGGTGGAGCTGTTGGCATGTCACGGTCCTCTTCAGAGGACAATCTCCTGACCAGCAGGTCTTTGCACCGCTGTAGACTTGTGTCCGCCGGAAACAGAGACACAACATACGCTTTAAACCGAGGATCGAGCACGGTGGCCAGAATGTATTCCTCTGACTTTAAAAGAGTGACCACCCTCGGATCCTGGCAAAGCGTACGAAGGGCTACATCCACAAGAGCTACATGCTTGGTGTAATCGCAATGGCTTACCAGCTCCTCCCTCACTTTCTCCAGCTGCTTCTGCAACAGCCTGATCAGGGGAATGACCTGACTCAAGCTGGCAGTGTCGGAACTGACTTCTCGTGTGGCAAGTTCAAATGGCTGCAGAACCTTGCACAACACGGAAATCAGTCTCCACTGCGCTTGACTGAGGCGCATCCCCACTCCTTTGCCTATGTCGTAGGTGGCTGTGTAGGCCTGAATGGCCTTTTGCTGCTCCTCCATCCTCTGCAGCATATAGAGGGTGGAGTTCCAGCGCGTCACAACCTCTTGTTTGAGGTGATGGCAGGGCAGGTTCATGCTTTTTTGATGTGCCTCTAGTCTGCGGTAGGCACTGGCTGAATGCCGAAAGTGTCCAGCAATTTTGCGCGCCACCGCAAGCATCTCCTGCACACCCCTGTCACTCTTGAGGTAATGCTGCACCACCAAATTAATGGTGTGGGCAAAACATGGGACGTGCTGGAAATTGCCCATATTTAATGCCCGCACAATGTTACTGGCATTGTCTGACACCACAAATCCCCATGAGAGTCTAAGTGGGGTAAGCCACTGGGAGATAATTTCCCTCATTTTCTCTAATATGTTGTCAGCGTTGTGCCTCTTATTAAAGCCTGTAATGCACAATGTTGCCTGCCTTTGCATGAGCAGCCATTTTGTAGATGCTGCTACTGATGCAGCTGTTGCTGTTGCTGCGGAAGGGGATGCATCTACCCAGTGGGCTGTCACAGTCATATAGTCCTTCGTTTGCCCAGAACCACTTGTCCACATGTCCGTGGTTAAGTGGACAGTGGGTACAACCGCATTTTTAAGAGCACTGAGGACACTTGATCGTACTTCTCTGTACATGTTTGGTATCGCCTGCCTAGTGAAGTGGAATCTCGAGGGGATTTGGTACCGGGGACACAATACCTCCATCAACCCTCTAAATCCCACTCCACTGATGGCGGACACCGGGCGCACGTCTAACACCAACATTGCAGTTACAGCCGCAGTTATACGCTTTGCAATAGGGTGACTACTATCGTATTTTGTGGTCATGGCAAACGACTGTTGGACGGTCAATTGTTTTGTGAAAGACTTAGCAGTCTTACGACTTCCCCTCTGGGAAGATGACCGACTAACAGCAGCAACAGCAGCAGTGGCAGTAGTAGGCGTACCGCTGCAGGATTCCTCGGATGAATCCCGTATTGAGGAGGACTCAGTCTGGCTGGTGACTTGGGCTGCAGGACTGAATCTGATGGAGATTGTGGAGGAAGTTGACGAGGAGGGTGTTGCTGGTGTGTATCCAACTGGACCACGGGATTTAGGTGTCCCTGTACCGATGAGGGTCCTAGCCCCAGTTCCTGAACTAACCACTGAACTATGAAGGTTATTCAGGTGACGTATAAGGGAGGATGTTCCTAGGTGGGCAAGATCCTTACCCCTGCTTATTTGAGCTTTACATAAGCTACATATGGCCATACATTGGTTGTCTGGATTTGGATAAAAATAACTCCAGACCGAAGAGGTGCATTTTTTGGTCTTCTGACCAGGCATGACGATGGGCTTTTTCATCCCATGGACATCAGCTGTTTCCCCCCCTGGTGCCTCATTTACAATAACCACATCACCATCCTCATCATCAAGTTCCTCCACAGCGCCAGCTACATCATCAATAGCCTCCTCCCGAGCCACCTCTTCCCGTACAGTGATGGGAAGGTCAGGCTTGACAACCACCAACACCCTTGGACTCGCCTTGGGGATTTGTGATAATTTCTCTTTAGAAGGCAGAGTTGTTTGCTGTTTTGTTGCTGACAGCATAACTCTCTTCAATTTTTTGTAGGGGGGGGGGGAGGAGGAGGAGGGCTAAGATCCGTGGGTGAAGCTGAACCACTAGTCATGAACACGGGCCAGGGCCTAAGCCGTTCCTTGCCACTCCGTGTCGTAAATGGCATATTGGCAACTTTACGTTTCTCCTCAGATGATTTAAAGTTTCTCTTTTTGCTACTTTTTCTTAACTTGGGCTTTTTGGATTTTACATGCCCGGTACTACGAGATTGGGCATCGGGCTTGGAAGACGACGTTGATGGCATTTCATCGTCTATGTCATGACTAGTGGCAGCAGCTTCAGCATTAGGAGGAAGTGGGTCTTGATCTTTCCCTACTTTATCCTCCAAATTTTTGGTCTCCATTATATGTAGCACAAGATACTGCAGAATGTGTGAACTTGGTAATATTGCAGTACCAATGGACTTATACTGTTGGATTGGTTTTGCAAATTTGGTTATAATTATTATATATTTTTTTTTTTTTAAATTTTTTTTTTTTTTTTACTTTTTTTTTATTTTTAAAAAACTTGGGAATAGTGGGGAAATAACTATGCCCTTAGAAGCACAGAGCACAGGACACAGCACCACTGGACTGAACAGGACACGGCACAGGACCCAGCAGCACTACAGAACTCAGCAGGACAGAGCACAGGACACAGCACCACTGGACTGATACTGCAGAATGTGTGAACTTGGTAATATTGCAGTACCAATGGACTTATACTGCTGGATTGGTTTTGCAAATTTGGTTATAATTATTATATATTTTTTTTTTTTTTTAAATTTTTTATTTTTTTTTACTTTTTTTTTATTTTTTAAAAACTTGGGAATAATGGGGAAATAACTATGCCCTTAGAAGCACAGAGCACA
The DNA here is from genome assembly GCF_038048845.1 of Mixophyes fleayi. Taxonomy (NCBI): domain Eukaryota; kingdom Metazoa; phylum Chordata; class Amphibia; order Anura; family Limnodynastidae; genus Mixophyes; species Mixophyes fleayi. The sequence continues at coordinate 18,271,956 of NC_134404.1, read as the reverse complement.
GGACACAGCACCACTGGACTGAACAGGACACGGCACAGGACCCAGCAGCACTACGGAACTCAGCAGGACAGAGCACAGGACACAGCACCACTGGACTGATACTGCAGAATGTGTAAACTTTGTAATATTGCAGTACCACTGGACTTTTACTGCTGAATGTGTGAACTTGGTAATATTGCAGTACCAATGGGCTTATACTGCAGGATTGGTTGTGCAAATTTTGTGGTAATTAAAAAAAATTAAAGTAGTTTTTGGTATTTTTTAAAAAAACTTTTTTTTATTTTTTTAAACACAGGGGAATATTGGGGAAATAACTATGCCCTTAGAAGCACAGAGCACAGGACACAGCACCACTGGACTGAACAGGACACAGCACAGGACCCAGCAGCACCACTGACCTCAGAAGGACAGAGCACAGCACACAGCACCACTGGACTGATACTGCAGAACACAGCACAGCACAGCACAGAACTAAACAGCACAGCACAGCACAGCACAGAACTAAACAGCACAGAACTAAACAGCACAGAACTAAACAGCACAGCACAGCACAGCACAGAACTAAACAGCACAGAACTAAACAGCACAGAACTAAACAGCACAGAACTAAACAGCACAGCACAGAACTAAACAGCACAGCACGAGATCTACCAGGACAGAGGACCACCTAACACACCCTCCCTCTACCCTGATCAATGCCCGAGTGAAGATGGCGGCGACTAGCGGGGAATTTATAGGATCCGAGTATCGCGAGATCCGACAACGGGATTATGAGTCAGAGCCTCAGTTTCACTTTTGAATTTGGCGCCAATACCCGGATCTGTCTCGGATCCGACTCGGATCCGCAACGTTCGGGTGGGCTCGGATTTCATAAATCCGAGTGCGCTCATCCCTAGTTGGAACCCTCACTTTATCGGGTCTTCACTGCCGCATTCAGCATCTCCTCTATGGCTTGTCTCATTAGACTTCACCGCTTCATGATGGTAACCCCAACTTCATCAGGGATCCGCTACACCTGCTGCGCTGAACTACTATCCAAATGGATCAGCTAAGTCTTCATTAATTGCTGTTTTCACTGAACTGACGTTGTCTCAGTAACTCAATTGCTATAACCTGAGTTACCATCTAAACGGATCAGCAATGTTTCATAATACTTGATGCTATTGAACTGTGCTGTATCAGTAATTCATCTGCTGTTGCTCTGAGTTACCATCTAAACGGATCAGCAATGTTTCATCATACTTGATGCTATTGAACTGTGCTGTATCAGTAATTCATCTGCTGTTGCTCTGAGTTACCAGCTAAATGGATCGGCTAATGCTTCATCATACTTGTTGCTATTGAACTGTGTTGTATTAGTAATTCATCTACTGTTGCTCTGAGTTACCATCTAAACGGATCGGCAATGTTTCATCATACTTGTTGCTATTGATCTTTGTTGTATCAGTAATTCATCTGCTGTTGCTCTGAGTTACCATTTACAAGGATCAGCTTATGCTTCATCATCTTCGTTTATGACTTTGAGATTATGTGTGGTTTATTGAAGGGGGAGTTCTGTCTCTGGGACATATCTGTGAAGAATTGCCCAAGAATTACCCAAAGCTCAAAACTTTGGGAATATTTGTGAGAAACCTATAATGACACCCAGGGGAAATCCCTGCCCCCCCATTAGCATTAACACTGCCCCTGTGAAGAACGTCCCATTTCATTTTGCTTAAAAAACCTGTGTTGGGAGGGGGCAAAGGGTCATTTTCTTGGAGATCAATCTAATTGAAGGACTGTCTATCTTTTCTGCCTTTCCCAGGCATACAGATGATGATAAGTAAGTGATGCTCTGTACTTTCATCCCATTTGTTTTTATAACTGTTTGCAATTTTTTACTTATATGTCAAATCTTTATCTAACTGTTTTTTTTGTATTCTCTGTAAGCATTGTACTTTTTGTATATTAAATCTAACAATTTAATAGTTCTGTCCTTATTGCTCTAAAACGAATTAATTGCCTGTTTAGAAGAGACAGATTGGTTGGCTGGATTAACTCTTTAGAAACCAGAGTGTGAAGGGTTAACTGTTTAGCTACCAAAGCACAGAGTGTGCGCAAATGGGTGATTAAGTCATAGGCTTGCTACGGGCCTTATACGTAGCTGGTGGCAGTTGCTGAGAGGTGTGAAGCCTGCGTCTGTGTTGGGAAAAGGGACCGGCGAAATCTGTAGCCTTAGAGGAAAAGATGAGTGTGGAATCCTGTGTGTTCCCTTACAGTAACAAGTGCGCAGGGGGCGGTTTGTGATATATTGTATGACTGTTGGAATATATGATAAGATATCAAAGCAGGGAGTAGCTAGAGGGGCTTATCCCTGACACTGATATTTAATTTTGTTTGTAGAAAACTAATGCTAAGATGTTATATGTCTTCAATTAATATCCTCAAGGAGTGATAGTTGACAAAATGACCTTTACTACTTTCCTATGGGGTAAGTGTAGATTCCCTGAGTTGTTGTCTGATGCAGGGTTTTGAAAAGTGATGGAGATTGGGCATTCAGGTTATACATAGATGGGGTTTTTAGATTTGTTGAACAGTTTCCGTGTCCCTGTGCAATTATTTTATAGACACAGTACTTGCGACATCTGGGTGGTCCCCTGTGGTTAGTTCGATGCCTACTAGCAAACCTCTGGTGACCTCTACTCTCTTCTGTTACTAAATAAAAGCAGTGCACAATACATTGTCACTACAGGGACCTTAAATGCATGATTTGAGCCATCTGAACAGCTCAGATGGGAGAATATATTTGGCGCAGCAATGAATGTTTCACCCTGCTCACTCAGTGATAATTGATGCATCAGGTCTATGTTACATCTATGTCAATAGCTCAGATTAAGAAAGATGTGGAACAGGGGAGGGCTGGCATTGGCAAACTGAGGGGGGGGGCCCTAGTGCATGGAAACCCCCCTCCCAGCCTGAGGCACTGTATAATTAAGGTGGCTGGACCCTGCCCCCACATCACCCAGCTCTGCTTGAAAAGGTAGAGCATTGCCCAGGTATATTATGGGGATAGGAAGAGTTGGAGAGCAGCCAAGCACTGTCTAATATTATAGCCACGCCCCCTTACATGCTTGTTATGCCCACTGGCAGCATGGTGTGGAAACCCCCCCTCCTCTACAAATCCTGCATTTGCCCCTGGCTGGCAAATTTTAGCCTGAGCAGCCTATTAGGATCATTTTAAAGGAAAGAAAATGCAGGTAGCCCAGTGACCCAGCCCAAAGTAGCCCACTATGGGACCAGCCCGGGGTACATATGTGTCTCTGCCCCTGATCTGGCGTCAGGGTGTGCCATAATACTGATGCCACGTGTCATTTAATAGTGAACTGTCCAGCGATAATGGACCTCGTGCATCGGATTGCTAAGCCAGAGGGCAGCATTTGTGGAGCAGCAGAAGTTTGCACTGGCCAATAGGAGAAGTTGGGAGGAGTCAGGGTGTTCCTTGCAAAGCACCAGTGCACCTGGTTATGTGGAGCAGTGCTAAAGGCGAGATTTCATGTTATGGAGCGAGGTTATTACAGGGTAGAAACAGCATGTTTTTATTTTCGGAAGAGCACATTTTAAGGACACTTGAACTTTGCACCATTTAAGAACTGGCGGAGATGGGGTCTTACTATTTGCTATTTACCAAAAATATACACACCCTGGGCTCGATTCATTAAGGAAAGTTAGGCAAAAAGAAATGAGTAAGTGTTCTCGGGACAAACCATGTTACAATGCAAAGGGTGCAGAATAGTTTATTATTTTGCACATAAGATAAATACTGGCTGTTAATTATGTATCACACAAATACATATTAGCTTTATTTGTACACTGAAATGTAAAGTTGATCTAGGACATGCCCTACCCCAACTATAAATCTGTCCCCACATTTTAAATTTACCTCCTCCTCCAGTGCAACATGGTTTTGCCAAGGTGCAAAGTTACTCATTTATTTTGCATTACTTTTCTTAATGAATCAGGCCTACTGTCTATATATGTAGTCAAATTACTTCAAGGTACAACACAAAAACTATCCCTGCAAGGAACACCCAGACTATAACACAGATTGCAGAGAACTACTAACTCCTCTAGAGGGCAGCACACAACCACAAGACATCAGTAATACACAGCCTGGGATATCTATTCATCTCCAGTAGAGGCTTTATTGACTCTTTACACAATGTAATATATACTTATTTGTTAAACAATGTAGCGTTTCTTTAATATAAGTCAGGTATATTACTGTTTTAAAATTGCACTTGCCACAGATCCCTGTATTACGGGAGGGAGTGCAGCCTTTCTCTCCTCGTCCTATATTTTTATTGAGATACATTTTGCAAGTTCCTGTTTCATTTCTGCAGGAAATCGCACTTCTAGATGCATTTTGCACATTGTGATACAAACCTTCCAAATGCACACACACAAGTGATAGATATAATAACGACACAATGCCCCTCACTCTTCGTTACTAAACTAACATGAAGGAACCAGAATAAAATAGATTGCAGGGTCGGACCTGCCCACCGGGGAGCGGGGGTACCCCCTGTTAGGCCCCGACGCCTGATGGCTCCCCTCTTCATCTCCCCTCTTCATCACGTCATGCCCGACAATCAATGAGGAGCGGCGCAGAGAGGAGCAAGTTAGAAAGAAGAAAGAAGACAAGAAGATAAGAAAAGAGAAGAAAGAAGCCAATAAGAAGGTAAGAAAAGGAACGGAGGCAAGGGAAGGAAAGCAGGATGGTGCATAGGGATAAAGGGAGGGGGGGAAGCAGCATGGCACAGTGTGATGAAAGGGGGGGCAGCAGCATGGCACAGTGTGATGAAAGGGGGGGGGCAGCATGGCACAGAGTGATGAAAGGGGGGGCAGCAGCATGACACAGAGTGCTGAAGGGGGAGCAGCAACATGATACAGAGTGATGAAGGGGGGAAGCAGCATGGCACAGTGTGATGAAAGGGGGGGCAGAGGCATGACACAAAATGATGAAAGGTGGGGGCAGCAGCATGACACAGAGTGATGAAGGGGGGGCAGCAGCATGGCACAGAGTGATGAAAGGAGGGGCAGAGGCATGACACAGAATGATGAAAGGGGGGGGCAGCAGCATGGCACAGAGTGATGAAAGGGGGGGTAGCATGGCACAGAGTGATGAAGGGGGGCAGCAGCATGGCACAGAATGATGAAAGGGGGGCAGCATGACACAGAGTGATGAAGGGGGGGCAGCAGCATGGCACAGATTGATGAAAGGGGGCGCAAAAGCAGCATGGAGGGCGCAGTGTGATCATAAGGGGGCACAGTAATGTGTGTGTCATGGCACAGGGGACTTGTGGCAATGTAGTATGTGTGTGGTAGGTGGTGGCTAATTAATGGGTGCTATTTTGATTGTGGGGTAATGGTGGGGCAATTTCATTTTATAGTGGGGACTATTAATTTAAGATTGGGTGGTTTGGGGGCAATTAATTGAATGCCGGGCTGAGTTTGGGAAGCATGAGGTCTATTTATTACATGTGAATATGAATTATTTAATGGTAGTGACAGTTGCGGGAAATAGTTATATTTATTATACGTAAATGCTATTAATTTAATGCTGGGGCTGTTTGGAGGGAGGGAAATAGGTTTATTTATTAAATGGGAATACTATTATTATAATGTTGGGGCTGGAAGAAGGCCTAAGTATTAATCGTGGGTGCTATTGATTTAATGCTATAGATACTATAGATTTTGCAAAGGCCTTTGATCCAGTGCCACACAAGAGGTTGGTTTACAAAATAAGGGAACTGGGTCTAGGAATCAACATTTGTACTTGGATCGAAAACTGGTTAGAGAATAGGGAACAGAGAGTTGTGATAAATGGAACATTTTCTAATTGGTCAAAAGTCTTTAGTGGAGACCTCAAGGTTCCATGCTGGGACCACTCCTTTTTAATATATTTATTAATGACCTTGGTGATGGTTTAGAGAGTAAAGTCTCTATTTTTGTAAATGACACTAAACTCTGTAAGGTAATAAAATCAGAGCAAGATGTAGCTTCTCTACAGAGGGACTTAAATAAACTGGAGGATTGGGCGGCCAAATGGAATATGAGGTTTAACACAGATAAATGTAAGGTTATGCATTCAGGGATCAAAAACAAGAACGCAATCTATAAATTAAATGGAATTAATTTAGGAGAATCTATAATGGAAAAGGATTTGGGAGTGCTCGTAGACAGTAGACTAAGCAATAGTGCTCAATGTCAAGCAGCAGCTGCAAGGGCAAACAAAGTATTGGCATGCATAAAAAGGGGCATAGATGCAAGGGAAGACAGTGTCATTTTGCCACTGTATAAATCATTGGTAAGACCTCATCTTGAATATGCAGTACATTTCTGGGCACCACTCTATAAAAAAGATAATTTGGAACTAGAAAGGGTTCAGAGAAGGGCGACAAAATTGATAAAGGGTATGGAGTCATTAAGTTATGAGGAAAGGTTAGCCAGTTTAGGCATGTTTACTTTAGAAAAGAGGTGTCCAAGGGGAGATATGATTACTATGTACAAATACATTAGGGGTCAATACAGAGAACTTTCATGGGAACTTTTTACCCCAAGGACCATACACAGGACACGTGGTCACCCCCTAAGGTTAGAGGAGAGGAAATTTCACAACCAGCAGAGGAAGGGATTCTTTACAGTAAGGGCAGTCAAGATATGGAATTCATTGCCAGGGAAGGTCGTGATGGCAGATTCAATAGATATGTTTAAGAAAGGGTTATACAAATTTTTAGTGGAAAAGTGTATCCAGGGATATGACCGCTAATTAAAATGAAGGATAGTAGTGGATATACGGTAAAAATAGGACTGCAATATTGACTCTGGAGGGATTTTCACAATTGAAACAGATTGGCGGTTGCTTACTCTGGATCAATTTCAAATATAAGTGCAGGATCGCAGGAGATCCAAAATAGGTTGAACTTGATGGCCTGATATCTTTTTTCAACCTCATCAACTTTGTTACTATGTTAATGCCGGGGCTGGTTGGTTTTTTTTTTCAAATAGGGCCCCCAACATTCCAGGATCCAGACAAGCCGCAACTAAAGACACCAACAGCCGCAGGTGGTGAAAGTGACAAGAACAGGTAGGAGAGAACAGGACAGTCTGTGAAATGTTCTGATTCTAGTGGGACAATCCTGATTTTTGATGACTGTTCTGCCCAATCTAAGGGGTAGGTCAAGACTGTGTATTCTTTATATACTACGCTATGGTGCTATCTGTCCTTCATGGGCTTACCACACCCCATTTTGTTTATGCCTCTCTATCGACTGGACACACCCCCTCTGGTGGGCCCCTACAATTGTATTCCCCCTGTGGGCCCTTCATGCCCCAGTCCGACACTGAGAGAGTGCATATATAGGGGCACTCCGTGTTAACCCATACATAAAAGTATATAAATTTTATTAAATATGCATTAAAAATAAAATATACAAACAAGATTGGTTGGTAAAAAGAGCGAAATATTTTAAAACAATAAATAGAAGACAAATGTGCTGTGTGGTTAAAAATGCAAAACAAATTGCATTACTACTCTGCAGCTATAAATTTTTAAATATTCAGTTGACAATTTGAATAGTATAGAGTCTGCTATTATTCTAAGAAGATTGCCCAAGATAATATGATGGCTGAATTATCTGAGCTAGCCAGGATCGAGTAGTTATATAAATCCCTGCCTAGCATGCGTCTGAGACGCAATCTGCATATATGTTGTATAAACATAAATCTTAATCACGGAACAAGGACCTAGGTACTATAAAAAGGTCCCAAAAAAAGAGGGTATAAGAGAATCTCAATAGATTCTGTGCATTATGCCAGTTACACTGTCTCATTAATATGTTGAATACAGATAATTCAGAGTTCATATACTGCCCTTCCAGACACAACTCTCTGTGATCGTGGGATTATTATTATCTCCGTCACTAAAATGAATGCAAACAGCTGAAACGTTCAAGTGGTAAATTGCTGTATTGGGAAACTGAAAACTTGAAACTGTTAAAGGCCAGAGATAAAGCTCTGTGTTGTAATCTTGTACCTGCTTTATCTAGAATACAGAACAGCGTCACATTTAGACACATACATAATTGAATAGAGATTTATCTTCGTAAACAGCAGAATTTACTTCATGCTTATTCCGATTTAGCCCAGATTGGTAGACGGGTTGCAAGACTAGATTGGTAAACAACTAGTCAGACAGCAGCTTTGATCAATTTATTCAGGGAAAGTAATTGTCTCATCGGCTGCTAGAGATGAGCGGAGTTTTCAAAACTGTTCCGCAAAATATTTGCAAAATATTTTCCGCACTCCACATTTAGCTGTGAAAGTCTGCAAGTTTCTCGGAATTTGGACTTCAGTGTTTCTAATCCCCAAACCATCCGTACCAAACAGCAGGATGAACTGTCCTGATACCAGCACTATTCCTACACAATACATTTTTATAAATATTTTTTATTTTAGAAATCTTTACATTGTAAGCTATAGTGATCAGGGCCCTCTTCCCTCCTGTTCTTATTACCTATTATGTTTGCTCACCAGCTACACTGCGCACCTCCTCCTTGGGCTCTCTGCCCATTGACTCCTCTCCTCCATTGTCTGTGCCTCTTCCAGTGGCTCTAAACCTGGTAGTTGCGCCCACGCTAATGGGCACAAGTTTCAGCCTGTGCTGAATATGTCCCTAGTACCCCAGTAGCTGTTTGCCCTCTATACGGCGCCGCGGAGCTCATGTGCGCGATATAAATAAAAGATAATGATATAAATTCTGCAAAATGTGAATTTTCAATGACAGTGCGCAGATTCGTAGTGACCATTAGTGTAAGCGTTCCCATGCTGCTCAGAGCCATTAAGATGATCCATCGCTGCCTAAATATAGTATGCAGATCTTATATCTGGTAGTAAGTATAATATACAAAGTCACATCTGGTAACAAGTATAATACACAGAGTCACATCTGGTAACAAGTATAATGTCACTCACAGGACCGTGAGTGCCTCTGTGCTGGTGCGTGGTTCTCTAGCCTTCCTGCCGGCGCCTGTCCTGAGCCGCGGTTATCCGCCATCTTGATGGACTGCGCATGCGCAGCATCCAAGAACTTATAGTAAGCATAGTCAACGGGATTAGACAATGCACTTTGCTTAGCATTGTACATTGTCTATGGGAGCATACTTACATTTCCACCTTAACAGCAAGGAGAAGAGCATTGCGGTCGGCAGTGACGTCATGCAGAGTGGCCGGATTCTTCATTGGTCGCGATCCCTGGCAGTCGGCGGTCACAGCAGTCGTCCTGGATCCAGGTTGTGAAATAGCCGCTCAGGGTCGCCGCGTCGGGGTAAGTATTGTCAGCATCGATATGCTGATTACCACCGATGCAGAGACACATCCGATGGAAGGGTAGTAGCTGTGTTGTACACAGTGTCGGACTGGGGCATGAAGGGCCCACCGGGGGACTGCAACGCTAGGGGCCCACCAGAGGGGGTGTGGCCAGCCATCATAGAGGCGAGACCAGACACTAAAGGGAGAGTGGTCAGCCCACGAAGGACAGCTAGCACCATAGTGTAGTATATAAAGAATGTAGTGTGCTCATCCTTCTCTTTTAAAATGACAGGCTGACTGCGCACTTAGTTACTAACCTGCTCATGCTCCTCTGGGCGGTTGGATATCCGGAGCTCCTACTCTCATCTGCCCTGCTCAAAGTGAAAAAACACACTACCGCGCAGGTTCAGAGAGCCCAGACGCGACTCTCTACACCTGTGTGGTAGTGTGTTTAACGGGAGTGTTTGGCAAAAACGGGGGGGGGGGGGGGGGGGGGTTTAGGAGTTGCGCTCTACCCCTACTGTTGCAAGAGCAGCATTAACACAGGTTATCCCTCTCTACGAACTAATAATATATTGAAAGTTAAGCACTCATTAACTTATGTATTATTCCAAGTGTAATGCTAATAATAAAATTTGTAATTTATCTTGAATACAATTCGTATTTTTCTATATCTTGTATTAGGCTGTGAGCAAGAGGCTCGGTTCAATTAGTGGGATAACATTTAATGTTAGTTTTATCACAATTTATTGAATCCTGGTTAAAATACATAAAAATACATTAATATAGACAAATAAAATACTCCAATTAAACCACAGTATTTATATTATGAGGCATTGATTTCTATATACATACGGTATGGCATCAATTGAACGTACATAAAAAAAAATATCAAAAAAAATCAGACAACCCTAGGTATATAGACCTGGACTAGTCTAGCTACTAGGAGGCAAATGGCAGTGGGTATAAATGCTGCATTGATCCAGATATAACACAGTCACTGATATCTCAATAAAATAATGTTCATAGCATACAAGTTCAGTAGATGGGAATTGGTATTTCTTTAAGTCTCTGCTAGTGCAATATAAATATTCAGATCACTGTCCACATATATCACATGGTTATTGCTGCGATGCTTTCAAATTTAACTTTGTTTACTTGCAGTTCCGATGTATATAGAGATGGTGGCCGGGTACCCAGTGTGCTAAAATCAGAGGATGTTTCTCGTGGTCCGTGCTTGTTACTGTTGGAGAGGAAGGTGCCTGCGTTCCACTGTGGAACGCATCTGTCCCTTCCTGTTCTCGCGTATGTCCAAAAGATGAATTGTATGCAAGTCGGGAGTCAGCTGTTTTCTTAGCGCCTTCCTAACAGAGGGGGCGTGGCTATAATGTGGCAGGGCCTACCGGTGGATAGTCCTGCTGCCCTGCAGGCCAGTCCGAGCCTGGTCGTACACACGTGATAGATGTGTCTAAGAGTGAAAATGCAGAAGTCATGGAACCAGACTTTATTCCTCGCTTAATGTTCTACCAATTACTTTATACAAGATAATTATTCATTATAATTAAATACATTAGATCACGGTGTGTTGTCTTAGCTGTAAGCAAAAGCTGAAATTAAAAAATTGTGTAAATATGAGGCTGCCAATAAATCAAGTTATATCACTATGTGGAGATCCCTGGCAAAGGGTACTTGTATGCAGGTAATCATTCGGTCAGGTAATACATACTATACAGTACCAAATGACTATGTCAGAGGTTACTGCAATGTGCAGGTATATGGGTTCATTATTGTTGCTGACATGTATTGGGATGAGCCCTTTCCTGCTGTTCTTGTCCAAGGCCGGTGCTACCACTAGGCGAGACAGACAACTTTTCGGGGACACCTAAACCACTATTATAACTCATTTAAATGCCTATATATTAAGATCTGGCAATAGGATTGGTTTTCTATCGCCGCTAACTAGCCAGGAGGAGTAACGCTTAACTTAGCACTTAGATAGGACAAAGTGTTATTGCCGGATTGTCACGGCTATGGATATTTATAGATCCCTTTTGCCACTACTTAGATGTTATTAGCAGTGGAGGGTGGAGATTGAACAAAACACAGAAGATGTTAGTAGCGTTGCAATATAGTATATTGATAGACGGTATAACAGCAACAGTATATGATATGTACAACTCCGCAAGCTGAGTACACGGCAGTTCACAAAATACAATGAAATCACGAAAGAAGTTCAGTTGGTAACCAATAGCAACGGCATGAAGATTGAATGCACCCAACTAGAATAACAGAACTGGCTACTAGCTTGGCAATATATTCTTAACAACAGTCCAGCAACTAATAATCAGCAGAGTAATAAGAATAGCCGTGCCACAGATGACAAGGTAACTCGATTGTAGTTCAGTAGAGAATACAGGCAGCCGAGCAGAGAGGTAGTTGAGCCAATCAATATGAGTGCAGTTGTTATAGGCAACTCATGAGACAGTTCAGTGTGCAGATGTAGAAGTCCAGTACACAGGTAACAGCCGTAGGAGATTCAGTAAGCAGTGTGGAACTACAAGTACCAGGTATGGTGGTTGTAGATGTAGAAGTCCAGTACACAGGTAACAGCCGTAGGAGATTCAGTAAGCAGTGTGGAACTACAAGTACCAGGTATGGTGGTTGCAGATGTAGAAGTCCAGCACACAGGTAACAGCAGTAGGAGATTCAGTAAGCAGTGTTGAACTACAAGTACCAGGTATGGTGGTTGTAGATGTAGAAGTCCAGCACACAGGTAACAGCAGTAGGAGATTCAGTAAGCAGCGTGGAACTACAAGTACCAGGTATGGTGGTTGTAGATGTAGAAGTCCAGCACACAGGTAACAGCAGTAGGAGATTCAGTAAGCAGTGTTGAACTACAAGTACCAGGTATGGTGGTTGTAGATGTAGAAGTCCAGCACACAGGTAACAGCAGTAGGAGATTCAGTAAGCAGCGTGGAACTACAAGTACCAGGTATGGTGGTTGTAGATGTAGAAGTCCAGTACACAGGTAACAGCAGTAGGAGATTCAGTAAGCAGCGTGGAACTACAAGTACCAGGTATGGTGGTTGTAGATGTAGAAGTCCAGTACACAGGTAACAGCCGTAGGAGATTCAGTAAGCAGTGTGGAACTACAAGTACCATGTATGGTGGTTGTAGATGTAGAAGTCCAGCACACAGGTAACAGCAGTAGGAGATTCAGTAAGCAGCGTGGAACTACAAGTACCAGGTATGGTGGTTGTAGATGTAGAAGTCCAGTACACAGGTAACAGCAGTAGGAGATTCAGTAAGCAGCGTGGAACTACAAGTACCAGGTATGGTGGTTGTAGATGTAGACGTCCAGCACACAGGTAACAGCATTAGGAGATTTAACCTAGACCAAGATAGACTGAGTAACACAAAGATCAGGCAATAAGCCCATAACCTTGGGAGGTTCATATAGTGTTCTAGGACCAATGAGGTTTAGGGAGTGGTCCAGATCATAGTACCTGGGAACACCTGTGAAAGTAAGGTCTGAAGGAGAAGCAAGCAGAATCATGGTTCTTAAAGGGAAAGTCACCGAGCCGGGACCTGATTAAGGGAATGGCGTGTGACACAGATACAGGGCTTTTCTTCCTTTTGATAAATAGAGCACTTGTTATTTTTTATTTCCCCTGTCGGGCACTGAGATGACTTAAATGAAATCCCTCCCCTTCCTCACTGGGTGACAATGGGTATGAAGGAGAATGTTTAATTCTTTCATTTTATTTGAGTGTGGGATGCGCATGTCGGACCCTCCTCTTCCTTCCCCTCCCAGAGGACCAGGAGGACCCTTCAGGGTTGTATTCCAGCAGCTGTACAAACAGCGCATAAACGACCCCCCAGACACAAGTGTCTCGCTAACCCAGACCTGGCAAGTCCTAATTAGTGGAAAGAGAGGAGGACAGCCAGTGAGGGCAACAATAAGTCAGTGGAGGAACAAAATGTTAGCAGCTGGGGGGTTTTCTAACCATGGATGGTGGACATCCTGGAGGTAGCAGCTGGTGACAGAGGATGGACCTGCTCTGAATATTACATGGTGACGATCTCTTCCAGCACCAAGCACAGTTTTCTCTTCTTTACATACCTAGAGCGGCACCCATGCAATTTTATTCAGAGACCCCCGGACCCTATGTGATCAGTGTTGCCATGGATTTAGCAGAGCCATTCCTCCTATCCTATTGTGAAGGGAGCCCCTGGTGGCCTTAGCTGCAATTACCGGCGGTCTTTGTTGCCCATAGCTCGCTGGTGGGTACAGACAAACAATACAAGCGGACCCCCATCCCCAAATATATGGATGTTTAACGCAGTCATGACGTGCTGTGGACACTAGTGCGTGCGTGATACAGTGAAAATGAAATTGGGCACCAGTCCAGCTCAGTTCAAAACAGGAACAGTCTTTATTCCTCTTCCTCCAGCACAGAAGAGCATCACGTTTGCAAACATAATATACACTTTAAACACCAAATTGTTCTGCACATTTTCTTCACATGTTATTGCTAGATCCACTCAGCATACTTCCGTACAGCACTATAACAGCCGTTACATACCAGCTGCTGCTGGGAGCAGTAGTACCACAGGCACAGATCGCAGGTCCGTCACACAGGCTTTCCACTTTATAATTCTAATCACCCATTCGCAGGCGGACAACTCACAGATCCGTAGGACCTCCATCCCATTCTCCAGGGACTTCTCTGCTATGCAGTCCTCTCCGTTGCATTCCCAATTAGCCAGGCTGTAGCGTGCAGCAACCGCCTCTCACGGTATGGTTGTCTTTCCGAGAGGGCTACTGTATGGGGTTACCTCTAGGAAGGGGCTCTCAAAACAACATTGCCTTTTCCTGTAGTGCTGTATTGTGTATGCAGTTGTGTTTTTGTTTCTGGGGTACCCCTGAAGGTGGGGATCCCCCTGCTGGTACCTTGCTGTGTGCCTTTCACTGATGGGGTTCTCCATCCCCCTCTTCTTGCCTCACAATTATTACTGACAGTTTACATGCTGGAGCCACCCCCACACTGTGGGGAACACCCGTCTGGTGCCTCTCCTTTGTGTGGTGCTGGTCACCCCCTTAAGGGGTCCTTAAGGGCCACCGTGGCATTCGCTCTGCACCCCCTCTTTTCTACTGTGGCATTCACTAATCGGATTTCTAGATAAGATCCTGGAGGGGAAGTGAAGATTGAGGAATGAGGGATTTGGGTCTGGGATACCTAAACGGAATTTGGGAGTCTCCCAGATATCCTGGGACAATGGACAAGTATGGAATATAAAGACCAGCATTTCATCATCATCATCATCATCACCATCATCACCATTTATTTATATAGCGCCACTAATTCCGCAGCGCTGTACAGAGAACTCACTCACATCAGTCCCTGCCCCATTGGGGCTTACAGTCTAAATTCCCTAACATATACACACACAGACAGACAGACAGACTAGGGTCAATTTGTTAGCAGCCAATTAACCTACCAGTATGTTTTTGTAGTGTGGGAGGAAACTGGAGCACCCGGAGGAAACCCACGCAAACACGGAGAGAACATACAAACTCCTCACAGTTGGGAATTGAACTCATGACCCCAATGCTGTGAGGCAGAAGTGCTAACCACTGAGCCACCATGCTGCCCCAGCATTTGAAGAGATTGGACAATTTTTCAGGTCCCAGTGTGTCTAATGCTCTAAACTGGAAATCCTCTCTCCTGTTCTGGTTGCCTTATTGAGGGTTGCCTGTGAACCTCTCATTTGCATCGGAAGGGTCTTTTACATACATCCTGACCAAGTCCTACCTAAGTAGGATAGAGGATCTGCTTGGACCTTTACATGCATCCACATAATGTCTATAAATAAAAAAAAATTATTTTTTTTTCAGGTCATTTAATTCCGCACAAAACTACGTCTTTTTCTGTTTCAGTGTGAAGTTAGGCTTTAAGAGCTAACGATACTGTCAATCTTCTCTAGGAACATATTTTTTCAAAATCTTGGAAAAAAAATTGACAACTTGGTGAATGCTCTGAAATGTGTTTACAATGTTTCTGTGTCTTTTTCTTGTTTATATATGGATATGATTCAATCCATTATGTCTTTGGATGACATTATGTGATATGGTGAAGACTTTCTGATGCTTCTGTTGCTATGGTAACATTCCGTGGCCCTGCAATCAGGCGGATGTGCAGAGGCATCTAACAATACAAAGTAACAGCTTTGTCAATTCTCTTGTGGTGTTAACAACTAAATAAATGTGTAAGAAAAGTTAGTACAGAACATTGAAACATTTGTTAATTTATTGTTAAAGCTATTTAACATCCTGTAAATGTGGTTAATTCACTGCAGTTTCTGTTTGCACACCAATCTCTATTAGATTATTTTTATTGGTTTGGAGCACTGGTTCCCAACTCCAGTCCTCAGGGACCCCTAACAGTGCAGGTTTCCCCATGGCCGGATTAAGGGGGGGGCACAGGGGGCACGTGCCCCAGGCCCCCCTCTCTCCAAGGGCCGCCCGCATACCCTCACATGCTGATAGCAGCCGCGGTGCTGCTGACAGAGAGTGGATGCATGCATCAGTGGGGATCCCGCCGGCCGCCGCATATGACAGCTGTCATTTGTTGTCTGACAGCTGTCAGTTGCTATCTGACAGCTGTCAGATGCGGCGGCCGGCGGGATCCCCACTGATGCATGCATCCACTCTCTGTCAGCAGCACCGCGGCTGCTGGACCATCTAAAATGGCTGAAATGGAGCTGCTGCGCATGTGCAGCAGCTCCCACTTCACATGAAGGAGAGAAGGTGAGTCCCCATAGAACAAAAGGAGAATCATATATAAATAAATATGCCATTCACTATGAAGGGTCTTCTTAAACAAGTATATACATATGATTATTTATTTTATGTATATACATAATTATATTATTGAACCATAACTGATAAAATAAATAATCATATGTATATACATATTTAAGAAGACCCTTCATAGCTTGATTATTACTTGACTGTTTGATTAAATATGTAGCCACCTGCAGTAGTAAGAGTGTGTGTGTGTGTATATATATATATATATATATATATATATATATATATATATTCAGGCTACATTTGACATATTTAATCAAGCAATAGAGTATTAATCCTGCTATGAAGGGTCTTCTTCAATATGTATATACATATGATTATTTATTTTATCAGTTATGTTTCAATAAATATACATTGAACATTAATATTAGACTGGTAGCGCCAATGCCTGATATATATATATATATATATATATATATTAGACATATATAGTCAAAATTGGTGTTATGTTATCAATGTTTATTTTTTATGTTAGTTTTAATATGCGGTATCATTGCTAGTTTTAATGTGCATTATCAATGGTATTTTTAAAGTGCGGTATCAATGCTAGTTTTAGCGTGCAGTATCGGTGCTAGTTTTAGCTTGCGGTATTATTGGTTGTTTTAGTGTATGTTATCAATACTATTTTTAATGTGCAGTTTCAATGTTAGTTTTAATGTGTTGTGTCAATACCCATTTTAATGTGGGCCTTTGATGATTGTTTTAATGTACAGTATTTTAGTTTGTGGAAGCAATAATTTGTCTTATGCAGACAACCTAGGCGAGCCCTCTGGGAGAGCTGTAAGTGTCATACTGTGGGCTGTAGGTGATGTAATGCAGGATGTGTCAATTCCTATAGCCTTATATCCAATGGCGTTATTTTACATGCGTTTTATACAGAGGTACTTGTACAATTTACAAGTACCTGTACTAATATTAATATATATATCACGCCCGACATTCAGTGAGCAGCGGCAAGGAGAGAGGATGCTGGGTCCCAGGCACCGCCAAATTGGTAAGAAGAAAGAAGAAAAGACAGAAGAAATAAAAGAAAGAAGGTGAAGTATGGTAAGTAAGGAAATGGAGGGGAATGGTGATAGGAAACAATGGAGGGGCAAAAGAATGAAGGAGAGGGCAGAGTGAGAATGCAGATGGGCACAGAGTGTGTGGAGATGATGCAAGGGCACAGAGTGTGTGGAGGCGATGCAGGGGCACAGAGTGTGTGGAGATAATGCAGGGGCACAGAGTGTGGGGAGGCGATGCAGGGGTACAGAGTGTGTGGAGGCGATGTAGGGGCACAGAGTGTGTGTATGATGATGCAGGGGCACAGAGTGTGTGTATGATGATGCAGGGGCACAGAGTGTGTGGATGAGATGCAGGGGCACAGATTGTGTGGATGTGATGCAGAGGCACAGTGTGTGGAGGCGATGCAGGGGCACAGAGTGGGTGGAGGCAATGCAGGGGCACACAGTGTGTGGATGCAGAGGGGCACAGAGTGTGTGGATGACTCTAAGGGTGCCGCAAACTGCAAAAGTTTGGGAACCACTACCTTAATTTTTGATCTTAGGGGCCCCCTTGTCTTAAGTGCCCCGGGCCCCCCAAAGCCTTAATCCAGCTCTGGGTTTCCCATATCTCCTTGCTGGAGCACAGGTGTATTCATTACTGACTGACACATTTTGAAAGATCCACTGGTGGTACTAATTATTTCACTTGTGACCTGGAAAATCTGCACTGTTAGGGGTCCCTAAGGACTGGAGTTGGGAAACACTGGTTTGGAGGCTTGCCACCTACCAACAGTTGGTGAGTAGTTGGCAGTGCCACGGGGCTGAATAGAAGAGAAATATTGTGTGATCGATGAACGTTACGGCGTCTTGTACTTGTTTTCTGAGCATTCGTAATGGAGGATGCAGAGTCATTCACACACGTCAAACTTACATAACTCTGACCTGTTCTGTCCTAAATTCATAGAGGAAATAAAATCCCATCAAAGGAGGTCCTCTTCAAACCTGAAAAAGAAAATGGACCCTCCAACGAGCTCTTTCCATTGATGTGTCACCAACTTTAAGCCGGAGGAACGACATCGCAACACCATGCCTAGACTAGATGGCTATGTACAGTGGCAGCTTTTCCATCCCAAAAAGCTGTTCCCAACGCTTGGATTGCCAAGAAGAGAGTCAGGTTTACAGATACTTCATTCTGGCCGCAGCTTGCTCTTCAACCATTTCCCTAGACAACCACGTCCACATTTCAGAATTTGTTCTTCCCAATTATACTCAGTCTTCGATGGAACACTCTTCCAAAGGAAAATAAAGGTGGTGGCTACACATTCCAGGGGCTGGGTCAGTCATCTGTTTCCTATAAAGAAACAAGACGGTTCTCTGAATGTAAAATCTTTAAACAAGTTCCTCACAACCAGACACGTCTGCATTGTAAAGTTTGTCAAATTTACTTTTCCTATTTGGGAAGGATTATTATTTTGTGAAGACATAACTAAAAGATGCTTTCATTTGGCGTCTGTACACCAAAGTCACAGACGGCTCGTAAGATTCCAGGGCTGGACTAAATGGTTCCAGAGGATAATATTTGGATAAGCAATAGAACCCTACACCTTCACCATGTTAATGTCAGTGGTCACTTCCCACCTCTGGCAAGAAGGAATTCTGGACAAAATGCTTCTACGTCATCCAGACCTGCACACTATTCACAATGACAGCTACAAACACCGTATTTCAATTCCTGTAATCAGCGCTCTGTTAGGAACAACAATCTAGTAGGTCACCTATCCTGGACTACCGCACATCGATCTCTACTCTTCAATCAGCCCTTCAGTAAAAGTCAATCAGAACAATTTGTATCACCTGTTTGTAACCTTTATATAGTCCCTCAGTTCTACCAAACCTTGGCTGGAGCAAAGTTTTGTTTTGGACTTCTCTGATTGTGCTGTGAAGGAGACTCATTTTGTTTGACAGTACATCACAATTCTACCTTCTCCACACGACTCCAACTTCGTCTATCACCGTTCTACCTTCTACAATCCTTTGAATTCAGCTTGTACCTCACGACCAGTCCTTTCAGGACTAAGCTGCTTGGCCATACGTGCTCTGTCTCTGATTGCTACCCCAGCCAAGTGGTTCTTTCCTGGAAGTTGCCAACACCAGGACACCTATCACCCAGGGTCTCCCCACAAAAATTATCTCAGATTCAGAAGTTTATCACTCTTGCCTTTTGGTCTCCGGTGTTAACTGAGAAACACTCTCTAAAAGTGGTAGGATGGTTCACAGTTTTATGCCCAAAAGGTCACCAGAGTGTATCTACTATGGAGTCTGTTTCTACTAGGGAGTCTAATTCTACTATGGAGTTTGATTTTACTATGGAGTCTGATTCTTCTAGTCAGTTTGATTCTTCTATGGAGTCTGATTCTACTTGGCAGTTTGATTCTTCTAGGGAGTCTGATTCTACTATGGAGTCTGATTCTTCTAGGGAGTCTGATTCTACTAGGGAGTCTGATTCTTCTAAAGAGTTTGATTCTACTATGGAGTCTGATTTTTCTTGGGAGTCTGATTCTTCTAAAGAGTTTGATTCTACTAGGCCGTTTGATTCTTTTAGAGAGTCTGATTCTTCTAGGGAGTCTGATTCTACTAGGGAGTCTGATTCTACTATGGAGTCTGATTCTACTATGGAGTCTCATTCTTCTAGGGTGTCTGATTCTACTATGGACTCTGATTCTACTAGGGAGTCTGATTCAGGTCAGACTCCATTGTCCTGCTCCAATTAACCTGATATGGGAAGTGAAAAATAATATCTGCCAGTAATAGCTGAACGATACATTATTACCCTTAAGAGTAAAAGTAAGGTCTCCTCTGTGGGAAGCTATGGCCAACTTGCTCATTTAGACATGACTTTTTGAATGTTATATTGCTTGCAGAAGGCCTTACCAGCTGACTCTGTGTGGGCCGTGCGCACGTTCAAGGGTCACAGGCGGAATGAGTGAGAGAATATTTTGTTTCTATTACTCAGCCCCGCGCTGCTATTTCGGGAAGCTTGCCACCTATCCACTAGCTGTTGCTAGGCTGCAATCCTAAATCTGTAAAACAAATTTAGTGTTCAGATCATAGATCCTGCAAACTTGTTTTACTGCTACAGTATATTCTATTAGTAAAGAACTGACAATTGTAGCTTAGGCGATAAGCAATAGGTATATGCTTTGTTTTTTTTAATGTAATTACAATGTGGTAAATAAATGGAACCTTACGACAAATAAAATATGTTCCCCTTGTAGTGATCTACATTCACTAGCATGAATAGGAATGTGCACACCAACCAATTGTCCTGGATTGCCCTATGCTATACTCTTTTGTGGGGGCCATTAGCAATCCTAAGAGACAAGGCAGTTCAGTGTGGATCAGGAGTGCACCCCCCAATACTGACACTTAGGGGTAACTGTATCAAGCTGTGATTTTCCAAGCGGGTTTGAAAAGTGAAGGTGTTGCCTATAGCAACCAATCAGATTCTAGCTGTTATTTTTTAGAATGTACTAAATAAATAATAGTTAGAATCTGATTGGTTGCTATAGGCAACATCTCTACTTTTCAAACATGCTGGAAACTCTCAGCTTGATACATTTACCCCCTAGTGTTCCAGAACAACGGCACACTGATATTTGGAGTCTCAGAACAATGACATACTAACACTTGGGGTCCCAAAACAATTACACACTGACACTTGGGGTCCCAAAACAATGACACACTGACACTTGGGGTCCCAAAACAATAACACACTGACACTTGAGGTCTCAGAACAATGCAATGCTGACACTTGGGATACCAGTAAACAAAAGGTTTAGTACCATCGCACCTGTTTTACAATGTAGTATTGCCTGTTCCAGTGCATAATTGGGCATGAGTAAGGCTGTCCCATGTACCGTATTTCCCCATGTATAAGACACTCCCATGTATAAGACGCACCATAATTGTGGCCCCAAAATTTTTAAAAAAAAATATTACGGTAGCTGTCAAAAAAGGCAGGGAGAATATAATGGTTGGCTGCTCTGTGATCAGAGCAGCAGAGCCACACTCGCCCTGCAAACACCCCCACCCCCCCGCTGTCACTGTACCTCTGTCCCACTCCTCCTGGATCCCCGCTGCCACTCTGCCTGTCCCCTTCCTCCTGGATCCCCGTTGCCACTCTGCCTGTCCCCCTCCTGGATCCCCCCCCCCCCGCTGCCCCTGTAACACTGCCCCGCTCCCCCTCGATCCCCCCGCTGTACCCTGTAGTGCTGCTCCGCTCCCCCTTGATCCCCCCGCTGCCCTGCTCCCCCTCGATCCCCCCCGCTGCCCCTGTAATGCCCCCGTCCTCCCCGCATCCCCGCTACCCCTGTATAAGACGCACCCAGGTTTTAGACCCAAAATTTTTGGGATAAAGGTGGATCTTATACATGAGGAAATACGGTAGCTGCCATCAAAAAATACACTTAAAAGCAAGAGTGTGATTTGTGCTGATATTTAAATGAACTTCAAGAGATGGAGAGAGGACATTTACTGGGCGTTCCTGGGTTAGCAGAGGATCACAGATCTTTTTTATATCTGCAGAGGGATTTGCTTTTACAAGTGCTTGAATATAATGGATATCAAGTCCCAATCTATACTTTCAAAGGGATACGTTTTGCACAAAATGTAAAGTGTATAACAGGCACAATTCTACGAATGAGAGAAAATCATTCAAATGTGTAAGGAATCAATGACATACTGACAACCCTCAACAGGTGTCAGTACTGCACACATCATGTACACAAACATCATCAGCTTCTGGTACACTGGGATGACTCAACATATTGCAATGCTGCAAACCACATCCCAGTAACAGTAACCACATCTCAGTCTGCCAGCAACAGCAATCAGGGCAGCGGAGCAACACCTGAGTGCAGCCCTTTTGTACCCTTCACTTAAAGCCAAGCATTGAAGAAAAGTTTGGAATCCAATGTTGCCATGTGGAGGGTCTAATAATGTATTGACTTGTCTGTTTCCTATAATGTCCTCTCCCACAACCACAACTTATGCATCCACTGTTCTACAATCTCCAGCAGAATTGCCCATTACTACTCATCCTCACGGGACAAGCTTCCTGGTCAAGAGAGGTGTGTTTCTGTTTGCAACTCCTGTGAAGCGGCTTCCTCCTACACTCCACAAGTCCCCAGCCAGACCTCCAGCAGGGCAGGTTTGTTAAGTACTAAATGGCAAATCTTTTTCAACCAAGTGTACTTTAATCTAGACTCATAGTCCTGCAAATAGTCACGCAGACCGTTTAAACAGCAAGATTGTAAAGTATGGTTTTCTAAGAGCTGCCCTGTTGAAGTTATCTGACGTGTAGTGCTGCTATGACTTAGTGGGGTAACTCTTCCCCACAGGTATGGGCGACGTTAGGGACAGCCGGTTATTGGTAGTCCTCTGTGTTTAGAGCCTGCATTGGGATCCTGTATTTAGGTGACTATCTTGTCACGGCTGGATAACGGCAGTCCCAAAAACCTAATTTCCTGCTTTGGGCAGCCTTGATCTTGAATGCAGGTTGAGGAGTGATAGAGCTACATCTACAGATGGATACTCTTCAACACTCTTCAGTTGCATTACTACACAGTTTCCTGAAGAAGCCACATAGTGAAACGCGTAGGGTCCCTCAGCCACACACCCCCACCCAGAAGAGAATTCTCCAGTAGATCGCAGTCAAGGCTGCCGTTCGCCAAAACAGGAAATTATGTATTTGGCACAGTGTATTGCTGCCGTTATCCAGCAAGATAGACCTAAATACAGGAGCCCAACACTGGAGCGGAACCGCTCTGAACACAGAGGAATAAATATAATGGAGGACATTCTGAAAGGCATCTCCTTTAAGGAGAAGTTCCCTAATCCAGCAGATTTACAAAGCTTGTATGGCTGACTTTTTCTCCCTTCATGGGCATATATACCAGCAATAATTTTAACGGGTTGGGTACTAAAATGCAATGCTGGAAACCCCGACACGAGTGAGCACGACATATTGAGGGCGAAAATTGAGGGGCACAACGTACTGTTGTTTTCGATAGCTTATTATCCTGACTTGCAGTTTGGAAGAGGCGCCGCCTCTTTAATGTTATTAAGTAAACTGCACCCTTAAGAGTAGAAACATTACTGTCAGCGTCCATGTGGATGCTATTCGGTGGTGCTGCCCTCTTTCTTAATTGCATTCACTGCAAGTCAGGATAATAAGGTATCGAAAACAACAGTACGTCGTGCGCCTCAATATTCGCCCTCAATATGTCGTGCTCACTCGTGTCGGGGTTCCCAGCATCGTATTTTGGAGTACCACCGATTTTAACCACCTTCTATAGAGCTAGACTGTCTCCATTGTAAGATTGAGAACTTTGTCGTTTTTTTTTAAATCAAGTATTTTTATTGGTATTTCAAGAAACAAACAAACAATAACAATTCTAAGTAAAAGACAATCAAGATCAAAAAGCATTTGTAAATAAATCGCAAAGTAGAGCATGGGGTAAATGTATTAATGTCCGGATTCTTCAACTCCGGCGTGTTCAGCGTCTTCGGCGATTAAATTTAAAGCGCCGCTGCCTTGTAAAGGGAAATGTCTTCGGCGATTAAATTTAAAGCGGCGCTGCATTGTAAAGGGAAACTTCCCTTTACAATGCAGTGCCGCTTTAAATTTAATCGCCAAAGAAGCTGAACACGCCGGAGTTGAAGAATCCGGACATTAATACATTTACCCCCATATTTGCTCACCTCACTAAGAAGTATAAAACAAGTAGGTAACAGCAGGAGTAATAATCCAGATAAGAACGAGGTTAGTTATCCAAAATCCAAACTGGCAGGACAATACAATGTTTATATATTACAAAAAGTTTAACAAGGGCACCCGTGGGCTCAAGCATCCAGGACCTGCCGTCCCAAAGAGGCCAGCGTGTAGGGAGACTTAAGTCACCTATACCATATGCTCTCATATTTCTTTAAGGCATGCCTGCTGGTATACACAAACCTCTCAAGCCCTGTAGTAGTGTTGACCATTACTATCCAATGTTTAATAGTAGGTCTTGTTGGGGCCATCCAGAGTCTCACTATACTAACTTTAGCTACTATGAACAACTGAGAAATGTAGAGTTGCGTCAGCTTATGAACTTTGCCCTTCAAGCGAAGACCAAACAGACAGGTGAGCGAAGAGAAATATAAACTCCAGTTTTACGGATACAGTGAGTGAACTTGCGCCAGTAAGTTTGTATGTGGGGGCATTCCCAAGGAAGGTGCCAAAAGTTACCATTTTCTGAATCACATTTGGGGTAGTTGGGAGTAGGACCAGGGCGGAATTTTGCCAAATGAATAGGGGTTAGGTTAGGGTTAGGTAAGCCCTGTGCAAAATAAAAACTTGTAATTGTTGAAACCTTAAGGACGTTGTACAGTCTCTAAGGGGGGAATTCAATTCCCCCCAAATTTGCGCGGCGTTAAAACTATTACCGTTATTACGGTAGTCTTAACCTGGATTTCTGCTCGCAGCTCCCTGAAAAGGCCAGTGTTGAAACTACTGTAATAACGGTAATAAAGCGCATTATTACCGTAATAACGGTAATAACGAGCAGGCTGAGTTACTTTTACCCGTAACGCGGGCAATTGAATTCCCCCCTAAGTTTGTAAACTTTTATTACAGAGTGTGAAAATTTCAGCAACTACTGAACCATTTTTCTTTGGGAGAGTGAGAAAAAATCACTATACCTCTTATGCTGCACGGTGGCTCAGTGGTTAGCACTTCTGTCTCACAACACTGGGGTCATGAGTTCAATTCCCGATTATGGCCTTATCTGTGTGGAGCTTGTATGTTCTCCCCGTGTTTGTGTGGGTTTCCTCCAGGTGCTCTGGTTTCCTCCCACACTCCAAAAACATACTGGTAGGTTAATTGGCTGCTATCAAATTGACCCCTAGTCTGTGTGTGTGTGTATGTTAGGGAATTTAGATTGTAAGCTCCTATGGGGCAGGGACTGATGTGAGTTTTCTGTACAGCGCTGCAGAATTAGTAGCGCTATATAAATAGCTGATGATGATGATGGTGATGATGATGCTTTAGGACCAACAACACGGAAACTAATGTTTCTGTAATTCAATCCATTTACAGTTTGTTACTTGTCTCTACCTCTGCGTGCCTAAAGACTATAAACAGCTACAAAGTATATATATTGTGGAGATCCAATATGCGATATATGTGGTTGATAGTTTATATTCATACTTAATTTGCTGAACTCATAATATGTATTGATGTACTTTAATCTGCATGAAAATACACAGCATTGAAGCTGTAGTATACATTTTTTATTTTAATACAAAGATATCTGATCATAAGATCTGCACATCCTTATCTCAGACACCTCTCTCTGACACATCCTCTCTCTCACATACTTGTGCTCTGAGAGTATCCCACGTCTAACCACAAATTTACACAAGCCTCAGAGATCGTTAAGTAATAGGTGTCTATTTATTATTTGCTACTTGGCCTTATGACTTTATGGGGTGGATTCTGCAGAAAAATTGAAAATAGCAGATTAAACATAGAGTTGTACTTAATAAAAAAAAGTGGAAGTTAGCATATGGTATTATATAGTATTAAATCAATAACAAGACTCCACCATATGGCTTTTAATCATCAAAGGACATGAGGTATTTGAAGCATGCTGTCCTTGCATTGTTACAGTGTATCTGAGAGAACCAGCATGCGTGTGCAGCAGATGATAAATGAAAATGAAGTACGTATGGCACTTTGATGTACCTCATGTACAGTACTGTATACGCCCGTGTGCTACACTTTGGTATTTTGTAAACAGTTGCACTGATTGGTCAGTGGTCACGTGACATGTATAGTGATCACAAGATAGCCACAGACTAACTCACCTCGTGGGAAAATGGGGGAGATGGAGAGAGAGAAGGAGGCAGACACATTCTCTTTTGAGATATTCTTCTAAACGAGACTGAAGGCCGTCAAGGCCTTAAGTAGTATAAGGGCTTAGAAAGGGCATTAACCATGTGGGCACTTTGCCCACCTCCCAGATGTCCATACTAGTCCCCCCAACCCAGGTGGAGGGGAGATGGGCAATATGGTTCTGCTCTTTCCCATCACTCTCCTTTATCTTCCTTTCTCCACTTTTCTTTATTGTCTGCTGTCTACTTTTGACTCATTATGACCCGGACACCTAGGCAGCAGGAGCACCCAATGTCACTTCAGTATACAGGGGAGGCCCCATATAAGAGAATCAGGTGCTCTCACACAGCAAAGAAGAAGCTGAATATTGATGTAGCATCACTTCTGTAGTGACGATGCAACTGCAATCACGCAACCACCAAGATAACACAGCTATGGAACAACCATGTGACCACTAAGGGAACAGCTACAGAAAAAACATGTGAAAACCAGGGAAACAAAGTTACAGATTAACCATGTGACTCCCAGGGAAACACAGTTATAGATCAACCATGTGACTCCCAGGGAAACACAGTTACAGATCAACCATGTGACAACCAGGGAAACACAGCTGCACAGCAACCATGTGACCACCAGGGAAACACAGTTACAGAAAAACCACATGACTCAGAGGGGAACACAGCTACAGATTAACCATGTGACTCCCAGGGAAACACAGCTACACAGCAAACATGTGACCCCCAGGGAAACACAACTACAGATCAACCACGTGGCCACCAGGAAAACACAGTTACAATCAACCATGTGACTCCTAGGGAAACACAGCTACAGATCAACCATGTGACTCTTAGGGAAACACAGCTACAGATCAACCATGTGACCACCAGGGAAACACAGCTACAATCAACCATGTGACCACCAGGGAAACACAGCTACAATCAACCATGTGACTCCAAGGGAAACACAGTTACAGATCAACCATGTGACTCCAAGGGAAACACAGTTACAGATCAACCATGTGACCAGCAGGGAAACACAGCTACAATCAACCATGTGACTCCAAGGGAAACACAGTTACAGATCAACCACGTAACTACCTGCGAAACACAGCTACAGATCACCAAAATGACCACCTGGGAAACACAGCTAAAAAGCAACCATGTGACCACCAGGGAAACACAGCTACAGATAACCATGTGACTCCCAGGTATACACAGCTATAGAACAACATTGTGACCACCAGGGAAACACAGCCACAGAGCAACTATGTATTGTCAGATAACCCCGGGGTAGTAGCTAGTCTGTGCATTCGCCCCTCCTTGCACACTGCGCTAAAAACACGAACACAGTGCAAACCACCCTGTTAGTTAAGTCACTGGATGCATTCAGAACGTAATGCAATTCTTTAATTGGTGTTGAAGTCGTATAATTGGATGAACGAAAGTATATTGGTTTAATATTGGTTTGCCGTGCGTATTGCGAAGCGTACGCCACGTGTTACGTGGCGTGGTGAATTCGCACGGTAAAATACGCGCGCACACACTCGCATTACAACAGTTAGTTATTTATATAATTTCATATTGGTTCTGTTACACTGTAATTCAGGAGCAGATAGTATTCGGTTTATTATTAGTCTATATATATAGTGATTATATGTACATTGTAGTGTTATTAAAGGTTTAGGTAATAGGAAAGGTGTCATGCCTGATATCATATTGAAGCCCTAATCATCAGCAGCTGTCCGGTGCAGTCGGCGAAGAGATCGCACATTGCATACTTTAGTTATTGATATTAGAGAGTAAACCTTTGTATGATACTGGCTATGAAAAGGAGCAGACCCCCTGGAGAGAAGACCCCCACCTTTGGATTCCTTAGATTGAATCAACCTATTACCTGTCTGGCCTGGACCCACCCAACGTCTGGACCTATAGAAACAATCTACGTCATCTCTATTGTTCACAATGAAACACTGACTGTATATATATTAGTTGCATCTCACTGGGGCCTCAGTCAACTCTGACACAATATTCTATACAGAATATTGTCCATCGGGTCCGGTGGTTGCGCAGCGTGCGCAAGCGATTGCATTTGGTATGTACTTATCTTTTGGTATTGGCTGTGCTGTACTGTACTTTATCATGATATAATAATGTATTGAATTGTTGACTATTTACATCTGTTAAAAATTAAATCACTTTGTGCTTTGGACACACATACAATTGATTGGGCAATGCTTATTTTAAAACGATAGAATTACTTTAATAATTTGGGGGCTCGTGAGCTTTGGAGGTTTCGTTGCCGATGATACGCAAGACCAACGGATTTCGGTTCCTCAACAAAGGGTGGAGACGCGTCATAAACGGGTAAGAACGCATGGTGTTCAAAACCTGAATTTTACTCTGTGTTGCGAAACCGAATGTCCGTTTTGCATTATCTAGGGCACGCTAACTAGAACCTAGGGACAAAAGAGAAAACTGTTTCTTTTTTTTCTGTCATTGTGCGTTTTAACTGTATTGCATTGTTTAACGTATGTGTACTTCCTGCTGTGCGTACGCGAACTTCCGGTAAACTTGCCACGTGGTTAAACAATCGTGTTGATAGTTATTATACATGCATAGTATAATTACTTGTGAAAGCCTCTGAGACATTATTACTATTGTTGGGAACTTTTGATTTTCTGCGCAGAAAAGGTGTATAGTGTGTGATGTTGTAACGTAGATACACTGTTTTATTGTTGAGGTGCTCAGTTGCTGTCTGACGAGGCGGATTTCCCAACTGAAGGACGGTATACAGGGCAGGTATACCGAATGCGAAAACTGGGTTTTCGCAAAGCGCTACCAATAGATCGCAAGGTTTGCTAATAATTAGTATTGGTAGGCAGTGCGATCCGGTCGCACCGTTAGTGCGAATTGGTGAAGCAGCTAGGAGGAATTATACTGGAAAGGCAGGTTGATTGTATCGACTTTGCGCTCCCAGCAATAATAAACTCAGCAGATTTTTGTGGTTGAGCCAGGGTATCGAGGAGCTGATAGCCCTTGGGGCCCACAGTGATATTTCTGTATTAGGGACCCTCGCCAGGGGCGAGAAAAGCGAGTGAGCGCGGCTAAAGGAAATACGTTCACCGAGGATTATAGATCTCTAGCGGTGAGTATAGCAACAGAGTTGAAATTATTAGGTGGAAAGAACAGAGCATTGAGGTGTGTCTGTATTTCACATTAGGTGGAAAGAACAGAGCATTGAGGTGTGTCTGTATTTCACATTTGGCCGGAAGGAACAGAGCATTGCGGTGTGTCTGTGGTCCGGGTAGAAGGTATATTGTTCAACATGGGTGCTAAGCATACGCTAGAGATGGTCAGTGTACTGCCTAAGGAAGGCCCTATTGGTTCAGCGAGGTTTCTCATGTGTAAGAAATATTGTGCATATGCAACTGTGTATTGTGACACGTGGGTCGGGATGACCAAAGCTTGTGATAGGCCTTTCCCAACAATAGGGAGTTTTAATGCAGAGGTACTAAATACTGTAAAAGATAAAGTACGGTTGATTAAGTCAACGAAAGTGAGAAATGCACATAATCATTGTTTAAAATCGTGGCAAATGGAAGGTAACACGTGGCAGAGCAGCGAACGCACAGCGGAAGTGAGTGTAAGGAAAAACACGTGTTCAGCGGAAGTAAGCGTACCGGAAACAAGCATTCCGGAAGTGTGCGTTGCAAAGCGTGGCGAACTGAGCGCAAACACGCCCCCGATAAATTCGGTCGGGGCGGGAAGTACAGCCAATACCAAAAATGTAAAAACTGTAACTAGTAAGTTGTATGTTGTTTTAAGTAACGTTAAAAGTAATGTTTCAGGAAAAAGAAGAGGAACGGTCCCACCAGCAGGGGCAGCTGCTGAAAGTGGTGAGGATAATGAAAAGGTTAACACAGGGGGAGACATCCATTGTACGGCAGCAGCAATTTCAGCAACTAGTTTTAGTGATTTGGTAGACTTACATCCTGTCTGCACAGCAGCAGTTCCCAATGGGAAAGCAGACAGGAATAGTGATGTTCCCTTAAAACATGTAGCAAAGCATGATCCATGCACTAGGTCTGAAACATTTTCAATTGTGTCTGATTTCCCTGATCCTAGGAAAGATTTGACCAAATGTCAGCAGTTTATTAGATATTACGGTAATGTGTATGAGCCAACTAATAAAGATTGGCGAGTATTATTGAAGACCTGTCTTCCTCTCAATACTGATATACAAAAGTTCATTAATGATTGTATGTTGGAGGAGGATGAATCCTTAACCGAGGATGATAAACAGGACAATATTAGACATATAATCACACAGTTGGCTATATATTTCCCAGTGATAGTGGACTGGAGTAAAATTTTTAGTATCCAGCAAAAAGATAGTGAAAATGCAGCAGACTATTTTTGCAGAGCTTTGATAGCAATGGGCAAATATACTGGGGTACCAGACATAAAACATAATCCATATTACAGAGAGGTTGCTGTTAAAGTTCTAATGGATGGCCTCAGGGAAAACTTAAAAAGAAGGGTGCAAACTTCATTACCATACTGGAAAGGAACCACTGTAAGTGCTCTCAGGGAGTCAGCTATAGAACATGATAAAAGTATAAACAAACAGAAAGAGACACTAAGTGATAGGGTAATGATGATAAGTATCCCAGCACTAGAGGGACTGCACACACGACCACCAGAATACAACCCACATAACAGGAAACCCAGAATAGTGAGATGTTACAATTGCAGAGAAGGACACATTAGGAAAGATTGTAAAAAGGAAGAGAAACAACACGAGTTGAGGAAGTGTTTTCAAGGCAATAAAATAGGACACCTAGCAAAACATTGTGAAGACATGACAGGGACGTGCTTCTACTGCCATAAGAAGGGACACATTAGTAGGAACTGTGTAGAGAGAAGAATGAATACCTGGGTTGGAAATCACATAGACATCCACAAAGGAGGCGTACACTTCTCTCAGAGGTTCCCCTTTAATTGATTGCACACTCTGTAACAACTAATATTCTGGGGGAGAAATATAGCCGACTCTAGAGTTAATCTGTGGTGAGCATTAAGGTGCAAAATGTAGAAAGAAACTTATTTTTTTAAAAGTAATCTTTGTTGATTTTGTTTGTTCGTTTTATGTTGTCACATGTTTGTTTTCCTAAATCGCTAGCCGACGGCAAAGAATAGAAGTGTTTGTTTTGTTTGCTGTTTTAAGATAACTATCTTGTTTTTCTTTTCACAGATAAAAGGGACACAAAAGAAGTATAGACAAGTGTTTAAAAGGGGTGAGATAGAGAAATAGAAGAATTACTCTTGAAAGACTAATTAACAATAGACAATTGGAACACTCTTTTGTTTTAGGCTGCAGTGACTCATGATAATTTGTTTGGCTGAGAATCATTATCCAACAATGAAGTATGTACATACTTTGCTCCAAAATATCGTTTTATGTATTTCAGAGAAAATATGAGTCACTAAGAGTACATTTTCACATTTCTCTATTATAAGTTAGAAAAGTCCGTTGAAAAGGTATGTAGTCAATGAGATACTGAGTTCTTAATGAACAAATGACGGACGACACTGGATTGCACTGTTAAGAACCCCTAGTCAAGTATGGGGAGGGGTCATAGTTAGCAAATAGCTAAGGGGAACAGTGGAATGAATACAGCCATTTCCCCATAGAGTCAGAGTCCAATCCAGCTGTCATTTTGTTGTAAAAATCTCCCTTTCTACATGTATGTTTGTATTCAAACCTTTGTATTCCCTCCATTCATTGCTTTCCTATTTCTCATTCTTTACACAAACGCTAGTCTCTCTCTCTCTCTCTCTCTCTCTCCTTCTCTCTCTCTCTCTCTCTCTCTCTCTCTCTCTCCTTCTCTCCCTCTCTCCCTCTCTCTCCCTCTCTCCCTCTCTACTTCTCTCTCTCTCCCTCTCTCTCTCCATCTCTCTCTCTCTCTCCCGCCTCTCTCTCTCTCTCTCTCTCTACCTCTCTCTCTCTCTCTCTTTCCCTCTCTCTCTCTCTCTTTCCCTCTCTCTCTCTCTCTTTCCCTCTCTCTCTCTCTCTCTCTCTCTCTGCTCTGGTAGAGATAAAATCAGACACAGTCTCAACAATGGGGCTAAAACATATTTTTATGTTTTTACATAAGACAAATTCAGAGATACACACACTAGATTGACATAAGTTACAGAAACAGTCAGGGGTTTTGTTTTCATGTGTATAGAAACTGCTGATTTTAAGCAGAAAGGTTCTGTTGTGGAAATACGATTCATGTGTTATAGATTGCATATCTGTTTTGTTTTTTGTTTTGGCTCGTGCCTCCTGTACAAAAATGTGCCTTTATATGGATGCACAAAGGGTGGGCAGGACAGGAGGACAGAAGAATGCTAGAGGTGAGGCATACAGATATGCATCTCTGTGTAGAACATTGGAGTAGGATTTTTACCACAAGATACGACATAATGTGAAACCCTAGAAAATGTAGAATTTTCATGTTTTATAATTTTCACTGTTAGACAGGCATGTACTGGATACTGTTATATTTGAAGAAAGTGTTATAGAAAGAGACCTCTTTGCCTTTCCCACTTAGTCAAGTAGCTGAATATGAGGTACTGAGAATGACATGTGAGTTGGCAGAGGGAAAATCGATTGATATACATTGGTCTTTAGCATTTTTCTAGTCTAGAGGGCGATGTTGAGGTGACTGAGAAATCGTTTTATAGCAATACCAGCACATGATTAGGACACTACATAGAGGACTTTATACAGTGACACAGTTACCAACTGAAGTAGCTGCTAGTAAGGTCCACACTTACACGCACAACCATGTCACACCAGGGAGAACATAGCTGTCAAATAGACAGCAGGGTTTTATGTGACAGCTAACAAATCTATGTTTTGTTTTGTTCTTTGTTATATAATTTTTAGTTTTAAAAAGGTGAACACACACACACACATGCACGCATACACATATTGGTTAATATAGGAAGATTTGTGTTACCCGAGGGATAAACTGTCTGGAAGGTGAAGAGATGTGGTGAGGAGTCTGGTGGACTCTGGAGAGATGGACAAGGTAGACCAATAGAGCCATCCCATATCCCTCCTGCTGATGGGTTTTCCTCCAGGTAAAACAAATACACGTCATCCAATTACCACCATGCAGGATCCTCAAGTATACACAGGTGTACCAATGAAAAATGTCTGGGTAGAGGTGTATTGAAATGTGTCTAATGTATTACTGTATCATACTCAAAGCTTTTGTTATTCAATGTGATAGTCCTAGAGTTATAATAGATGATAGGGGTATTCATGTTATTGATAATAGATGTATAATGTATGAGTAGTGGTAACAAATCACATACTTTCAATTAGCCATAAACCAGTGTGAACATAAAGTAGTGGTACTCGGTAGAATGAATTGAATAGAATAAGAGTTGGAACTTGATTGAAGTGCCACTAGTCCTTTCCCGCTACCAAAAGATCACCCCTGGGCAGACTCCTAACCTGTCAGTTTTTGAAATGTTCTTGACCCCTCGTGAGATGAGATTGTAACTGGGAGGCTAGGTTAGACCCTGAGAGAAGGTAAATAGCGAGACAGTAACCAAGAACGTCCGAAACACTGTTTCCTGAAAGGTCACACTAACTGTCAGGATGTTGGATCGGGAGAGTAAGTTGTGGAGCAGAAATTTCTTAAGCTTAGGTTATTTGCCAGACAGGTACCAGGTGTAGGCTACCAGCCTCACGGCTTTAAGGGTAGCAGAGACACACTGGTGCCCATACCACCCACTGCAGAGGGGCCAACACTCAGAGAAGGGTCCAAGGGCACTCATGAGTCTGTACTAGAAGGCCTCGAATGCAGTTAGTAGCACCTGAGCCAAAGGCTAAGACTGTTGTCCAGCATGAAGTTGTAGTTTTTCCTGTTTTGTGTTCTCTCATTACATTTTCTTCTCAGGGCGGTTAATTCTTTCGATTATTGGCAGGTGACAGAGACTGGTTCAGGTAATGATAAGGAGGTATTGGGGAGAAAGAAGTTAGTAGCATAATCAGTCCAGTCAATTACTCTATTCAATTCAGGGGTAAAGGAAAATTTAGAAACCTTGGAGCTTGGAGAAAGTGCGAGGGGCTATTGTCTGAGTAGCATTATGTCCGTAAGTACGGCGACCCCATAGTTAAAAAAAAAAAGAGACACACCCAGCGATGCCAGTCCAGTAATATTCGGACTTGAGCAGGCATCCTTGAGAATGATTATCATTCTTGGGAGGGTAAGGTTTTAGACCAAACAAAGTGCTGGGCGTGCTCACGCGTGCCTCAGTGATTATATCAAGTAGGATTAGTTCTCTTTCCACTAAATATTCTTGAGGTACCCGAACTATGGGTGGGAGGTCACTAGGGAAAAAAGTAGGACACCTAGGTCCCTTAGTCTGAAGTCTCCCAATGCTTTACAAGCCAATCACTGTTAAATCTGAGTATTGAGAGACTGGGAAGAACGAACAGACAATAGCCCGCCCACAAGTGTTGATGAAAAGAACTGGTGACATTATTAGATGTGTGTATATTAACGCAAGCTGAAGGAGATTGCATATGACATTATTGATAGACATAGGATGATGCTATTGATGAACATGAAGTGTTTAAATGTATTCTGAGCTTAAAGACATGCGTTGGACAGAAGAACCTGTTAAACTTGAAGAACTGTAGTAGAGAATTCTGTATAGCTGATACACGTTCTACTGTACCATGTACCTTTCCAAATAATGTATTAAGTGTTTTATTGCACCCTTGAAGGGCATACAAAAGGTTATCTCCAAGCTCCAGAAGTGTACGGTTTACAGTAAAAGAAGAAGTCGTTTAGAGGATTAAGACTCTCTCTTATGATAACTTGTTTAGATCTGCAAACAGCGTGGACATACACCAAGGGGGATTTGTATTACATAACAATGAAACGTGGTACTGAGATCCTGCATATAACATCTTTAAGGTGATAGTTTATTGTACTATCAAAGGGTGGACTGTTGAAGTCGTATAATTGGATGAACGAAAGTATATTGGTTTAATATTGGTTTGCCGTGCGTATTGCGAAGCGTACGCCACGTGTTACGTGGCGTGGTGAATTCGCACGGTAAAATACGCGCGCACACACTCGCATTACAACAGTTAGTTATTTATATAATTTCATATTGGTTCTGTTACACTGTAATTCAGGAGCAGATAGTATTCGGTTTATTATTAGTCTATATATATAGTGATTATATGTACATTGTAGTGTTATTAAAGGTTTAGGTAATAGGAAAGGTGTCATGCCTGATATCATATTGAAGCCCTAATCATCAGCAGCTGTCCGGTGCAGTCGGCGAAGAGATCGCACATTGCATACTTTAGTTATTGATATTAGAGAGTAAACCTTTGTATGATACTGGCTATGAAAAGGAGCAGACCCCCTGGAGAGAAGACCCCCACCTTTGGATTCCTTAGATTGAATCAACCTATTACCTGTCTGGCCTGGACCCACCCAACGTCTGGACCTATAGAAACAATCTACGTCATCTCTATTGTTCACAATGAAACACTGACTGTATATATATTAGTTGCATCTCACTGGGGCCTCAGTCAACTCTGACACAATATTCTATACAGAATATTGTCCATCGGGTCCGGTGGTTGCGCAGCGTGCGCAAGCGATTGCATTTGGTATGTACTTATCTTTTGGTATTGGCTGTGCTGTACTGTACTTTATCATGATATAATAATGTATTGAATTGTTGACTATTTACATCTGTTAAAAATTAAATCACTTTGTGCTTTGGACACACATACAATTGATTGGGCAATGCTTATTTTAAAACGATAGAATTACTTTAATATTGGTACAAGTCTTATGTGCTAATATGTCTTTCCCTATAGGAACTAATTTTATCACTTCTGGGACTTTTATCACAATAGTTTCACATTTTATGGACTTTTGATCAAATTCCAGTAAATTATACCTGAAAGACAACAAACTGTGAGCAGCAGACCAAGTGATAGGATTTAAAGTTACACTGATCTGTGGCTGGGGGGCTAATTTACGTATACAGCTGAACCAACCCCTGGTTCACTGTGAGTCGTCTTACTCTGTACGGCAACATTTCTTTAAGGTCTGGTATTCCTCATTGAAATGCTGTAATTTCCTAATATTACCTAAACTTACCTAACCGAAACTAAACTTTCTGCTTTCATATAGCAAGGTCAACGGGAGAAAATAATAATAGAAATTAACCCTCGCATTGCTGCCAGGTCTTGAAAAGCGTGTGAACCGTCGCTTGTGAATGGTTACATAGATAGGTCTACTCACACATCGTGTATACAATATTTGACTGGTATCAGGAAGTGTGTTGTTAACTGACCAGCAGGAATTACATATATGTGCTCAGCTGCCACAAGGCATTGCCACTGAATGGTGAGTTTATGATGACACAATCAGCGACCGTTATATGACGGAGGATCTTGTGTAGACTACCTCTTAAATACCATTTCTCCATATCCACAAATACTTGATTTAAATTAGAGTGGGCGTAAATCTTGCGACCTAAGCTTACATGTAAAACGGGCCACAAAATTGCACAATTACCAAGTTATTTGGAGTTATTTTTTTTTAAACACTGCAAAGTCCTGCGCTGACGATCATCCCCATCTTTGCACTAGGGGTCAACTACTGGCTGCTAACAGCCTACTGAAATACTATATTTTTTTTAGAATGATAAAGTTGTGTTTAAAGTTCAAGGTTACTGTACAATTAATTCCATTCAAAAACTGTGAAAAAATCCCCCATATAATTAAAAAAACAAAACTTTAGCGTTATAATGTAGATTGTACGCTCCTTCGAGTAGGACCTCCTCTCCTCCTGTTCTCCACCACCTTAACTCTGCTCTCCAGCTCCTTGTCTCCTCTGTGAGGTCCTCCTGCCCTTCTGCCCCTCTAGCTACACCGCTGGGGGCTCTCACCTCTCATCTAGCTGTACATTGAGCTTCCGAGTTACTGTGCTTTTTGTTAACTGTTCCGTGCTGTCTCTCCCTGTATCGTGTTTCTGTCTGTCCCTGTACGGCGCTACGGATACCTAGTGGCGCCTTATAAATAAAAATTAATATTAATAATAATAATAATAATGCATAAAACTATTTAGCACAGTATAAATTTAATTACAAGAGTAATGCTTTGTGACATGGAGTGTTATCCTGCTGAAAGCAGGCATTATGGGTAGACTGTGTCCATAAAGGGATGCGCATGGTCAGCAACAATACTCAGGTAGGCTCTGGCACTTAAACAGTGCTCAATTGGTACTAAACGGAATAATGTATGCTAAAAAAAACATTCCCCGCACCGTTACACCACCACCAGCAGCCTGCACCGATGACACAAGGCAGGATCCATAAATTCATGTTATTAGCGCCAAATCATGACCGTACCATCTGAATGTTGCAGCAGAAATCGAGATTTATCAGACCGGCCAACGCTTTTCTAATTATCAACTGTCCAGTTTTGGTGAGCCTGTGCCCTCAGTAGCCTCAGTTTCCTGTTCTTAGCTGAGAGGAGTGTTTTTTGTTGTCGCAGCCCATCCACTTCAAGTTTTGATGTGCTGTGCATTCAGAGATGCTTTTCTGCACTTCACTGTTGGAACACATGGTTATTTGAGTTACTGTCATCTTCCTGTCAGTTTGAACCAGTCTGACCTCACTCATTAACACAATGTTTTTGCCCACAGAAGTCTGAGCATCCCTGGCTTACGGGGGAGTTCTCAGAGTACAATTGTACAATATTTTTTTTTTGCATCTCTCTGTTGCTTTTGCTGTTTTTTAGGAGCTGCAAAGGTAATACACACACCCACAGGATTTCCACAATACGTACTGGTTTGTATTTTGAATGATGCATCATTGCACTGTATATATTAGACATTGTGTGGGTTATTTACAAAGTAGGAAAATGTGAAGGTCGCTGTTTTGTCTGCTTGTTTCTCAACCACTCGGATAGATTGGAGCATGCCCACATCCTGGTTTTTGATGTCTGTCTGCATAAACACTTGACGTGACTGTCACGGGCACTAGGAGTTTTACCCAGAATTCACCAGGTGTAGCTACACTTACCAGAAGTGCGGACCTCTGGGTAGTGGGGTGAATCAGTGGAACCATACAGTAGAATAGAGGAAAGGAATGTCAATAGTATAAATGCTGAGTCTTGGCACCGTGGAACTGTGATGGTACAGCAGTTTAGTAAACCGGATAAAACGAGGAAAGAGTCCAAGTGCCTTAGCACGCAGGTAGCATATAGCAGGCCAGTACTTGATAACTGGATAACGTTAGGCAAAGACCAATCAACAATATAGTAGAAGAGTCAGCGACTTGCAGCTACAATTCAGAGGCACTTGTAGACTTTAGTCAAGCTAATAGGTACCATACAGAGTAGTAGCTATATCACAAGGAAACACGAATGGTCTACAGCTGGTAAGTTTCACCACGGATATGTAGAGAAGACTTGTCCAGAGCAGGTGTATAACAGAATAGCGTGAGTGGTCTGCAATTGGCAAGTTGTACCACTGATGTGAAGGGAAGACTTGTCCAAGTGCAGGCATGGAACGAAGTAACGTGAGTGGTCTGCAGGAGGGAAGTTTTACCACTGATGTGTAGAGAAGACTTGTCCAGGTGCAGGCGTGGAACGGAGTAACGTGAGTGGTCTGCAATAGGCAAGTTGTACCACTGATGTGAAGGGAAGACTTGTCCAGGTGCAGGCGTGGAACGGAGTAACGTGAGTGGTCGGCAATAGGCAAGTTGTACCACTGATGTGAAGGGAAGACTTGTCCAGGTGCAGGCATGTAACGGAGCAACGTGAGTGGTCTGCAATAGGCAAGTTGTACCACTGATGTATAGAGGAGACTTGTCCAGGAGCAGGCAGGTAACGGAGATAGCGAGAGTAGTCTGCAGCGGGTAAGTTCTACTACCGATGTGGAGAGGAGACTTGTCCAGAAGCAGGCAGGTAACGGAGGTAGCGAGAGTAGTCTGCAGCGGGTAAGTTCTACTATCGATGTGGAGAGGAGACTTGTCCAGAAGCAGGCAGGTAACGGATAACACGAGCAGAAACAGGAAACACCTCAGAGTCTCAAGGAATGAGAACCAAGAAAAGGCAAAGGTAATAGGGCAACAGGTGTCTTAAGTACTGAGAGGTGATTAATTAACCAATGAGAGTAGAGGCGAGGCATTAACAGTTCAGGGTTTCTGCACATGCACAATCTTAGTCAAGATGGCGGACGGCCGCGGCTCAGGAGAGGCGCCGGCAGGAGCGAGAGAGACCCATGTCCCAACCTAGAGGCACTAACAGTCCGGTGAGTGACAGTGACATTGTGTGTGCTTGTGGTCCGGGACAGTTCCGCACCTGTTCTATTAACCTCAATTAAATCACATCACATGATTCTCCCCAAAGCTGTCACTCTAACTATGTGGGATTATCGCTTTGTCTCATTCTACATCCAGCTCAGCACCATTAGGGGTGAGCTGGAGCTCTTTACCTTATTCTCACTACACTGTTGGGTACCTCTTCACCCTTTGACAGATCTGCACAATGCCCCGCTAGATACTCACCGGTAGACTTTTTCTCACACATTCTCCTCTACAGGTGGCTCTTAGACAAGACATCCACACTCCTGTACTCTCCACTCACTGGGAGATCAGGCAGGCAAAACCTGGCTGTGCTCTCTCATCACTCCTCTGAGGCAATTCATCAGGGTCTTCTCTCTACTACTCCCTGGGTTCCCGGATCCTACCTCTTGGAACTCAGGTTCGAAACACTCTCTGCTCCACTGGTTCATCTCGTCAATCAGGGCTCACCCCCAGCCATCTGAATGTGTGGTGCTGTGGCAAGCCAGTCAAGGCCCGTTGTGTCACCGATCTGCGCTGACGAGAGGGCTGTTATATAACCAACCCACACGGCGCAGACGGAGTTCAATGGCAAGGGGGAAGCTGACAAGGTGACACGGTCAAGCACAGAAGACGCCGGAAGAAGTGAGAAGACACCGGGATCAAGAAGAAAGCCAGAGGAAGAAAAGAAGACAGAAGAAAGGAACAGGAGCATGAAGAGGATCACAGAGTCAGCGCTGAGAAAGAAGCACTGAAGAGGAGAAGAGCTGGCTGGAGGATCTGGAAGCTGTGGAACCAAGCTAAGACACTTTTTCAGGCCCACACCTGCAATTGATCTTTGACACTTGGAGTCAAGGCCTTTGACATTTTTCAGGCACTAGGCCCATGTGGCAGCAATGGGCATAAGACTCTGGGTCATTAGGACTGTTTAGGTAAACTGTATATTAATTGTAACTTCAGGCTTAGTCTGAGGCTTAGTCTGAGGAGCAAGTTAATAACAGGAGTAGCCTGTGGCCACATGTAAAAGACAGGAGTAGCCTGTGGGCAAGTAATACAAGCACTTGGTGGTGAATTTGAATTGGCATTAAGCCGGCATCAGTTAGGAGATTACTGGCCATTGTGAGGTCTATCCCCCAGTGCTTTCCATTGTACTTTATGGCATTTCACGCTAGGGGTAAGTTTATCAAGCTGTGGGTTTGAAAAAGTGGCGATAGTAACCAATCAGATTCTAGCTGTCATCTTGTAGAATGTACTAAATTAATAACTAGAATCTGATTGGTTGCTATAGGCAACATCTCCACTTTTTCAAACCAGCAGTTTAATAGTTATACCCCTAGGAATCAGAAGTCAGGCCCTCACTAAAGTTAGGTTTTTGGTATCCGTATTTCCCGTGTCG
Source organism: Mixophyes fleayi (assembly GCF_038048845.1). NCBI lineage: Eukaryota > Metazoa > Chordata > Amphibia > Anura > Limnodynastidae > Mixophyes > Mixophyes fleayi. The sequence continues at coordinate 18,231,029 of NC_134404.1, read as the reverse complement.
GTAATTCTGATTGATATCTGCATTACTGTGGGGTTTGGGATAGAATAGTGCACCAAACCAAATGGTAGTAGTGTTACAGTTGAGCCACGTGATCATATAGGTTGGTGGTTAGGACCAGAGTGCTGTTTTGTTGTACGGTAGATAGCACTAGTGTGGGAGGAACATAGTTGTCAGTAGGTAGCTCTTTGGCTGGGTTGTGTTTGTGTCCCTCCTTTTTCTAGGTGCCGATTCGCAGAGTTGCATACAGCCATCAAGAGGAAGCAACAATTTCCTGGTGAGTATCATCTTTCAGTTTCATCTCTCTTTCTCTTGGTCCTCACCAATACAATGGTGAGTAGGATATTTGGATGGGATACTTCCCTTTCCCAAATATCTGTAGTCCCACGACCTGGTCCAGAATAAAACAAGATGTCACTACTCTTGGCTGACACCTTGGACAACTCCTCTCCCTCCATCTTGTATCCCTGCCCTTCAGTAATGTGTCTTGCTTCTTCCCTAGACCGAGGTGGTGTGGAAGCGTTGCTGAGGGTCCACATGGACGGTAGGTGGACCAATCATGGACTAGGTAAGACATCCATATGCGTCTGAAGACATGAATTGCGTTCATTGATGCAAGGTCCATTTTTGAGCACGTACCGAGCTATTTCATGGAAGATACTGCATGCAAATGGACTTACATCCGAACATTAATCAGGCCCTGTATCTTTTAGACCAGTGATGGTCTAAAGGAGGTCTGCGGGTCTCCAACATCCCAGCAAGTCTTTACCTGCAGTCCTCAGCTCTATGTCCCCCATCGGATTTATTCTCTACTTTATATAATAAATGAAGTTAAGGAAGAAGAAGTTTACAACAGTGGTAAAATTATACTCTTATCCTGCACTGGAAATGATTCATAACTCTGAAGGAATTTATACATCTTTTGTGGTAATAATGAGGATTGCCTTCACATCTTGGTTTTCTTTCTGCGTGGGTTGTGCTTTCTAAGTGGAAATATACAATGATCCATTGTAATTCCTATAACATATTTTCCATAACAGCAGGACACAGTTAATATGTATCATGTGACTGTCAGCGTGTGTCACTTAGCTACTGAAGTTGATGTTTGAGGGAGCCTGCTGCTCATCACACCTCAACGGCAGTGAGACATGTTCACGTGAGATGACAGGATCCCTGACTTGGGACTCGGTTACATAAATTTTTTTGTTGCATTTCTTTACAATTAGATTTTAACACTGTGGAGAATTGACATCATTCTTCTAAAGACGCTAAATCGTTAAGTGAGGTTTGGAAAAGATACAAGTTCATCAAGTTCAACCTTTTTATAAATTCTAGAACTGTTTGATATAAAACAGAAGTCCCAGTACTTAGTATCTGCCAATTTAACCTCACAGGAGGTAAACTGTGTAAAATCGCAAAATGTAAATATATCACTTCAATTGCATTGCCAAGATCCAGTTTATAACTTCCGTCACCAATCAGATTACTTTGGAATTATTGGTTCACTTAACAAGCATGGTGAGGCTCTTTCCAGTTTATTTTCTGGAATATATTTCTGATGTTATAGCTTAGAATTCCTCCCAATTTTTCCCTCTACTGATGTCAAACTCACTAATCATTTCCTGGGTTTGATTTTGCTACCTTTTTAAATATTGGGACCAGAGGGTAAATGTATTAAGCTCCGGGTTCTTCAACACCCGCGAGTTCGGCGTTTGGCGAAGTTTCCCTTTACAAGGCAGCGCGGCTTTAAATTTAAACGCCGAAGACGCCGAACTCGCGGGTGTTGAAGAACCCGGAGCTTAATACATTTACCCCCAGGTCTGTCTTCCACCAGTCTTGTGGCTCTGATCCCATTATGTAGTAATCCTTAAGTATAAGAAATAATGGGTTGTCTATAACTGAGCATAGCTCCCTCAGCTCACATGGGTGAGTACCATCTGGACCAGGTGCTTTAGTTTGCCCTATTTCTTTTTCACATATTTTGTTAAATTATTTATGTTTAACTTATGACCTCTTTACATTTTAATTTTAGCAACTTAAACTTTCTCTTCTTTTCCTGTATTACATATACTACTTTTTTTTACAGAATTTAACCACATTGACCTCTATTTAGTTTTAGAATTCCTGTCACTATATGGTGTATATCTGCAACAGTGCTTGTTTAAATACCCAATCAATCAGCTTTAATTCCAATCTGAACTGCTCAAAAATGTTTTTTTTTGGAATTCATAGTTTTGTAGCATTATTACATAATGATTTATTTAAATATAAAGCAAAAGTTACCATGTTATCATCACTATCCCCTAAGTACCCCTTATCTGTATGCAGGGGCTGTCTGAGTCATTTTATACATTTTTGTCACCTAATTTTTTATTTGCTTATTTTTAACTGGGAGTAGACCCATCAGGGCCAGCCATGGTCAGATGGTCGATGACACTGCTCAGGTAGAGGAGAGAATTAATTTTGGGGGAGTTGTGATCCACACGATATGTGATGGATCAATACAGGGTTCCATAATATGGGTGGGAATAAATATGGGGGCATGATATGGAAGAGAATCAATACAGGGGTTCAATGATATGAGGAAGCTTCAATACAGGGGGGCAATATATGGGAAAGAATCAATATAAGGGAATGATATAAGGTAGAACTAATTTAGTTGGTGCATTCTGTGGGGAGAATCAATAAAAGGGGGACTGTGATATGGGGAGAATCAATATGGGGGTGGCATAATATGGGAGAGAATCAATATGGGGGAGTACAAAATAGAGAAGAAATAATTCAGGGTGGGCATGATTTTGGATAGATCAATACAGGGGGGCCATGATATGGAGGAGAATTAATGTTGGGGTACAAAGGAAGAATATGTGACAAGGGAACACTTATAAAACTGCCTAATTTGTACCTATAAGGCTTTCTAATGAATAGCACATATTGCTACAGGCACATTGCTACAGTATGTGTGCATATTGCACAATGTTAAATAAGGCCCAAATTGTAATATATATTTTTACATGTATGTCTGGTCAGAAAATGCAAGCTTCCTCCCTAATTCTAATTGTGATGTAACCAACTGAGTGCGCAAAAGGACACATATCGGTTATTACCATATATTTGTTTTCTTATCTGAATCTTCGGACACGCTCCTAAAACTCTTTTCCGTTCAGTTGAATGGGATTGTAAGAAAACTGAAACAGTTACTGCCTAACTGTACACACTGTAAAATGAAGAATAAAAGACATTGTTGTGGACATAGCCAAACGGGTAAGTGTTTTGAAGGTATTAATGTAATATGGGGGATATTCATGTAATGTGAGGTCGGTGGGGATATTAATATATTGCAGGCACTATTAATGTAATGATGGATATGTGTGTTAAATGTGGGGGCTAATAATTTAATGTCGGGGCTCATTACTGGAAGTAGGCTAAAGCTATATTTTGGAGCTGGTTCGGGGAGTAGGAGGCCTAGAGTGTCCAAATGTTGCTCGGCTTTACATATTTGGCAGTCACACTCTGTGGGATTCAACTCACTTGGGTAGACCAGAGTTTATCCAAAATAAGGTTTTATTACGACAGCACAACACCACAAGACATTCACAAGATACAGGGTAAATGGTAGCATGCACCCCAAAGTAATAATCTCAGTCTCTTTCAGAGTCTTGCCCTCCCGCAATATTACCACTACCGTTTAGCTAGACAGTTACCATGTCGCCCAGCCTGGGTTACTGGCTCTCACAGACCCTGTCCTGGTAGGGGTACCTCCAGTGGCACTACAATGCCTGCCCAGAGTCCATTTCCCTGTTGTCTTCTACACCCCGATCCACAAAGTTAGAATAGCTCTCTTGGCATTCTACTCTCCTTATATTGTTGGCTGTACACACAGGGGATAGAGTCAAATGTCTCCATCTTCCCCCTGTCAGCAGCAGTCTATCAGTGGATACTTTAACTGTTAGACATACTGTCAACAATACAAGGGAATGACTTGACTCAATTATCTATTTGGCTGGATACACTAAACAAAGGGTTACAATATAACATCAAGGAATGACACTTCACGCTTGCTGAAAGAACAAGACATTTGACACATTGTATCTGCAACATTACACAATCAGTCTGTGAAACATATTGTTACAATAACATTTATATTGATACATATTAATACATTTCCCAATGCTATTTCAGCCAGAATATTACTGTGGAGGGACATTGCATATCATCTAGAAGTTCTAACCTAATTATCTCTCAGATTACCTGTTGACCTAACTAATTAACATGGGCTGCAAGCTAGCTATGTCAAGTCACTCAGCTATTGTTTTGATTACAAACCAGATCTAAGCCACACCTCATGACAATGGACATTTGAGACAAATGGTAATTACCTTAGCTAACACAAGCAAAATTACTTCTGCTGTCCTGTTATTTTCACACAATATAGCAATATTCTTTATATTTCTAATACATACAATCTTACAGGTAACAGCATGGGCAAAATGTACCTAATAACATGAAATAATAATTAGGGATGTGCACCGGCCACTTTTGGTGTCTCGTGTTTTGTGTTTTGGATTCGGATTTGCTTGAGGTTTTGGGTTCGGATTTGTTTCTCAAAACACCCGACAAAAGGTTTTGGTTTGGATTTAAGGTTTTGGATTCGGATTTATTTTGAAAAACACATAAAAAGTGCTAAAAACCAGTTTTGTGGGTTTTTTTTTCCACTCCTACGCTATTATTAACCTCAAAAACATTCAATAACAATCATTTCCACTAATTTCCAGTCTATTCTGAACACCTCACAATATTGTTTTTAGGCCAAAAGGTTGCACCGAGGTAGCTTGAGCACATAATGCCAAAAAAAGAGGTACAAGATGGAATTGTTCTGGGCCCTCTCTCCCACCCGTCACGAGATTCGACGCGAGACTTGGACGACAGAGCCTCGTTTTCATTTTTTGCCCGCCGGAAATATCCGAACAGTGCTCGGATCCCGTTCGGATCCGCACTGTTCGGGTGGGCTCGGATTAGCGGAATCCGAGCCCGCTCATCTCTAATAATAATACACATAATACACTGATGGTCTGGTGCATATACTTAGATTGGGCCAAGGATTAAAAAGTACAATAAACTGTGAGAAACGTGTGAAGAATAAAAAGTTCTGTCACGGGCACTAGGAGTCTTGCCCAGGATTTCACCAGTTGACTATGCTTACCAGAGAGGCGGAGTTTGCACAGCGATCCTCTGGCAGCAGGGTGAATAGTGGAACGTATATAACAGCAGATGGAGAGAGGATGCCAATGGAAATGATGATAGTCAGTGACTTGCAGCTATACTGGTAAATGAGTCAGCGACTTGCAGCTATATTGGTAGATGAGTCAGCGACTTGCATCTATAGTGGAAAGGCAGGTTTGAACCACGGAGACCAGGTTGGACTTGAGCAGGTGAAGGAAGGTAACAGGAGAGTCAGTGGTCTGCGTACAGCAAGTTGTACCACTGCTATGGTGAGAAGACTTGTCCAGGTGCAGGTAGGTAGCGGGGAAGTCAGTGGTCTGCGTACAGCAAGTTGTACCACTGCTTTGGTGAGAAGACTTGTCCAGGTGCAGGTAGGTAGGGGGGAAGTCAGTGGTCTGTGTACAGCAGGTTGTACCACTGCTATGGTGAGAAGACTTGTCCAGGTGCAGGTAGGTAGCGGGGAAGTCAGTGGTCTGCATACAGCAAGTTGTACCACTGCTATGGTGAGAAGGAGTTCAGGTGCGGATGAGTGGAGGCATGCAAAGAGTCAATAATGGTATGAAGACACTGAGAGCACAGAGGAACTTGTTCCAAACAGATATGCAGCGTTTACAGCTAATAGTCTATAACGGTATGTATACCGCTGCTGAGTAGAGAGGCTTGCACAGAGTGGATATGCGGAATAATAACTGATAGTCAATCACAAGTATGCATATCACTGCTGAGTAGAGAAGCTTGTTCCAAACAGATATGCAGCGTAACAACAAATAGTCTTTAGCGGGTATGGATAACGCTGCTGAGTAGAAAGGCTTGTCCTAAGCGGATATGCAAGGTAACAGTTGATAGTCAATAACAAGTAAGCATACCGCTGATAAGTAGAGAAGCTTGTCCACGAGGATATGCAGGCACAGCAGGGACGCTGAACGCTTGTAGCGGGTATGGGAACCACAGATGAGCAGAGCAGGTAATCAGAAGCCAGCTGAGGACACGAGTAGGATACAGGAATCAGTAGCGGGTATGAGAACCGCTGATGAGCAGAGCAGGTAATCCAGAAGCCAGCTGAGGACACGAGTAGGATACAGGAATCAGAAGCGGGTATGGAAACCACCGATGCGTAGCAAAGGTAATCAGCAGGAAGCTGAAGACACTAGCAGGACACAGGAGATACCTTCAGAGACTCACAGGGAATGAGACTCAAGATCAGGCAATGAGGTAATGAGCACAGGTGCCTTAAATAGGGAGAGGTGCCTGATCCTCCAATTAGATTAAAAACAAAGGTCATAAGTTCTTGGATGCTGCGCATGCGCAGTACATCAAGATGGCGGACGGCCCAGGCTCAGGACAGGCGCCGGCAGGAAGGCTAGGGAACCACGCACCAGCGCAGAGGCACTCACGGTCCGGTGAGTGACAAGTTCTCAGTCCAGTAGCACCCCGTTTCCTAACAATATATATACACACACACACATATATATATATATATATATATATATATATGTATATATATATATTTCTCATAATGCCTTCATTGTAACACTATTATCTACACCTTCTGTTTCATGTCATTGTATGTGTTGTTTGTTTTGTATTTAAAATGCATGTATGGAAACTTTTAAGGGATTTTATTCCTATTGGGAGAAAGGCATTATATAATTAAAACTATTATTATCATCATCATCATCAGTTATTTATATAGCGCCACTAATTCCGCAGCGCTGTACTGAGAACTCACTCACATCAGTCCCTGCCCCCATTGGAGCTTACAGTCTAAATTCCCTAACACACACACAGAGAGAGACTAAGGTAAATTTTTGATATTATTATTACTATTTTGTTATTATCAATCTGGTTCACCACAGTTCTAAACACGTAAAAGAAAAATAATCACATAAAAAGTCAGGAAGCACAAAACCGCCACAACATGTTGCAAAATCCTCGTTGGTGACTTCAGGTGACTTTATTTCCACTGGTGCTTTGAGAATCCCGCCATAGTGCATAGCTTAGCAGACGTGTGCGTCGGGCCGATGGGAGGAGATGAGGGGAGGATGCTTGTCGCTAAGTACGGAGCGCTTAGTTTAGGAACGGTGCAAAAACAAGGTTTATTACAATGAGATAACGGGATGAGGTGCACAGTTCATGGACAATCCTCACATTGCTGATGGGCTCACAGATATTTACACTCTGCAAAGCCACTTGAATTTTGCACCACTGCTTAGCTGTTGTATGCCGGGCTCTGTCCTATACTTTTAATGGAATGTACTTTGCACCTTTTAGCTGAACTTTGAAACATAAAAAAATGTTAGATTTTCTCCTAAAATATTGCTTTATGTACCAGTGTCCAGGGATGAGGGCGGGGCTTCCCAAGGGGTCAAACAGTCTCTTCAAATAAGATTTGATATTAATTTGGCGCAGTACTCGGCTGCCGAGGTGGGGACAACGATGCCTAACTACACCCACAGGTCCAATCACAGATGAGCTCAGTCTTTCTCTTTCTCCCGACTGTTGAAGCATCAGACACTCTGTGGGGAGATCAATCGCTGGCGATGTGGCGCTCAAACATCACCGCGCTCTCTGTCCTCTATGTTCTATGTAGGTACCCGGCCTACACAGGATGTCGGCTCCTCACACATGAGACCAAGACGGTCACCAGGCTTCTTCTTTGAGGGACCAACCTGCCCAGAAGATGATGGGAGTTGTACTTTCCTCTGTGTCCACCAGGGGGCAGAGCATCTCTGGGGTTACAACTAAATGAGTGTTACAGAGTAACAGTGGTTTCTCGATATAATGTTTATATAATGAAGTTACTGAAAAAAAACCTGTCTCATCCCTGAATGTGCTACATTGTCTGGTTCTTTAACCATACAAAATTGAGTATACACACACACTCACGCACGCACACACACACACATACACACACACAGACACATACACACACACATATACATACATACACACACATACATACACATACATACACACACATACATACACACACATACATACACACACATACATACACACACATATACATACATACACACACATATACATACATACACACACATACACACACATACACATACACACACACACACACATACATACACACATACATACATACATACACATACACACATACACATACACACATACACATACACACACATAAACACACATACACACACACACACACACACACACACACACATACACACATACATACACACACACATACATACATACACACACACATATACATACATACATACATACATACACACACACACATACATACATACATACATACATACACACACATACATACATACATACATACATACATACATACATACATACATACACACACATACATACATACATACATACACACAAACACACATACACACACATACATACACATACACATAAACACACACATACATACACACAAATACACACACACATACACACACGCACACAAACACACATATATATATATATATATATATATATATATATATATACATACACACATATACACACACACTTCTTCATGTAGAGCCTGATTCCTTAAGGAACATAAATACCAATATGTGCCGTATTTTTTGTCGAACTTCTCTGCATATGCTCAGGAACAACCTATACGCCAGTGCATGCAATTCATCTTGGAAGGCAAAGCACACGTCTATCTGCCGTGTCACTCTCACCAGCTACAGGTGTAAGTGCTGAGTGATAGAGATGACGGCTGTGTATACAGCTAGAACATGTGTTTGTAATCAGGAGCAGCTGTAATAATGCATTTTATATGCAGCAGTCATTAATAATATCCTGATAAATGTATTTCATGTAAAAAATGAAAAAAAATGTAGGGACACTATAATACCCAGAAATGAGAGCAGCCGCGAGGATTATTGCGCACAATTTAATTAAATTCAATGAAGTGACAATAGGTGCAGAAAGTAAAAGTAACAGTCTGGCTAACTGAAGATTATTTTAGATTTTGCCCCAAAGTCTATAGTATTGTATGTTTTTGGACATTTTACTTTTATACTTATGGAAAGTTATATGATATATTATTCAGAATACTTGGGACATAGGTTTTTGTTTCAGCTAAAATTTTATTTTTTTCTTAAATTGGAGCGCCATGCATAAAGCACTCTAAATTACATTTAAAAATGACACCTATCTTCCCTTGATAGTTATCATTATATAGTACAGCAGCGCTCCTCACAGTGACAGTAACTGGGGACACTTTGTGATTATGTCTGGGCAAGGTCTTCCCCCCTCATCATTCTTCTTCTCATTATAAAATCCTTTATTTAAATAAAGACTCCCCCAATACCTTTTTTCACCAATTTATTAATCTGCTGAATCCACAGGATCCTCTTCTTTCTTCCTGCTTTTAACTCTTATGGGATAATAAAAGAAAACATGAAGGCTGGTCAGGAACTAACCAATACGGAACGGCTTCACTTCATATTGGTCAGAGTATGAAAGAGCTGCCCTGATTGGTTAATAGTGACTAAAACCATGTGGCATTCAGCTTCAAAGAATTACATTGATACATACAATTAATGAACTACACTGATACAATATATTCATCATAAATGAATACATTGGGGCAGTTTCGCACAGAGATCACTTTTACAGTAGAAGTAACAATAATTGCTGGAGAAGGAGAGGTTATGTAGACAAGAATCTCACATATCCCCCTCCTTTCCCCGCACACATTGCTGACAGACAGTAAAGAACATTATTTAAAACTGCCTTCGCTTTATAAATAAAATGCAGCAGTCTTAGTTCCATTTGTTAAGCCATCTGCCACTTCAAAGCGCTTCTGCCAATAGGATGGTCTTTATCCCCAAACAAGTATCCATGTTGGGACATTTAAGGGTAGATTCACTAAAGCTTCTAAAAATGAGAATTGGAGGTGTTTCCCACAGCAACCAATCAGATTCCAGGTATCATTTATCAAGTACATTGTACAAAATGCTAGCTAGAATCTGATTGGTTGCTATAGGCAACAGCCCCATTTGTCCTTTAGTGAATCTACCATTTAGTAATATGTGTAAACTGAGGACAAGCTTACCAGAAGCTGCCCCAAAAAGTAGGTACAGTAAGGATCATCTCTCCCTGCCAGCTGGTGATCATAGAGATATTAAATAGTTACGACACAGTATTATTCTCAGTAAAAATGTTGCTCAATCAATTTATAGGTAATAACTGCTCAGAGGAAGGTGTTGTCTAGACAATGAACACACGATCCACCAGCCATGAGGTACAATTTTGAGGAAGTTAGTGGGAACTTAGACCAGGGCAGCATAGTAGATGTGGTCTACTTAGATTTTGCAAAGGCCTTTGATACAGTGCCACACAGGAGGTTGGTTTACAAAATAAAGGAACTGGATCTAGGAATCAACATTTGTACTTGGATCAAAAACTGGTTAGAGAATAGGGAACAGAGAGTTCTGATAAATGGAATATTTTCTAATTGGTCAAAAGTCTTAAGTGGAGTACCTTGAAGGTTCTGTGCTGGGGCCACTCCTTTTTAATATATTTATTAATGACCTTGGTGATGGTTTAGAGAGTAAAGTTTCTATTTTTGCAGATAAACTCTGTAAGGTAATGAAATCAGAGCAAGATGTAGCTTCTCTACCGAGGGACTTAAATAAACTGGAGGATTGGGCGGCTAAATGGAATATGAGGTTTAACACAGATAAATGTAAGGTTATGCATTCAGGGATCAAAAACAAGAACGCAATCTATAAATTAAATGGGATTAATTTAGGAGAATCTATAATGGAAAAGGATTTGGGAGTGCTCGTAGACAGTAGACTTAGCAATAGTGCTCAATGTCAAGCAGCAGCTGCAAGGGCAAACAAAGTATTGGCATGCATAAAAAGGGGCATAGATGCAAGGGAAGACAGTGTAATTTTGCCACTGTATAAATCGTTGGTAAGACCTCATCTTGAATATGCAGTACAGTTCTGGGCACTACTCTATAAAAAAGATCATTTGGAACTAGAAAGGGTTCAGAGAAGGGCGACAAAATTGATAAAGGGTATGGAGTCATTAAGTTATGAGGAAAGGTTAGCCAGTTTAGGCATGTTTACTTTAGAAAAGAGGCGTCTAAGGGGAGATATGATTACTATGTACAAATTCATTAGGGGTCAATACAGAGAACTTTCATGGGAACTTTTTAGCCCAAGGACTATACACAGGACACGTGGTCACCCCCTAAGGTTAGAGGAACCAGCAAAGGAAGGGGTTCTTTACAGTAAGGGCAGTCAAGATATGGAATTCACTGCCAGGGAAGGTTGTGATGGCAGATTCAATAGATATGTTTAAGAAAGGGTTAGACAAATTTTTAGCGGAAAGGTGTATGCAGGGATACAACCTTTGATTAAAATTAAGGATAGTAGTGGATATAGGGTAAAAATAGGACTGCAATATTGAGTCTGGGGGGATTTTCACAATTGAAACAGATTGGCGGTTGCTTACTCTGGATCAATTTCAAATATAAGTGCAGGATCGCAGGAGATCCAAAATAGGTTGAACCTGATGGACTGGTGTCTTTTTTCAACCTCATCAACTATGTTACTATGTTACCTTGAAAGACCATGTTGTCTTCAGTGGAGGGGGGGAAACTTAATATTTGGAGTTAGGAGAGAGATGTGTCCTAGCTAAATTATGATTCGCAGAGTCAAAAAAAAATTGCCCAATATTTGCGTCCTACCCTTAGGATTAAGCAGTATTTTCCATGTTTGCAAGAAGAAGGCGGGAATAACTGAGGTGCAAAGTGCAAAGTGCAAACCTCTTAGTTACATATATTTGCAAATATAGACTATACCACCGTCCATTACACAGTGTTTCTGCTTATAGTATGGTCCTAAACTTAAACAGTTTTATTACCTGAATCACTGAGGATGAAATAACAGAACCCGGCTCAAGGATGAAGTCACTGCCCTCCACCTTACCCATCAGAGCTGCCACTGAGGCTGTCCACGTGAGTTTAAAGGTTGTTAATATTTGTAGCCTGGAAAGGTGGCTCTGTGATAGGTGCGGATTCTATGGCCATAGTCTCTTCATCCTTTAAGGTACTGTTAGGCATGGCCGGATTAAGGGGGGGGCACAGGGGGCACGTGCCCCGGGCCCCCCTCTCTCTGAGGGCCCCCTGCCACCGGCCGCCAGCTGATCGGATCACCTGTCAGTTGGTGATCCGATTCTGCTGCTTGTGCGGCCCCCCTGACGCAGGCGCACCGCCCCCCGCAGAATTTGACTGCTGCCCTGATGTACAGCAGCCGCGGTGCTGTACATCAGGCTATTCTAAGATGGCCGAAATGGAGCTGCTGCGCATGTGCAGCAGCAGCTCCTCACATACCAAAAGCTACTGGGATGCTGTGCTGAACGTGGCTGCCAAGGTGAGTCACACATTCACTGTATGTGTGTATGTATGTATATATGTATGTATGTATGTATGTATGTATGTTTATGTGTATATATATATATATATATGTGTGTGTATGTATATGTTAATTAAACATTTAATAGAAGAGGCATAAGTACTTTAATTACTAACAAAATAGGGGATCCCATAACATATTTGTTGTGTGTGTCTACATATATATATATATATATATATATATATATATTTATATATATATATATATATATATATATATATATATATACACCGCACATTAAAAAGAAAGAAACATTTATAACATGTCAATAATTTTGATATATATATATATATATATATATATATATATATATTTATGTTAAAACTGATGTCATTTTATCAGTGTTTCTTTTTTTTTTTTAATGTGCTGTATCAATACTATTTTCTGAGACGGGCTGGGATGGGGAGCTGGGGGGCATATGCCCGCTGGGCTGGGCAGAAAAAAAAAAGGACTATTTTGGGCCGGTCCCTGCACTGGCCCAAGTCTCTATTACTTGGTGGCTGGCCTCTCCTCCAAGACCAGCTACATTCTATCATTGGCTGCGGATTCCTACGATCCATCCTCCCCTTCCCCCATGTGTGGCTGCTATTGGTGTCACATGGGACGTGCACCACGTGACAGGTGCCGTCCCATTTGTGAAGAGAAACAAGGTCATACAGCGAGCGGATAAAACAAAGTTAGTGGGGATAGTACGCTAATATAATGTGTGTGTGAGGGGCGTAGTATGTTAATATATTGTGTGTGTGTGAGGGGGGTAGTATGTTAATATATTGTGTGTGTGAGGGGGGTAGTATGTTAATATAATGTGTGTGTGTGAGGGGGGTAGTATGTTAATATAATGTGGGAGGGAAGGGGGGTTCTTAATTTAACTTGGATTGCAGGTGGATGCTAATTATTTAATGGGTGATCTTTTATTCGTGGAGTGATGGTGGGGCAATTTAATATAATAGTGTTGGCTATCAATTTAAGATGGGGTGATTGGACCTTTAAATTTGATGCTGGGGTGGTTTGGAAGCTCATAAATAAATGTGTCGTGTTTTGGGGAAAATTAGGTCTGTTTATTAAATGTGAATATGAATTATTTAATGCCGTAGATGATTGTGGAAAATGGTTATATATTTTAAACATAAATGCCATTTAATTTATTGATAGGGCTTTTTCGAGGGAGGGAAATATGTTTATATATTAAATGGGAATACTATTGATTTAACATCGGGGTTGGTTGGAATTTTCTAATTTTCATGTACCCATTTTTTTTACCAAATAGGGCCCCCAACATTCCAAGATCCAGACAAGCAGCAACTGAGCTAAAGACACCAGCAGCCACAGGTGGAGAAAGTGACAAGAACAGGTAGGAGAGAACAGGACAGTCTTCCAACTGTTCTGAATCTGGTCCGGCAGTCCTGAATTTGGGTGACTGTCTCGTGTAGTCAGGATTGGGTCCAACTACAGGAACAGTTGGAAGGTATGTCCTGCTTCACCCTGTACTGCTCGTGAAGGCAGAGCTGCGTGCACCTAACAGTGGTGCACACAGCATTGCCTGTGTGTTTGTCTGAAATGATAACCATTTTACATCATAGGGGCCCTCCTGCCTAAAGTGCCCCGGGCCCCCCAGAGCCTTAATCCAGCTCTGCTGTTAGGCTGCTGGTCCTGATCACCAACCCACAGAACCGAATGACGGAGGTCTTCACCTTTAGCAGCCGCCTTTCCCTTAGAGCTAGATGCGCTCACCGGTACTCAGATGCCCCCAGGACTTAACTCCACATGTAGTGGGGGTTGGTAATGCAGGACCACAGCGGCAGGCCAGGAGACTGGTAGAAAGCAGCGGGTAGTCAAACGATAGCCAAGGTCAAGGGTCACAAGCAAGCAGAGTAGTCAGGTAACACGCCAGTGGTCGGGGTCACAGGCAAAGTTGCAGAGTCCGAGGTACATGCCAGACAGGTCAATGGTCACGAGAAAACAGTCAGAGTCCAATTCCAAGCAGGGAGTCATACACGAGAAATTCGACAGAGTATCCACAGGACAGGTACAAGGGAACAGAAGCAGGTCAGCAAGACTGGGACAACAAAACTTTAATCGGCAGTGCGGCTGCAGACCTCACTGCCCTAAATACAACAGACAACCAATCAGAGCCTAGCCTTGAAATAACACAGACCCCTGCTAATTAATAAATTACACCTAAATAGCTTTCAAGCTATTTCTTTAACTTTGCGCACGCGCCCGGCTGTCCCCTGTTGCCGGGACGCGGCGCTACAATGATAAGCGTCCGACCGTTGCCTTGGCAACGGTCGGGTGCTAAGCAGAAATTACTTCCTGGTCGTCAAGGCGACGGCCGGGACGCCAGGGGGCACAGCAAGGGAGCCCCGGCAGCTGTGAGTACCGCCTCGGCTCGTGACAGGTACCCAGCGATTCTCTACTTGGATATGTGGGAACTCATATTTGGAGACGATCTATGGGAATAATAGGAATGTATCGGACTCAAGTTGTCCCAGAGATCATCATCATCCTCAGGCCTACTCCATGTCCTGCTGTGCGTGTCTTTCATGACCTGCCTTCAGTGTGTTTTATGGAACTGGTCCTTAACGCCACCAGGGATGGACCTATCTTACCTTCCCTTGGACCATCTATGGGAGCCTAGGAAAGAATTAGAAATGTTGTAGATTATCTCAACCAAGACATCTTGAAGATCTCATGCTAAGTTTATATGGACTGGAGAGTGTGCACATGTCTGATGGGCATCAACATATGTCATTCGGTCTTGAAGGATGCCTTGTAGAGGGCATTGATTGTATGGGGAACAGATTCCAATTTAAGGTGTGAAATGGCCTTTTTGTTGGCAGTTTGGTGGTAGCGACAGCTCACAAAATGGACGGGGGTCAAGTATTGTCGGAGATTTCTAAGATCTGGCCTCATGGTTCTTCCTCATGTCCTTCCTTATTTTGTTGACCACTTGGACCTAACCTTTGTTGGCATGCCAGCCCTCTGCCCAAACACTTCTTATTACAATAAAGGCTGTTGACCGTTTTACCATTTTTTTTTTCACCCTACTTGGGAATGCAAGGGTAAGGAGATATTTAGTGTAAGAGGAAGTGTGAGACTCAGGAGGTTACCAGTCTGTTCAGTTTCCTTAGTGAAAAAGTAAAACCTTTCAAACTTGAGATACCCAGTGACTGGAAGAAGGCCTTGTAATCCTCTAGAGTGGCTGCTATCATCATCATCAACACCATTTATTTATATAGCGTCATTAATTCCGCAGCGCTGTACAGAGAACTCACATCAGTCCCTGCCCCATTGGAGCTTACAGTCTAAATTCCCTAACACACACAGACACAGACACAGACAGATGGACTATGGTCAATTTGTTAGCAGCTAGATAACCTAGCAGTATATTTTTGGAGTGTGGGAGGAAACCCACGCAAACACGGGGAGAATATACACACTCCTCACAGATAAGGCCATGGTTGGGAATCAAACTCATGACCCCAGTGCTGTAAGGCAGAAGCGCTAACCGCTAGGCCACCTTGCTGCCTGTTATGAACAGAATCTGACACACTACCTGCATGGAATATGTGACAACCCTCCTCCACGACACAGTATTTGCTTTTCACAAAGTTTGGGGCCCATGGTACTCCTATAATAGCGGCAACATGCTGCCTCCTCCTAAGTCCCCTGTGCTCCCCTATATGCGTCTTTACCCTCTGCCTTTCATCCTTCGACTCTCTCTTCTTCTCATTCGTGTGATTCCCCACTTTTTCTCTGGCAACACTATTTCTTCTGCTTCCTTTTTTCCCTCCTCTTGTCTAACTCGCTCCCCCTCATCTCATTTAGGTGTGGTGGACCCCTGAGTGTGGACATACCTCCCTAATGAAAGCTCCTCCCCCTCCCACCCCGTTCCCTTACCTTCAATCCCCCTAGAACAATTAAAAAATCCAGCAGTCTTTCTCATCTCTCCTGTGCCCCCAACTCTCTCTATTTTGGTAATATGGTTCTCCTAATTAAATATTTACACTAGGTCATTAGCTTCTGGCATTTATCTGAAATTTACATTATTGTTGAATTATTATTAACGTTATATTCTATTTACGCTCTGTTTATGCTTTTTTTTCCTTCTTGCAATTTTTGTCATCTATATTTAAAGTGTTTAATGACCTGTATTGTTATAATCTGCTGTTATAACTAAAAGGTTATAAAAAAAAAAGTTAAATCTTTCATGTAACTGATCATTCAATCAAAATACAGATGGATGTTGAACACAAGTCACTTGCGATCAGTGCTGACCGTTTTCTTATAATGTTATACATTAGATGGACCAGGGTCAATATTATGAAATATTTAGGAGCGTTATTTTAACTGTTGCCAATGTTAAAGTTTAAAAAGAAGCAGGATGATAGCAGAGTTATCTCAGCACACACTGATTGCTGGAGCAAGCTGAGACCTGTTGGGAATCCACAGCAACATGTCTAAGAGGAGACGTCTTCCTATCTCATCTTTACTGACCCCGTATTACTAGAGGGCAGAATGGAAATTCTTCAAAGGAGAAACACACAATTATCTGGTGCAGGGGTGAGATCTCATCACCAGTCTCTCCATAGGGTCACATTAATGTACTTTGTTTTATGACAAACCGTAAGCCTTTACCATGATGCAGAGCAATCATCCCCGCTGCCCTGGAATACAAACTGTTTTGTTTAATTTTAAATGAGAATAATAGAACAGATTGGTACAGAAGGTGATAACACTAGGACTACATGAGCTGAGAGCCTGATTGTGGATAGAAAAACAGAGGGTCATTCATTATAAATGCCTAATAAATTCAGTGTAGGTTACAGATGTTAGTGGGGATCACAATGATCAGTATTAATCTCTGTCATTTTTAATATAGTTAATGACCTTGTGGATGACCTAGAGGGCATGGTGTCTATTTTTGCAGTAAACTATATAGAGTTATAAATGTGGAAGGGAATTGTAGGCAGATGGAGTGTAACATGGATAACATGGGGTTATTCATCTAGGCTGTGGTCATAACTATGCTACTGACACATTAAATGGTAAATACAATCGAGAAAAACTGAGATGGAAAAGGGCTTAAGACTACTAGTAGGCAGTAGGCTGAATATTAGTGCACAGTGCCAGGCAGCTGCTGTAAAGGTACATACAATCCTGTAATGTATCGAAATGGGTATAGATGTCCATGATGCAAGCATAGTATATACCATATTGTCAAGTCACTTGGTAGACTGCATCTCAAATATGGGACAGAGTTATGGGCACCAGTCCACAAGAAGAACACAGGCGAACTGGAGAGGGTGGTTTAGAGGTTGGCAATTTTATTAAGGTACCTTAGAGGTGACCTACTTACTGTGTATAAATGTATCTGAGGTCAAGCCAAAGATTTGTCAAATCAGTTTTTCGTACTGAAGACTGCTCGGCTGTCAGAGGGACATCAATACAACTGGAAGAAAGATGTTCTTGCCATCAGCAGCAAAATATATTCTTCACTGTAAGTGTAGCCTTTTATATACACCTCTGTAATATCCGGGAGGCTCCCGTATTTCAGGCAGCGAATTTCACTCCAGGCAGAGCAGACCTCCCTCCCTCACGGCTCCTGCTTCTCTTTCTTGTGAGGTGTAAGGAACCTTCATAACGCGTTTCGCATTATCAGCCCTGGCCTCCGATGAACAAGGAGGCAGGTCACATCACACATCATCATGCAGCAGTGGGCAGAGCCTGATCATACAAATCACATCACCATGGCCCCACCCCCCACACTTGCTCATTGGACAGTGAGGGTCCAAAAAGTACAAAATCAATATGAAACGAAACAATAACTCGTAAGCGCACATACTCCAAGAGTAAAACTGCATCTTCTAAATCCTAAAAAACAGTCTGGTGTCGCTTCCTATCTAGGGGGTGCCAAGAACAAAATCAACACTACTAGGCTATATAATAACATAAACTTAATGGACATATATGTTTTTTAAGCCTTGGTGATATGTAGTCATTAACATACGTCCCTGCTTCAATGGAGCTTACAATCTCAATTCCCTGCACCCATCTTCACACACACAGACTAGAGTCTATTTTGCCAGAAGCCAACTAACCTACCAGTATGGTTTCGGACTGTGGGAGAAAAAGCCAGGTAAGCAGAGGGGAGAACATACAAACTCTGCACAGATAGGGTCGTGGCTAGAATTGAACTCACTTTACTTTAAACAGTGTGGGCCTGAGTCATTATGGAAAGTAGGCAAAAAAGGAGTTCGGATAGGCACTCACTGGAGTGTTTTTGTCCAATAATCGGGCAAATCAGCCGACATACCACCGTTTGGTCAGAAGTCGGGTTAGTGTGTATAGTGACAAGATGGTCGAAAGTCGTTCTAAAGTTTCGATTATCGTCTCATTTGGTTGGTCGAACTGTTTAATATTTTCCGACCAATCACCTAACGATCATGTAGTGTGTATGCACTCATGCTGACGATCTCCATAGAGGTTACAGAGTCGGGCTCTTTTCAGCCGATATTAGCAATGAAGGTCCCAGTGAATAAATGTAGAGAGTGCTGTAGAAGGAATAATTCATTTGTTCGTTCTGAGACAGAATGTTTCGTTTCAGAGTAACAGAAGCTAACGAAATTTGTTAGGACATGTGGATAATTATAACAAGGCGGTTTTAATCAGTGTGACAATGTGACAAGAATGAATGAATGAATATTGTGCTGTCATTCTCCGGACTAGAGGACCAGATGAAGAGCACAGATCTGAAGGTAAATCGTGTCAGTGTGTATGCATGAATCATCAGACTGATTGGACCTTCAGTTGTCGGTACAATTGTTTGACATAACACGTCAGTCTGAAAATTCTTCATTGTGTACCCAGCCTAAGTTTGCTCCTGGACAAACCATGTCACAATTCAAGGGGTGCAAATTAGTTTATTATTTTGCACGTAAGTAATATACTGGCTGTTTTATCATGTAGCACACAAATATTTGATAGCTTTAATCTTACACTGAAAATTAAAGTTGACCTAGGACATGCCCTACCCCAACTATAAATCTGTCCCCACATTTTAAATTGACCTCCCCCTCCAATGCAACATGGTTTTGCCCAGGTGCCAAGTTACTCCTTTTTTTTGCTTTACTTTCCTTAATGAATCAGACCATGTCAGTCCCATGACGTCAGGACCAAGACTGAGGTCTATATCTAGTGGGAGAGGACCCATTATCACTGCGGTACCAGCTCCCACACAAATAATGATAGACCAGCGGAGCTGCAGTAATAGATTATCACTAATCACTGCTGCTTTGTAATCAGGGTTTAGAATTAGTCCGAATTTAAGAAACAGCCAATTCAATGAACCCATCTTCACTCATATCCTATAAATATTGGCAATGCAGATTTCATTTTAAAGCAAGGGCAAACCGGGCAGTGTTAATATCATCATCATCATCACCATTTATTTATATAGCGCCACTGATTCCGCAGCGCTGTACAGAGAACTCATTCACATCAGTCCCTGCCCCATTGGGGCTTACAGTCTAAATTCCCTACACACACAGACAGACAGAGACTAGGGTCAATGTTTTTTTGGAGTGTCGGAGGAAACCGGAGCACCCTGAAGAAATCCACGCCAACACGGCGAGAACATACAAACTCCACACAGATAAAGCCATGGTCGGGAATTGAACTCATGACCCCAGCGCTGTGAGGCACAAGTGCTAACCACTTAGCGGGTGTGTTAGCAGTACATATTTGATTTTTATATAGCAGCATTCAATAAGCCAGTCCTGGCATGTGATATAAAGTGTGTTAATAATATGGACGTTCTTAGTCCTCTGAAATATGTGAGATCTGATATTTCTTCTGGTTATTACCAATTGCAGAAATCACCATAGATTTTTATGACCTGTGTAGACGCACTTGCCCTGCTTTACGTCTAATACAGAGGTAGAGAGGGTCCTGCTTACTTATCATCGTTAGAAAAAGGCACAACACAATTACTGTATATGATAATTCCTTGATAAACATGCCACCGACTGTGCTATGTGACTCTACCTGTGAACATACGAGGTGCTCACCAATATTATCTACTCAGACCTACAATAAGCCACAATGAACTTCAGGAGCTGAGTGTACAGAACAATTGTGACATGATTGGTATTCACCAGCTATAGTGCAAAGTGTGAAAACCATAGTGCAAGTTTCACTTGTGACATCCACCTCGTTATGTGTGCCCCTCTTGTGTGCCACAGGGCACAGTCTGCTCTCCCATAAGTGAAATCCGTGTGCAAAGCATCTCAGAGGTGTGTAACAAGAATCCACCACTTACATTGCCAGCTATGTGCAGGAAAATTTAGAGTGCAAGCTCTGGGTATCCATAGCTAAAACAAACGACGGCCTAATTAGTATAAGGCAGTGCTTTTTTTGTCATAGGACTCACCGTAACTAAGTTCCGGCACCTTTTTTCGACGGGTTTTCCAAGTTTTGAACATTTGATGTTTGGTCCACGTGGACTTGAATCGCCCTGTCGAGCGTAGCAGGTCGGCGGCAACATCATTAAAGTGGTGCATGCGGGCTGCTTGTGTGTCGAGTCCGATGCATGCGTGCTTAGTCCACGTTAGTTGTGATGGCACTGCTCGGCTTGTGGCGCTGTTTAGCTTGTGATTCGTCGTGTGGTCGCACGCTGAGAGCTTACTGCGGGCGGTGACCGCTGAGTTTTGTTACACAACTGACGTGTGTGAGTGTGTGTACAGTGATTGACTACGTGATGTGAGTTCCGGCACCTTTTTTCTTACAAAAAAAGCACTGGTCTAATTTGCTACAGCATAGGTTTGGGCGACATCCAAGCCTGTGTTACAGCATGTAAACACCAGAACCAATTTTAGATAAGATGGGATCTAGGGCATGAGTACAGGAATGGGGCCACCCTACTGCAGAAAAGTCATAAGTTGTGGGTGAGGCAGTGGCTGACCCACAGCATGTAGACGTTAAGTGAAAAGCTGGTGGCTCTGTCGTTAAAGAAGCAGCCATTAGCAGGGGCGGATTGCCAATCACCACCCAAAACACACACGCTACCCCCCCAGCCATGTGCTCTGAAAACCTTTTTACTGCTAGAAAGAGAGAATCTATGTTCCCAGCAATAAAGGGAGTGTGAGTGACAGGTGAGCAGGGTCAGGTGACACAAGTCCTCTGCAATCCCTTTACCATGGTGACTGGTGACAGACAGCACGAGAGGAGTAGGGACAAGAGAGGGAGAGACTGGTGACCAGAGCATTGGGGGCAGTAAACATGGCAGGAGAGGGCAATATGATCCTGTTTAAAAGAAAACATTTCTCAAGTAATGCTCTGTGTGCGTGGTAAGATATCTGAACATCTACATTCATGTGTACATAGATAAGAATTTTACACAATACCAGCTCATACTAGATCAGCTTGTACGCTGTACAAGTGGATGACCTGCACTGTATTATTTTCCCCTCTTTGCTGTCCATTACAATCATGTACTGGTTGTTCACTTGTTGTTGCCATACTCTTGAGAAAATCAGTTCAGTGTCCATTGCTGTGTTCGCCATATAGACAACCTAGGTACATGCTTAAGGCAGCACAGCAATTGTAATATGTTATCTGCATTTACATTTTTTTTACTTTCAATTCCCTTAACTATAATGTGTAAAATATCTTCAGAATGCTCCACTTTTCTCACCTCACTGTCTCTCACTGCAGCTTTAATATGAAAACATCGCAATTAACATCCAGGCTACTTAGGTGCTGTTATTTTCTGTATCTGTAGCTCATATCTGCACCTCAGGCTTTGTACCTCGCTGCAGAATATGTTGGAGCTCTAGCTAATCTGGAGATAGTAACTATCTCTATCCTGGGGGATTATTGTGTAACTTTTAACGCATTCCTGCCATGCAGAGCAGAACAGCAGCACACTGCACTGTACCTCCCAGTGTGCAAGATGTAAATGGTGAAAACAACAGCGAACGGAGAGCAATAAACATTGACTTTATTTCCAGCTTGTGTTGCCAGAGCAATTACCCTGGCAGTGCAGCTCCTGGTTAGTTGCTTCTCACATTCTTCTGGTAAGGGCACAAGATAAAGGAAGTGTGTTGAGCAACCATCAGGGGTGTGTACAGCAGTCAGAGGGGGGGAAGAGGACCTGACAGCCATTCAGCAACACATTGGAGAGGAGGAGTCAGATCTGCTCACCTGCCCATTGCCACATTCCATCGCCACACTGCAAAAGGCATCCCCAGTGGAAGGAGATTACCAGGTAAGAGCCTCTTGTGTTGTATCATTGTCACACTGTACTGTGCCTCTAATCCCTGGAACAAGCTGCTTCTGCTATCTGCCCTGGGATAGAAGTTCTAAGTGCCTATTGAACATGCAGTCCTGTGCCAGGTGTTAGGATTGATATGAGGAACTGATACTTTGTATCACACAGGGTTCTAAACCCTTTACAATGTTGCAAGTTGGAAGACGCAGAAGTCTGTTCCTGCATTGAGGTTACTTTTGTGTTAACGTGTATCCGGAGGGCAGGGAGCTGGCTTTTTTTTGGAGGGATAGTTGCAAATTGTTGCATGTATGTGTCTTGTAGGGTTAATAGAGAAGCAGAAGTCTCTGTATGTGTTGAAGAGATCCTATGTATGTCAGCGTGGAGGTTTGTGTCTCTCTGCAGTAATTCACCACGGCCGTGCTGGCAGGAGATCTGTACACAGATGGAACTCCCAGATGTGTGTGTACATAAATCCCATCTATATGTAATTTATAGACAGCCTGCCCTGGGGGGCAATACCTGGAATAAGTCCCAAAGGGAAAATGAAAAAAGGGGGGTGCAAAGTTTTCAGCCTGAGAATGGGGATCCATAGGGCTAAAAAGTTCTAACCAAAGAGCTTGCACTTTATGTGGATGCAATCTACAAGGCAGATCTGAGCCCCGCTGATTATGTGTAAATTGTGACTTGTACAGTGTGATCTGTGTGCGCAGTATGTAATACATGGTGTCATGGCAAAGTGTAAGGGAAGTACAAGTGCAATGCGGAAGGGCAGGCATTAACCCCTCCTGTGCTGCACCCCGGACAGACACACAAGGTGATTCTAATAATTCCTTCTTGTACTGTGCAAATACGTTTTATGCAAAAACATGTACCTAGCTGCGCAAAATATTTAATTTTGGTACTTTGGATAGAAAGTGTCACAAATTCAGCAGCCCTGGGTCTCCAGCAAGTCACTGGGTCAGTGGTCTTTATCCAACAGTCACCCTGGGCACAGTAGTGTATTAATTAGGTATATACTGTGACAAGGGCAATGTAATTACATGGAAGATCTGTCACCCTATGCTGTGTTGTGTTATCCTGTAAGACAGGGTTTCAGTAGATGAGCATTATACACCTAGGTGCCAACTAGCCTTAATTTCCAAGGACAGGTTTGTCTCTAGAAAATGGTGTAAATGTCTCTATGCCCAGTACCACTTCTCTATAACTAGATGCAATTCTCCAATTCCATTATAATTCTCTAGCATTTAACATGAAAAACAATTGAAAATGAGCATTTAACATGAAAAACAATTGCAATTATTGCCAAGGTTAGTGAGCATGTATGTTGGGAACTGTAGTATAAAAATGTCTGGCAAGTGGGCACAGCGAATGACGGGCA
This sequence comes from Mixophyes fleayi, assembly GCF_038048845.1. Classification (NCBI taxonomy): domain Eukaryota; kingdom Metazoa; phylum Chordata; class Amphibia; order Anura; family Limnodynastidae; genus Mixophyes; species Mixophyes fleayi. The sequence continues at coordinate 18,206,701 of NC_134404.1, read as the reverse complement.
TTGATGCAACAAATTGTCCCTGGAAGTGGTTCTATAATGTGGGCAACTAAGGCTGTAGAGCAAGACAGACAGCATGCAGGCATAGGACTCCTAAGTGACAATTGTGGTTGTTGCTTTTGCTACTGAATGTGTCCTGCATGTCTGTTATTGCAGAGGTTAGTAATGTGTAATGTGCCAAAGGCCTCACTGGCAGAAAGGGGTTAAATGGTGGTTTTATAGCGGATTGTGAGTCCAGTCATTTTATCTGCTGGAGGTTTGACATTTTTAAGAACATTTCCTGACTGACTAAATGCCTCATCAAGACACAGAATAAAAATAACTGCTGGGTAAGGCTGGCCCAGAAGAAGAGCCTATCCCCCCATTATTACCACATTGTGTACTGTTGTGCACACTTCCATATACACACATGCACTACTTACGTAGGAGACATTTACATTTAGGGGCTGAATGTTGTATTAAAACCTATTCCATGCATTTTTTTTAATAGAGTTTCAAAGATTTTTAAACATCCTTCTCTATTTTTTCTCTTACAACCTCTAATTTATTGTTATGCAAAAAAGAGTGCAGGAAAAACTGTGTCATACGCACTTGGGGGAAGGTTTACTGAACCTTCTAAAAAAAGAAAAGTGGAGGTGTCGCCCATAGCAACAAGTCACATTTCACCTGTCATGTTCTAGAATGTACTGGATAAATGCTAGAATCTGATTGGTTGCTATGGGCAACACCTCCACTTGTCCTTTTTAGAAGTTTTGGTAAACCTACTCCTTGGTTGGCAGAAAGTCTCTTGCCCCAGACCCAAAGATTCTGTAAAATCATTCACCCTCGCCTGCACTGTAACAAGCATTTATGTCAGGAAGAAGTTGGTTATGTAGAGACTAAATCCACCCAAAAATGGGTTTGGGGAAAAATACAAATTTGTTTTATAAAAATATTTAAATTTGGGTAAAAACAACTGTTGTAAAGACTGTTCTATTTATTACTATAGTCACACACTTAACGTTACCTTATGTTGCTTTTTTAGCTTTGGTTGGAATTATCCTTACAAGTTGCACTACTATCACCTAAATGTTACTAACCTGCTGATTCCTCTCTGTCTGTGGTTCTTCTCAGAAACCCCTGTGGATTGTGGATTCTGATTGGTTCTCCTGCTCACACCCATCCCCCCCATCACAATTTTATAGTAGTGAGCAAAACAAACGTTATGGTCCTGTCAAGGGGAACCAGCAGGATAGTAGCATTTATATGGGACGTGTTACTGCAGGTTTGGGTGAAGGCATTGCATGAGTGTCATTGTAGCTGGTGGCTGGTCTATTAAGCTCTACTGTTACTGTCCTGGGTTTACGTCCATATATTTTAAAATAAGTTCCAAGGACAGTTTCTTGTTGAGCAGGTTTGATGTAAGAACACCACGTGCGATACTCTGCGGACCTTAAAGCACTACAATTCCCAATAATTCATGTTTACCGAGTGTGATCGTAGTGCACTGTTTTGCATTTTAAGTAAGCCCTTTCTGCAAATAATGTCATATAATGCCAGAGAATAATGATGGATGGTCAAACTTGAATCTAACATACAGAAAAAGAAATGTACTTGTGCACTTGGTCAACACTCTACAGACATATAGAACCAGGGACTGTACCTCGAAATTAAGCACAGTTTGGAACTAGATACTTTCAAAGTCCTTAATGATAATTTTCGGAATCTGCCAAAGTTTCTGTTACCTGATGCCAAGCGGCTCTATGTGTGGCACATTAGTTAGCACTGCTGCGTGACAGATCTGGGTGGTTCAATTCCAACCAGGTCCCTATCTGTGTGGAGTTTGTATGTCCTCTCATTGTTTATGTGGGTGTCCTCCTACACCCCAAAGACATGGCTTCTTACAAAGGTAACCCTTGTGTGGGTCCGTGTGTTAGGGAATTTAGATTATAAGCTCTATTGGGGCAGGGACTTTTTAAATACTCTCTGTAAAGCGCTGCGTAATATGTGGGGGATGTATAATATTTTTTACAGCGGTCAAAGTTGTAAGTCGTACCACCACTTCTTCTCCTGCCTTCATTGTATAACTATCCAATGACATTCACATATATTTTATATACCGCCACCTCCTCCACTGTGTGTGTAGAGAGAGAGATATAGATATGGATATATATATATATATATATATATATATATATATATATATATATATATATATAAAGATAGATAGATGGTTAGATATAGATAGATAGATAGATAGATAGATTTGTATATGTATATAATTGTGTATATATATATATATATATATATATATATATATATATATATGTATAGATATATATATTCTTATTAAAAACTAAAATGTGTGGCTGCCTTAAGACTGTCAGTTCAATAATCTTTAATTGATACTAAATGACTCAGTTTGGCAGACAGGAGTGTTGTGTTTGTACATATATACAGGTATCCTCTATATTCATTTCTTCACAGTAAAACTTTCTGTGATTCTTTTATTATAAACATAAAATAAAAAATCTCCTGGCTACGCACTGACAGTGTAGTTATACAGTACACACGTTGTGTATATACCAGGAGATCAGCCTCATGGTGTTGAGACGAGTTGTGACATTCTTATACGGCCCTAGCTCTGGGGCCACAGCTCTGTGATAGGACTACAGGAATGTCTCAGGTGTGTGCGGCTTCCTGGCTGATACAGCCGGCTATCAGGAAGGAATGTGAGCCCCAGGGTGTCCTTGTCGTGTGGGTTAGCCACAGAGTGGGGGCATACGGGGGGTTAATCCATGTATTGTACATACTTCCATTTTACTCACACAAGATACAATGTTACCAGGCTGTCACTAGTTACCTCTATCCAGCATTTACACATCTGCTCACTGCTGCGTGGGTATACTGTGACCACAACACTGAGCAAGTGGCATCCTCACCGCCGATAGGCCGATGCCGTTTATATTCCATGTAGATTTCCGGATCCGGGTGTGTGAGTACAGTTTTCAGACAGCTGTTTCCATCTGATTAGATCTTATCATTGGGAAAGTATAGAGCAATGGTTTCTATTTGTGTGGGGTTTGGGGACTGACAGCACAGAGCCCTCATTAAGGACAGCAAGGGGCCTAAAGGAATTCCACTGTAAATAAAAGAGTTAAGGGCATTCCTTAAACAGAAGGTATTCACATGCTCAGTCATGGCTAGTCACAAGCAGCTAATTTTGCTAGTTTAGAAATATTAAAACAAAAAGTAAAACACTTTTCCGAACGACGCTAGTGAATCGCTCTGTTGTGGCATAAACATTCGGGTCATTCGTGGGTGAGGAAATGAATTGTTGAAGAGAAGTGTTTGAGTTATTTTTGCACTTAAGGTTGATATCTATATGTCCTTAGCTGCAATGTGTTTCCATGTACTGTACAACGAATTTTGTTGCACATGTATATTTTTTTAGAGTAATATTTGATGAAACTGTGAATAGTCGCGTAATAACTTCTAAGTTTTTGTTTGAAAGCCCGAGGTGCGTGGTCACAATCCCAGTGCATAGAGGGCCGGTACTTCTAGTCAATTCCAAAAGGAATAGGGCCCCATTCATCCCCATCCCCAGAGACATAAACCCCCTAGGGACATAAGTGTCTTCAGGCCCCCTTTGCCAAAGTTAGGAGGACCCCCTGACACTGCGGAGCCTTTGTGCCTCTTAGGCTACCTAGGGCTGGGTATCTGGGCTTCTTCATCATCATCCTTTATTTATATAGGGCCACTAATTCCGCAGCGCTGTACAGAGAACTCACTCACATCAGTCCCTGCCCCATTGGGGCTTACAATCTAAATTCCCTAACACACACACAGACGTAGTTCTTCAGACTGGTCTAGGGTCCATTTGATAGCAGCCAATTAACCTACCAGTATTTTTTTGGAGTGTGGGAGGAAACCGGAGCACCCGGAGGAAACTCACGCAAACACGGGGAGAACATACAAACCCCACACAGATAAGGCCATGGTTGGGAATTGAACTCACAACCCCAATGCTGTGAGGCAGAAGTGCTAACCACTGAGCCACCGTGCTTCTTGTATTTTGTGTTCCTTTAAGTTGTATTTTTTAGGTCCTGCCCTTAGGGGACAAGGGTCTGCAGGCCCACCTACACAGCAATGCTCAGGTGGGACCATTCCTAGAGTAAACATTTCCTTCTCAGTAAGAGTATTCACATGTTTAAAGGTAATTTATAGCAACCAGCATTATCCCGCAGGAAAAAGATATAATCCTCACCTGGAATTATGGGAGTATATATGCAAATCACATCTTAGTTGCCCTGAGGCCAGCGAGTCAAAAACAAGCCACTATTTTGCTAGCATGAAATCCGGTAGAAACGCATAGCTATAAATATACATTGCAGACATCTGTTTCCATCGTATTAGATCTCATCAGTGCAACACATAGACCAATGGTTTCTGCAGTCCAGGGCTTGGACAATGACCGCACAGAGCACTCATTAAGCTGACGATGGTCTACAAGGGATGTAAAAGAATTCCTCTGTAAATTAAAGGGCAGACGCCTTCTTAAACCAGAAAGTATTCACATGCTCCTAACCAGCACAGAACCAGACAATGGAAGACGGGTCTTTGGGCAGAGACAATTAAATAGCTCTTTGCAAAGGGAACAGCGCTTAGACTGGTTATCCACCGGCGGTATGAAATCATGGTCATGTTTGACATGCCGTGATAACCAACGCTTTTTTGCGGACATGGGATCAGTGACAATCTATCGACCATTGCGTTCATTTGTAGTGTATATGGATACATTTAAAAATGCTGCCAATGTGATAATCACAAATGCAAATGTTTATGGGCTTAACACAAATGGGGATGGGATTATTGGAACCAATTGGTTATATCGCCATATCCATTTATTAGGGATGTCGGTAAAAGCAGGATTGTAACTCCAGTGTGTAACGTTATTCATAATCCCGCTGACAGCTCAGCACATGGAAAACTAATTAGTGGAAGAACTTGTTTATACTTCAATGGGGCTGAACTCAGGATGATACAGTAACCATAGAAGGGGCGGGCCAGTCATGGATAGACTTGAGATTATCCACACCCAGGTGGTAGAGACCCCGGTTTGGGGACATCCTTCCTTCTCCAGGGTTTAAGAGACATTCAGTTACATGACATGTACTAACATGTTTTTCTACAGAACAGCCTCACTCATCTCTGAACATAATTGTGACTAAATTTGGCAGCCGAAGTGAAACTCACATCAACACCCACTCGTATTACTGAACGTGGGGAAGACACGGAACATGTGGGCTTGTACTGAGGTTATGCTGATAGCAATGCACCCGGTACTTTCATTTCACAAGCACAGAGATAAAGGATCTTATTGGCAGAGTTACTTCGATTCTGTAATTCATTAAATTCAGAGATTGCAACATCTCCACCGGGATGTTTGCTGACAATGTCATTAATCTTGTTTATTGCCACAGTGGCAAATATCAGGGTAGTTTTGCTATGTAAGACAACACTGCAGGGTAAACGGTGCTAAGTTCAAGTTTTCATTGACCATATCTTACCTTTCCCTTCTATAAACAGTATGTTACAAAAAGCCTCTTCGGAGGACTGGGGGCTGCTCCACGTAACCATTGAAAATCTAGGCTCTGTCTCCCAGTCCCACCTGGGGATATGTTGTTCCTGTGGGTGGGAATGTTGGGGGAAGGGAAGTATATCATTGGCCACTCCCCCTGTCCCGCTGTCGGGTTGGCAGGTAAATCAGTGGACCAATGAGAAGCCATAATCACAGACATGGCGGATTCCGCACCTACATTCAGCGGCTAAAGTGCATCTGTCCTTCCTGCCTACTCTCCTGGAGAATCATCAATTTCGGGGACTCCCAGAATTGTAGGCGACCCTTCCCCATCCAGCTCGATCTTCTCCGGCCATAGTCCTTGGACCTCTGGGAGTAAATGTATCAAGCTGAGAGTTTTCCGGCGGGTTTAATAAACCAATCAGATTCTAGCTGTCATTTATTTAGTACATTCTACAAAATGACAGCTAGAATCTGATTGGTTGCCATAGGCAACATCTCCACTTTTCAAACCCGCCGGAAAACTCTCAGCTTGATACATTTACCCCCTGGTCTGTTATCTCCTGGAAAGAGGTATAACAATTGGGCAAGTCTGTTAAAACACTTTACACAGACTTTACCATTCCTGCCTTCAAATCCCTCCCTCATCTTACATCCATCACCCCCCAAATACATGTGCATGTAATATCGCTAATTCTCTTCTATCTGCTATTATAAGAGTTTCCTCTACAGTTTGCTGGGAAATGGAATCTAGATGGAAACCCTGGTATGGATGTTTGGATTCTTCTCTTCCTGATCTCAGAGTAAACATTTAGGACCTCATTTAGAGTCGGATGCAAAGTCCATTTTAGGCGAATCCAACCAGAAAACACTACCACGCATGTGCAGAAAGCACCAAATCCGCCAGCATCTTGGACGCAGTTAACACTTGCGACAGCTTGCGACTCACTACGAGAGAATGGGAGAAACGCAGAATTTTGAAGGCGTGACCATGTAAATACATCCTAGTCTCAATGAGGCGCAGACGCAACACACGTCAAAGCAGGGCTAAAGCTGTGCGGCAGGAATTAGCTAGCTGCAGGAACTGCTCACAGCTCCATAGGGTATTAAGACTGGGACGCAGCTGGGGTTGCTTGCCACTCGTAATACCCTACCAAGCTGCGGCACACTCCCACTCCTACACTTCTTACACGGACTTTGCGTCTGACTCTAAATAAGGTCCATAGTGCAGAAACCTTTAGAAAACGTATACAGACCAGGCAAAAACTTGTACACTACCTGTTCCTCTCGCTTGGATAACTCACTGCCCTCTGTACATAACTGCGGATTAACTAACTGACTGATATATTAATGCTGGGTCAACATATTGCTGATTATTTCACCAAGCGGGAAGAGAGGTAGATTCTCTTTCCTTAAAGGGGAACCATAAGCTTAAAACTCCAATTTACAATAAATTGGAACTTTTATAATATTCCAAAGTCGTTAATATGATGATTTACAATGTCAGGTTTTACAGTAATAATTATACATTTAAGTTGTTTCCAACCTACATACTGTCTTTGATCTGACACCCCCCCTCCCCCTCTTCCCTACACACTACAATTGGCAAATTGTGACTCTTAGGGGCGTATTCAATTGTCAGCGTTAACGCTGCAAAACGAGCGCTCGAAAAATATTACCGTTTATACGGTAATATTGCGTGCTCAGGGAGCTGCGAGCTGAAATTCTGCGAGTAATTACCATATTAACGGTAAGATTTTTAGAGCGCTCGTTTTGCAGCGTTAACGCTGACAATTGAATACGCCCCTTAGCTTGTTGCAACAATGTTGCAGCTCTCGGCACAACAGTTAACCCCCCACTGTCCATGTGGTGCGGTCAGTTCCTTGCGCACCACATCTCAGTACAGTTTGTATAAGTGCTACAAGCCCAAACAGAATAGTTTAAATGAAGTAATAACTAAAAACACAGATAAAGTGAGACTGAACTCTTCCCTTTACTGGACAAAAAAATAATCTTATTTTCTTTGATTATTTGTGTTGTTTCTGAGTGTGCGGCAGGGAGATAAATGCTGCAAATATCAGCAGGCGCCGGCTGGCACTTTCATGCAGCAGTAATGTCAGGTTGCGAGATTATAGCGCTATTTCCAGCACAACCATCATTACAGATATGGAGGTGTTGAGCTTTAGCTTTAGCGGTGACATTTTGCATCCAAGTGACTTTATCTCCTCGGTAGAAATGCTTTTGCGATATTCCAAGCAAAGTTCTTCTAAAACTACTGAGATTATCACTTAAAGCAAAGTTATAGGTAAATGGAATACTGCATTATAATATGTAAGGATTCGGATGGAATTGTTGCCCAACAATTCAATTTAGTTTCCATGGATACTTTTCCATTGACCTTCTGGGCCTGAGTCATGAAGGCAACGCAGACTGAGCGCATCGTGCCGTTGTTCTCAACGGCACGTAAATCGGCGCTGCGTCGGCAAGGAACGGATCTCAAGATACATGTGGTAATGACTATGGATGTAGGTTCACTCTGCTGTACTAGACCAGACACTGCAGGATACGTACATTACCTATGTGGAATATAAAATCTCAAAAGAACTCACAGTAAGAATATATATTAAGCAATTAATGTTACCTGTCAATAATATAGTATATATATAGGAATTTGTTTTAAAAAATTGGTTTTTTTACCTCTATGAAAAACATTTATTAATGTTTGCTGAACATAAAATACATTTATACAGTTGCTCGTCATTGCAAACACATGTTATAGCATGCAGACGAGATTGTCATCACAAGTAATCTGGACTTAGATTGGACCTGTAGCTGGCGTAAGAGATACGGCAGAGAAACAAGTAACTTTGAGACACTCGGAGCGAGATTTGGATGTGGCCGCGTGCGTTGTAGCTCAGCACTCGCTTACTGTAGATTGATTACAGCCAAATGCCTCTTCCGAGCCCCGTTCACTCCTTGAAATCATAGACTGTGGAACGTGTCCTTTGCCTTCGCGGATGGAGCGGACAGGGCTGCATTTTCTGGCCATGGGCCGGTTCTGCACATGCGCAGACAATACGCTCAAAATTGGCAGCTACGTGTTTTAATGACTCAGGCCCACTGTCTGTAGAGGACGATCATGTCATGATTAATGAGAGTTATAATAGCATATATTTTATATTACAATATTTCAATACATAATAACTTGCAGGGGGGAATTCAATTCCCCCCGAAGTACCGCAGCCTTAAAGCTATTTCCGTTATTACGGTAAGTTTAACCCGGCTTTCTGAAAAGCCGGCGTTAAAACTACCGTAATAAAGGTATTTACGCGCACTATTACCGTAATAACGGTAATAGTGCGCAGGCCGCGTTACTTTTTCCAGTGATGCGGCCAATTGAATCCCCCCCTAATGTCCTAAAATAACGATGCTAAAAATTGCATCCATGATAATGCAGAGGAGCAAGAACTCGATGGTGGACTTGTTCAATAATGGAAAAGGATCCACAGGAAATTGTTAAAATTTTGTTAGTGTTTCTGGAAATTTAGAGACAGTTGTCGACTTTGATATTGTTTATAGGAAAGTTAGTATTTCTCTCATGAAACCACTTTTAAATAGTTTTCTTCTGAAGTTTCACAATTCTGCTTACTGCACTTATCTTTCATTTCTTCAGTTGTGAATTGCTCACTAGACTGTCCGGTGTTGCCAAATATTATGCTGACATTTGAGAAAACCCTCTATAAACCCAGCGAGAGTCACGTTTCACAAATGACCTGCTAAATTTAAATTATTATTACATAATGAGTCAATTGCTATACTTCCAACATACTGCGTTTTTAGGAGATGTACATGATTTGCTAAACCCCTCTGGGAATCCCCGGTCAGACTTACCTAAAAGTCTTTACGTCAGCCTCAATGTCTTAAGAAGAATTGTGTACGAACGGAGTTTCTCTTTGTTCTGCAGAGTGGGTCACTTGAGCGACAGTAAGTTGTGTTCAGGGCGCTCTCTCCGACAGTCAGCCACTCCCAGGTCTTCACCTGGATCTTCATGCACTGTATATACGTTCTTATCTACCTGGATCCCTGCCAGAGAACTGCGGCCAAGTGAAAGCACAGAATTAGGACTTGATTGAAGGTTTTCCGGACGTTCTTCTTCTTCTGATGCTGATAGTTTCTTGGTCTAGCCAATAGGATCATCATTTATTTATATAGCGCCACTGATTCCGCAGCGCTGTACAGAGAACTCACATTAGTCCCTGCCCCATTGGGGATTACAGTCTAAATTTCAGTCTAAAACACACAGACTAGGATCAATTTGTCAGCAGTCAATTAACCTACCAGTATGTTTTTGGAGTGTGGGAGGAAACCGGAGCACCCGGAGGAAACCCACGCAAACTCAGGGAGAACATACAAACTACACACAGAAAAGGCCAAGGTCGGGAATTGAACTCATGACCCCAGTGCTGTGTGGCAGAAGTGCTAACCACTGAGCCACCCATAGGCAAACCAAGGTGGAGTTTCCTAGTGCTTGGAAATCCCCCTCCAAGCCTGGGGCACTGTATAATTCAGGTAGCTGGACCCTGCCCCCGCTTCACACGGCTCTGCTTGAAAAGGGAGAGCTGCGTGCACCTAACAGTAGTCAACGCAGCATTGCCCATGTATATTATGGGGATAGGAAGAGTTGGAGAGCAGCCAAGCACTGTCTAATATTATAGCCACACCCCCATGCATGCTGGTCACACCCACTGGCGGCGTGGTGTGGAAATCCCCCTCTACAAATCCTGCATTTGCCCCTAACACTGCGCTGCCCAGATGCTCTCTGAAAGGAGATGTGACTCCGAGTAGTTTGTCCTTTAGCTCCATAGTTTCTCACACAGACTGGTACATAGGTGGTCTGAGCTGCTATTATTAACTGTGTCTCTGGTGGTATCATTGCCTAATAATAGCTCTGACCCAAAGTCCGTTATCTCGATATATATCTGCCAACGAGGTCCTGGAGCTGGGAGATATTACAGTACAGGAATTACCACTGTAAAGGGTTTGGCAGAGGGTTACATAGTATATCATTTCCCTGTTCCAAGATAAAGACACAGTTTCCCAATTCCTAATAGCTATTTATGAGATGATTAGCAAAATATCTCACTATGTATGTGTCAACGTGCACCTAACAGAAGACAGTATTCACTCTCAGAGGTTAAACAGCGACTAACATGCAAATTATATGTACTATTTTAAATTGACTTTTGATTTGACTCCTGTTACACTTCTGTCTTTAATTTTAGACACGGATACCGCTGTCTTGGGGGTATATTTACTAAACTGCGGGTTTGAAAAACTGGAGATGTTGCCTATAGCAACCAATCAGATTCTAGCTGTCATTTATTTAGTGCATTCTACAAAATGACAGCTAGAATCTGATTGGTTGCTATAGGCAACGTCTCCATTTTTTCAAACCCGCAGTTTAGTAAATATACCCCTTGGTGTAAAGTTCAGTACTGTTGTTTTTTGCCAGCTTGGACTTATACCTTTTACAATAAAGAGATTTGATATTTTACTGCTTTGACAGTATCATTATTACTGTAGGTGAAATAAATGGCTGATCAGTGTTCCCGATGCAATTTTTTGTAATACGAGTAATGAATTCTTATTTGGTTAAATAGTTTGCACCAGGGGAGCTGAACAACACAATGTGTCACGTCTTACCCCAAATGTCAAACCTCCTGCTAGAAGCCTA